>NC_031774.1:54993013-55293013 GCF_001522545.3 Parus major
TCCTGCACACTTGCTGCATCACCTCCTGATGCCAACTCACTGAAATCAGTTACAGACTCCTCGGCTTTGCACTCCTTGGGAAGATTTATGCTCTTTTCCAGTTCATCCCTTTCAGGCATCTCTTTGCAGATATTAGGGATTTCCTGCCACTCTGTGATTTCAGGGACATTGTCATGTTGGTCTTTAGGAACAGGCACTTTGGGAGCAACTTCCCTCCCCTTTGCATCATTGGTGATTTGGGGTAGGCTCCCTTCCTGCAGTTTGTCCTGGGCTGTTTCATCAGCTGTCTCTGAATGGGTTATCTCCAACTGAACAGTGCACTCCGAATGTTCCTCTGCATCATATGTGGGCTCTGTCAAGGGCTCACTCTTCCCAACAGAGGTGTCACTTTCCTTTGCTGTATCGTGGTCCTCTTTCACTGTATCCTGGTCCTCCTTCCCCATTTCCTGGTCCTCCTTCACTGTATCCTGATCCTCTTTCACCGTGTCCTTCTCCTCTTTCATTCTATGCTGATCCTGTTTCACCATATCCCGCTCCTCCTGTGCAGAGACTGGGCTGAAGGATTCAGATTTGTCCGTCGGGGCCAAATCCTCTAGCTCTTCACTAGCCTTATTCACAACACCCATCATTTCATTTGCTTGAACACTGCCCTCTGACTCCTCCACTGCTTCTGAGGGGCTGGGTTTTTTCTTGCCTCTGGAGAATCTCACACAGGGCATCTTCACCCCAGAGCTCGCCCGTTTCTTTGGGAGGTCTCGCGCACAGCTCTCCTCAGCATCCACCTCCAGCTGCACTTGGGAATCAGAGGGCACCTTCTTCCGTGAGGAGGACTTCTGCCTTCTCCGAGGTTTGGCAAGGTTTTTGATGGCTGCCCAAGTCCCTTTGGAGGATCGTGATGGATTGGAAGCTTTTGCCTCCTCTTGGTCAGCGCTGACACATTGGCTTTTCTCTTCTGAGGCTCCTTCGCACGCATCCTTCACAGTCAGCCCTTTCTTACAGGATTTCTTTTGCTTCTTAAAACAGAGCATAGAGGGTTTTTTCGCTTGTTCCTCTGGTGGGGAACATGTAGCCCCTGTGCTGGGAGTCTCTGCCTCTCTTGGGTTCTCCATTTGAATTTCTTTAGCTGCCTTCACCATATTCTCTTTTCCTTTGTTGGCGTTGTGCTGCCGATTCTCCTGATCAATGCTTCAGACACAAGAACTGCAGAGATGCTCAAAGTGCATTTTCTCCTCAAATAGATTTCCAAATAACATTAGTTGCTTTGTAACGAGCGTATGTGGCAGTGAGAAGAAGTTCTGCTGGAGCTGTCGCATTCACTTTATAACTCCCACTTCTCCTTATTACTCACTTTATCACCTCTCCAAGGAATCCCGGGTAGATGTGGAGTTGAACAGGCTTCTCCTTGGCTTTGCTGGCCTCAGTCACTCTCATCTCCAGAGCAACCCACTTCCACTTGTGCTCGGTCTAACTGTATAATTGCCAGTCTGACATACCTTTTTTTGCCCCCAAAGGATGACAAATCAAGCCAAGAATTAACAACTTTTATTCACCCTACGGACCTGGAAGGAACTTGCACTTTGTGAGCTCTCTGCAATTCCACATTGCCCAGGGAGCTTGATTGAAGCACCAGTGGAACCAGCGGCTGTTTTCTGCCCCCCAGTGACAAGGTCAGATGCTGCTTTGCCTTGGCTTTGGTTTCTGCTTCAGTTCCCCTTGTATGTTACATGAAATTTGCTGCAAAGCATGACCGAGGCTTTCATCTTTTTATCTGGAACACAATAAATGAGTGATAAGACCCGTAGAGAAATTTTTAAGAAGTACTAAAAAGTTTTTTCTCCCTAAATATTTCATTTTGGGAGGCAGACCAGGGCTGGATGCACTATAGGAGGTTTTTTTCACTAATTAGCATCAATATCCAAAGGCAAAATAAGGCCACAAGATGTCAACCCAGTGATGTTCCGTCACAGAAAGTACTATTTTGGAATTTTTTGTGATAAAAAGGGACTTTTTTAATATAACTGCCCAAATTATGGCGAATACTTATTACACAGGCACACACATATTTCCTTCTCCTACGGTTTGCTAAATCCTTTCCCCACTTCTCCATATGCACTTATAGTTCCAGCTAGGGAAATTACACCCTGAGACAGCAGATATTTTTATCTTTAATGCACCATATGACAATATGCAAAAACAGAGAATACAAAAAGGAGGCTTGAGGAATACAAAAGCGAAAATCACATGGCAAGAAGGGAGCTTATTTATACTACGTGCATGCCTCCCATGGCAACCTCAATTAACACCGTGTGTGCTCATCAAAGACATGATGTTGTAAGATGTGTGTCAACCTTAGCAAAAAAAAAAAAAAAAAAAAAGCAAAAAAGCTCTGCCTCGAAACATCATCAGAACCTTTTGGACAGAACGATGCAAAAAGGTGTTACCACAAACAGACCAACTTCTGCAGGACGGGCTCGGGGGCTCCGGGCAGGGCTTTACACGGCATTTCGTGCTCTGCTTTTCAGGAGTAGGGTGATTAAATGGGGGTTCCGGGGCACGCTTCCCCCGCAGCACATCTGGGTTTTTAAGAAATTATTATTATTTTAATGAGCCTATTTTAAGGGGAGACCGAGCGGAGCTGTCAGAGCCGTGTGAGCGCGCACCCGCAGCAGCCGCTGCCCCGAGCGCATCCCGCAGCCCGGCTCCGCCGCCCCCGCGCCCGCCAAGTTTTGGGGGCGTTCGCGGGTGCGCAGCAGGACCCGCCCGGCATCGCCCGGCCACGGGGAGCCCCCCACGGCCGGACCCCTCCGAGGGCGTGCGGGAATCCCAGGGCAGCGACCGCGGAGGCGGCCCCGGGACCCCGCTCGTGTCGCCGCCCCCGCGGGTCCCCCCGAGGCGGAGCCGCCCCCCAGCCCCGGCCCCCCGTGCCCCCCGCGTCCCCCGTGCCCTCACCTGCAGCCCGGCCCGGCCCCGCTCCGCTCCGCGCGGCTGCGCTGCCGCCGCCGCCTCCGCCGCAGCCGCGCCCCCCGGGCGGGCGGGGAGGGCGCTGCCGGCAGCCCCCCGCCCCCCGCCGCCGCCAGCCCCCGGCCCGCCCCCCGCCCCGGCCCGGCTCTGCCGGCACCTGCTCGCCGCCTCCTTCCTCCTGAGGGAAAGCATCTCTCCCTGCCCGCCGATCAGCATCCCTTTCCTCTCGCCGGGTAGCATCCCGCCCTGCGGCGGGACAACACCGCTCTCCTGGCCGGCAGCAGCCCTGGTGGGGCAGAATCCCTCGCCCGCCGGCGGAGTAACCTTCCGCCCCCTCCCCGGGTGTGCACAGCAACTGCAGACCCGAAAACCACGAACTTCAGCTCGAGGTAAAGGTCCTCCCAGAAATCGAGCTGCGGTTTGTAGTTTGGATGCCAGTGGCAGCGGGAGGCACTGTAAGGGAGCCCGGAGAACACCCCGCAGGGAGGAGGGACCGCTGGGGTTTTCCTGCCTTTGTGGGAAGGGAGGGGGGTCTTGCTCTTGGAAGCAGTTTTTTGTGTCCCACCTGAAACCTTCACAGCTTTCAGCGCTGACTGTTGGAGGTGCTGCAGGAGCTACACCTTTGGAGGTGGAGATAAGGACAAGCCAGTTCTTGGCTTCAAACTAACCCGTGCCCAAAACACCAGAGGAAAGTGCCTCTTTCATCGGAGCCTTTCTTCTCTCCAAAGCAGCTGAGAGCTGACTTAAAAAAAAATCACGTCTCCAGTTGTGATGATTGATGGGAGAGCCTCCAGAAAAAGGACTACCCCGTGCAGCTGATGAACTACAGGAAACTGTAGTTGAGATGCCCGAACGTCCCCATTCATCTCCACGGGGAGCTGACGCCCACAAAGGCTTTACAGACATTAACTGCTTCACAGCATGTTTGCACACGAGAAACTGAGCAAAGCAGCACTCTGAACTTGCAAGTGGCTTCCAGTGTAGGCCAGGCTTAGAAAAACACACACGGCCACCCCCCTTCTCAGCTTCATCATGGGAATAAAGGTACAAAATTGGTTAGCTGGGCTGAAACGCCAGCCAGGAGGGGAGAAAAAGGGTATTGAGCATCGCAAGGAATTGCCTTTTTAAAAGCTCCCCTCTGAGATGTGTTTGCTCGCATTCAGTCAGGATAATAAACTTCATTTGGAAACAGCTTCTCTCCAGAGGTGGGTGGTGGGTTCTAATTATGATCCACTGCTTTATTAAAGCCAAGCGAGGCCCCTCAATGCAAGGAGCTTTTCCCTCGTTGTGGCTGGAGGCAGGAGGGAGGGAAGCAGGCGAGGATGGTGAATGTGAGGCTGGGGAATGTGGTGGTGTGATGGAGGCAAACTGCCATGAATCCCCTTGGGAGCACTTTCCATGGAATCCAATTATTCCTGACTGCTCCAGGGGCAGATGGTAGCACCACCAGCTGTGGTGAAAGGGAAATAAAAGGCAGGGTCTGTGGCAAGCAAAGGATCAGGTCAGAAGTTGAGTAAACTGGACAGAAGATCCTGCTCCAGCTGGATCCTGTTTTCTTTCTGTGGTGCTGGTGACATGCAACAAGTCAACCAAGCAACACCTTCTCTTCCTTGTCCCCAACACTACTTCAGAACATAAATCTGTGTAATTTCTTACAGGATGTAATGCAGCACTCTCACAGCAGCACAGCATGGGGGACGGATGGCCATAACATCACCTAAGGACCAGGCCCACAAATAGCCCACAGAGAACAAATTTGTAGATAATTAGTTTTTTCTCTAAGCAACAGGAGAAGAAAATCATTGAGTACTTAGCTAGAAGAAATTAAGTGTCCTCTGTGCCCTATTTGATAGGACCTGGCTGGCACCCTTAGCTGCAAAGGAGAGTATTGAAAAAATAACCTATTTATGTATCCAACCTGCAAGAGAAGAGAGAGGTTGGAAGTGCAGGTTAGAAAACATTCCCCGTTAATCTCGAGATGCTTGGGGCTATTTTTTGGCCCTTGTGCTTTGTTGTTGTGCAGCAAACCCTTCAAAAGCTTGTGCCTGATCCGGCACTGTGCCTCACTGCAGGAGGGGGACTAGCAACCTCTTGAACCATCTCTCTCAAGCACATGGCTATGATCTCATGCTAAACTAAAAGGAGGCTAATCTTAGCATAAATTTGCACTTATCCCATCTTTCATAAGCATAAAATGAAGGTGGAACACAGAGCACTCACAGGAAGATTAAATGTAGGAACTGACAGCAGACTTGGCAGCATCCGCTCTGGCACCCTGCTTCCAGGGAAAGCTGGGCCCAGGAGCTGCAGGTGAAGAGGCTCCCTCAGCCAGGCTGGGGGGCTGGGCAGCAATGGGGGAACCCCACCTGAGGCCCTGCAAGGGGGCTGAGCCTGCTCTCCTGGCTGCCAGGAAATCCTCGGCTGGATAACATCAAAAGGAACATTTTAGGATGCTGTAAATGTATCTCAAATGCTCTTATGAGTGTTTAAAGTGTTCTGTCTGCTCATGTCACAACCAGGTAACTTTTATGTAATTATTCTCCCCTGATGAGTAACTGAAGAGATGGAGATCTCTTTCTCTCCATATATACACACACATATATATATGTACATATATTCACACACAGTATCTGTGTACTACAGATGCTCCCCTATGTTGATGCACACCTACACCCTGATCCTCCCAGTTCTCACCAAATTTGGAATGTTTTTAGATTCAGTTCTGATACAAGCAGATGGGCCTCACAACTGTTAATTCAGATATTCTGCAGTCAGATGCAAATGTCTCACATTCACAGAATAATTCAGGTAGTTTATTTCCTACAGAAGACATAGATCATCTAGGGAGGGAAACCAGATTAAAACACACACACCCTGGTGCATTGCAGGCTACTTATTACTGCAATAATCACTCCTACTTGTCAATACAAGGATTGCTGTTGTGTGTAGTTAATCACAGAAATAAATTCTAATTCAGTAATCTCAGTGCATACATTAAAACCCAAAAACCACTTGAAGTATTTGCCAGTTTATTTGTATTAGTTTAAAAAATTGGCAGCGACGCTATCTTTGTGTTACAAAATGATTTTTGGCCTGCTGACAAAACCTGCTACAAGCCACTTGATCACTATTCATGTTGTGTCTATTGACCAAAAAGGTACCTCCAGAAACAAGGCTTGTCAATGGTGTAACTGCACTTATGGTTGAGCAGAAAATGGTTCAAAGGACACACTTGGTAGAAGCCACAGATATGGGCCAGAGACCCAGTCCCTCCAGGTCTGATATCCAGAGGTTTCATTCCATTGACAGAAGAATACAGTAGTCACAGCTGGGCTGGCTCAGGTGCCTGCAGGAATAACTCACAGCAGAAGGCAGGGTAAGCACTTCTGGAGAGCGCTGGGAAGCGAAGGGGCTCCTCCTTGCTCCTCTGAAATGACACTGGTGCAGCAACAGGGCACAGCAGGCTCTCCCATAGTGCGAGAAGTGGAACAGAGAATTCCATGTGGCAAATGGGAAACTGCAGCCAACGAGATTTTTAAAGATAATATATACTGCAAAACCCCGATGGTTAAGACAATTAAGTCCCAAGACTGTTTCAAACAGCTCCAGCTTCAGGATTTTTAATTATTAAAATCATGTCACTGAATCAAAAGAGGTCATTAAACCCAAGCTTCTGTATTCCGCTTCAGCTACAATTATGAAGCGAGAGGTCTATAGAGGAAATACGCTTTATATGCTCAGTGTCAACCAGCTTGGAACACAGCAGTTTAAAAATTACTACAGATTAAAAGTTAGTGATTGATTCTTCAGCACTCCTCCTTCCAGTCACTTCTTGTACTACATTCTCACTGATATCTTGTTCTGACTTAAAAAAAAGAAGATCAGAGCACAGTTCCATTTACGTGACTCATCAGGTGTTCTTCTGGGAGCTAAAAACAAAAATAAAATTTAATTACTATTACACAGTACTGCAGGCAACTTTCAGGCTGAATTATAATCAAATGTCATTTGAAACATGTGGCATAATATGGGATTGGCTTAAGTCCATTATCTCAAGATCTTTGGAAAAATAAAGCCTTAAATATTAAAGGCCTTCAAGAAGGCACCGACCTTTGGTTAATCATTCCTTTCAGAAAAGCCCATTTACTGCTCCTGACACTGGGTCCAGGTCTATATCATAGAAGCAGGGTCTTGTAGGAAGTCCTGGCATTGTGCTCATCTGGACAACAAGAGACAGAGTGTTAAAATGGCAGCAGCAGCATTTTGTGCACAAGATCCAATACCAAAGGCTTGGATAGCAACAGCTCCCTGGACACCAACAGACCAGAGAATGATGGTCATGGACCGTTCTGAAGCAACCCATGAGAACCACGAACTCCTGGTTCAGTAGACAGATAGGAAGTTTTTGCTTTTTATGATGAGGATTAAGTTTGGTTTCTGGAGCTGCAAGTAACTGAGCCAAAGATTTGGCAAAGTACTTGGCTATGCAGCTGACCAGTTCACTGTTGGAGGAGTGTTCATGGACTTTGCTGTGATGAGACAATTACTTCTGGCAGTTTTCTGACAGATACAAATAGTTTTCTGAAGATACAAACTTTAATACAACTTTGCCAGCTGTAAA
Source organism: Parus major (assembly GCF_001522545.3). Taxonomy (NCBI): domain Eukaryota; kingdom Metazoa; phylum Chordata; class Aves; order Passeriformes; family Paridae; genus Parus; species Parus major. The sequence goes on from NC_031774.1 coordinate 55,000,596, forward strand.
GTCTCAACTGATTACAATTCTTTGAGAATCTAGAACTAGACATGTTAAATAATTACAAATAATTACTGTTGAGAAGACATTTTAAATAGTTTGGGGTTTGTTTTGTTCTTTCTGAACTGTGATAACGCTTAAAGATGAAGAAGTCAGTTCTGACTGGAACATGCTCAGAAGGGCTGTGCAGAGGCAGAACTGAAGCTCACAAAGCAGTTGCCAGCATTACTGCCTCAGGCCAGCCCTCTGCACTTGTCCCACTGCCGAGTACCCGGTTTCAGGGATGCAGAACACAAGGCTGACAGGAACTACACTTGGCCTGATTTATTCTTGCAGCTGATAGTATTTAGCCCAGCAGCACACACAGGCTGAACATGGACTCTGCAAGGATGGACAACTTGTGACCATGTTTGGTACTTTGTGTCAGTGATCATTAAGTGCCTTTATAAAAAGGGAGAAGTTGAAAGGTCTCATTTTCTATCTGCATCACCCTACCTCAGCTTTCACCGTCAGTATTGTTATGCCTGTCTCCATTAGATTAAAGATCTCTTTGGCAACCTGGTATTTTCTCCCTGAGCAAGTATTTTGCACACTAATGAAATTACCTCCCTATCTTCCTTTTGATAATAAGCTAAGCAGCAAGAAGGCAAAGCTCTGTTGGTGAGGTCTTTTCTGCAGTCTTCAAAATTATTCAAGGAGTGTTTGGAGTCCCAACCCATTTTCCTTTGCCATTTACAAGTGCTAACACCAGTCCCACATGTACTGTATCACTGCAAGTCTTTTATGGGTTATGCAGAGCAAAAAATCACTTTAAGTCCCCTCTCTGTAATGAATTCTAGGGCTAGGAATTTATGAGAGCCACTGCCTCATAAAGGGGTGGGGTCACAGAGAGGACTCCCATTCCTTGTCTTTGTGCTCAGCTGTATAAATATTTTTCTCTCAAGAACATCTCAAGAGAGTATTAAGAGGTTCAAAGTGCCCAGAGGGGTTTTCCTGTTCTCAGCTCCCAGTCTCTGGCCACGAAGAACAAGGAACTTCCTATTTATTTATGTACCACTGGAGAATCATGGAGCTTTGCAGATCTCCACCTCCAGATTCAGAGGGCCACAGCAGGAGCTGAGAGAGTGACATTCAATAGAGTAGGAGGTGCTGAAAATGTGCCTGACTTTGCCATTTCTTGCACTTTGTATTTTGAAATGAACAGTCAATTTTTCCTCCTTTGCTATGCAGAGGGCAGCCCACAGTGGCTACTCTGCTATCTATTACTTCAAGGCAGTCTGCTGAAACCCCAGATTTCCATGCAGTGCAGAATAATTTCCACCCAGGCTACTAATTTTCTGTACAAGTGTCTACAATGCTTCATGCACTCAGTTATTTTCAGAGCTGAAGGAATCAACTTTTTCTCCTCCTCCCCTTTTAATACCACATGTGCTCAAAAAGAACACAGGGCAATTCACACTAGTTACTTACAAGAAAAACTTCAATCACATGGGTATAATCAAACGCCTTGCAAGATTTCAAATAAAACTAATGCCAACCAAACATATATTATTTGTTGCTCTTGTGGATCTTTCAAAATAAATGCCATTTAGGATCTAAAAAAATAGAGCTGAATAACAGAATTGTTTTAAGTTCAGCAGCAGCACCAGAAAAGAAACCAAATCAATCTGAGTACAATGATTTATTTCACTTTAAATTTAAATGACTTTTGAAATTATATTTCCTTTAAAATATCACAGTATTCATGAAGGCACAACAGTTTCAAATTGAGCCAGAAAGGAAAATTCCAAAACTCAGAAGCTGAGAAAAAAATAAAGTGTGACGTGCCTTTGTGATTAACTTCAGGTAACAGGAATAGGAACACACTGGTGATTAATTTCACCTCACATTAATCCTAAAAGCTTCTGCATAGAGCTACATATTTGTTGTATTTTCAGTTCACAGTTCAATGGCTGCTGCCAAAAATTTATTCTGAGGCTAACACATCCCCTGCTGAATGGGTTTAAATAGTGATCTGATTCAAAATGCCCCAGATTGCTTCTCGAAAGGACATCCATTCCCTAGGTTTTAGACACCACAGAAGAGTGATCACATCCCAGCCAGAAGACTTATTGTTAACTCTGGCAGAATTAACACCATGATTTGCTGCATGGCCAAGAAAACATTAGGAAATGGGTACAAGAGCAGAAAGGAAAAAGTCCAACTCCACAGAAACTGAAGACATCAGAGTAAGAGCCAAAATGTTGGTTTTAATGTCTGAAAACATCCCTCTCTTGTTTACTCATTAATGCAGTGTACCCTTTCCTTCTCCAATGCTTATGAAATAAATAATAAAATAAATCATTGCTTGGACTAAATCTTGGCTTGTAAAAAATGCCACATATAATAGGAACAGGCATGCTATCTTTCATTCTACCCCAAAACACACATTAGTCTTTAGAACATTGGTGAGCCAGATTTTAATCAGAATGTGGTTACCTTATTTATGCTGGATAATCTGGAAACCTTAACTACTTTTTTCTTTTAATTCTTATTTAAAAAAAAAAAAAGGCAGCCAATATTTGGCTCTAGCTTGCATTTGAAGGAAGAGAGGATCCAACTCTTAAATCAGAAAACTTCATCAACTGAGTCATGCACCCCCCCTAATGCTTTTGAAACTTTAACAAACATGTTGCCACGAAGACCTAAGAAAAAGGTTCAGGCCTAGTAAACAAGAAAAAGAGCTGCTTGCTCCAGCTGCCTGATGCCCTAAGGTAGTCTAACTAGTTACTCAACATTTGCCCAGAAGAGATTCCCCAGGTAAGATTTCCAGTGTATCCTTTCATCCCAGTGTTGTTTCTACAGATGCAAACCTGAACATGGGTTAATTCTGCAGATAGCTCCTCTTTCTGCCACGCAATTCATATCAAAGCTGTTCCAGGATCCTGTTTCCATTGTTGCTACTCTCTTCCCTCTCAGCTGACATTATGCCAATCATATCAAAGAACAGGAACTAAAAACTCAAGGGCACAGTGAAATGAGTTGCTGGAATTGTTGCAGGCTGAACAGCAAACAGATGGTCAGCAAAACCATGAGAACTGAAGAGGAGAGGAGCCTGATAAATGATTGATAGCACAGCTCAGCTTTGCTTTGGAGGTGTCTCATCCAGAGGCATCTGCTCTGTAAAGCTCAGGAGGGGTTGCCTTGTTCTGCCCTGATCCACAGGTGTACACAGAGGTCACCTGCAAAATGCTTTCACCAGGAATACAAAGTCACAAAAGCAACCACGTGGGCCAAGGATTTCTCCCTCTACCAGACTGCTGTTCCTACAATTCACTGACTACAGAGTGCAAAACTGAGGAAAAGAGATGTGGGACCTGAGGGATACAGAAGGGGGTTGCCAATTACTCAAATGTCAGATGGTCTATTGCAGCCTCCCTCTTCCCCCTGAGAAAACTCCTCTTAAGGCATCTGATACACTGGACTGTTAAAACACCACCTGTAAATGACAAGGGCTCTCCTAATTTAAGACACTTAACAGTAAGTGATTCCTGGAATGCAAATGAAGTTTTTTTCCTCACCCCACAGACACCACATACCGTTCCCACCAGTGGATACAAGAACCCAGCCCCAACGCTGGCCCGAATGTCTCGGATTGGCAAAACAAAACCTGTAGGTGCTCCTTTTTGTTCAGGGTCATGAGACAATGACAAGTGAGTTTTAGCCATGCAGATTGGCAGGTTTCCAAATCCCTGGGAAAAGAGAAAGAAAAGGAATGACATAAGTGGAAAAAACAGTAATTTTTCCAATACAAAAATATAATTGTTCTATTGTGCCGTTCTCTGAAGACATCAGGCATTTTATTCCCCAACAAATGCTTCATCCACAGCCTGTCAGATCCACTGATCATTCTACATCCCCATTTCTTCTCTCTCAAAGTCTCTCCCCACCCCCCATTAAGTACTAAAGAAAGAACCATGTCCCTCAGCACATTCAGCTGAGGAAAAAATTAATGGTATAGAAGTGCTGGATATACAACCTTGACAGCCAACTTACTTCCTACTCTCTTCCCAAAATGCTAAACAGCTCAGAGGTAAAGTTTTGTTCACATGCAGTCAGTTAATTAGAAATGTTTGATCAATACAATTGCAGGTCATGAGGAAGTGGAAATTGCATGCCTTTGGCATTTTGATGGACTTGGAATATATAAGAAGCATGCAAGTGAGAAGCTATACATGCCAGTAGTAAATGGATTGCAAAAGGAAAATTGGTTACAGCAGCCTGCAACCAATGAATTGCCAATCCTCACATTGCTTTTCTCTTCAAAGACCTTCAGAAATGCAGAAGCAGGTAAATTTGCAACAATGTCACACCAGAGAAGAGCAAAAGCAACACAGCAACCAGAAAACATTGAATTCAACAACCGGATAGCAGGCTCAAAACTTAAAAAACATTCCATATTAAGTCTTGTATAACCCACAGAACTCATTCCCCAGCATAACTGTGACTGACAAAAATCCACATGGACTCAAAAACTGATTAGTGGAACTTGATCTCAATGGAACAAGATGAAAAAATAATCAGAGACTATTTAAAACCAGCATAATGACTTGTAATTCCCTAATTCTCCAAATGCTGAAAGATTGGAGAGTATAGTAGGGAAAGATCACTAAATCCTCCTATGCTTTCTCCCCAAAACTATCACAGATGTGTGCTGTGTGGTACTGGGGCACACGAGTGAGTTCTGTTTTCTTCACTAGAAGACAAAGCAAATTTCTTCTTTCCCACATCCTTTTCTTCCTCTGCCATAGCAGCATTTAATGAGTCCTGGATAAAGACATGATTTGAATGAGGATTCCCTTGAAACACAGCTTGAACACCACTGTTCAGTACAATAATTTTGAATGAAAAGCACCACTGCTACCAGCTGATGTGGAAAACTCACCTGCTTGGTGTACAGGGCAACTTTCTCCTGTGCTTCAGGAAGGAGCTCAATGTCTCTTGCCCCGTAGACCTGCTGGGCAATAAGTCTGATCTTATCTACAACAGGCAGCTAGAAAAACAAAAAACACAGGCAAGTCAGCCAAAAGTACAAAGACCTGCAGCATCACAGCAGTTTCAGGTCCTCCACATGTGCTGTCATGTGCGTATCTATAGACATAAGGCTTAATTCCATTTGCTGTAGAACAAAATATAGAGTAATTGGAAGGTTTTCACACATATTTCAATATTTCAAGGGTAGCCAAACCAGTAAGAACTGACTAACTAGGTCTTTGAGACTTGTGGAATCAGTGCTCCAGTTCTAACAACACGTTTCTTCTCAATTTTTCAGTCAGCCTTTTGGACAGCCCCAAGCAACTTAAGCTAGTGAAACCAACTGATATAAACAAAGCATCTCTGTAACAGTGCAAGCTCCTACCTCCACATTATAGAGGAACCTGAAGTTGCTAGGTGCCTGGGATGCTCTCTGAACAGCTCGGGCCAGGGCCAGGGCTCCTTTCCCTCCCTCTGCCCAGTGAGTGCACTCCACAGCATCGAATGCTCCTGCCTCCTTTGCATGTTGTACTACAAGGGCCAGTTCAGCCTTTGTATCTGTCCTGTAAGGAGAAAGATTGCTTGTTTGTACCAGAATGCACACACAGTAAATGAATGTTTGTTCTTGGCAAGATCCAAAATGCATCTGAAGAAATCACAGCTACCAGACTGCTCAGGGATTATCCACCACAGCCTCCACCTTGGCTGCACCAGCTTTAACACCTCAGACAGCTGAGAGTACTTCTGCATAAGAAGACCACACAGTGGTTGTTTCCTGTGCAGTTCAACATGCAGAGCCTAATTCCTGTATTCCTCAACAATGCAAAACTGTGGCCTTCCAGTATCTGAAGGGTGCCTACAAGAGAGCTGGAGAAAAACTTCTTACAAGAGCACATAGTGACAGTAGAAGGGGAATGGTTTCAATCTGACAGAGTAGGTTTAGATTGGATACTAGGATAAAATTCTTTACTGTGAGGGTGCTGAGGCACTGGAACAGGTTGCCCAGGTGTTGAAAGTGTTCCTGAAAGTGTTCAAGGTCAGGATGGTTGGAACTCTGAGCAACCTGGTCTAATGAAAGGTATCCCTGCTCATGGCAGGGGGGTGGAATTGGATGATCTTAAGGGTTCTTTCCAACCCAGGCCACTCTGTGGTTTTATGACTCTGTGGAAAGGCTACCAACAACATATCAACAGTACTGAAAACAAGAGTTTGTGTTAAACACAGTATATGAAATGCCACAATGTTACATCCCTGCATCACCTCCCCATCACAGCTCACTCACTTGAAAGCATTGACAGCCACAACCACTGGGACACCAAACATCCGTGCATTCTGGATTTGCTTGGTTAGGTTGCTGCAGCCTTTTGCCACCAGTTGAAGATTCTGTAGAGAAGACAGTAAAGGAAGAATATTTTATCAGGGGTAGGAAAACTTTAGTTCCAAATCCACTACATGCAGAAACTAATGGTAAAAATGTCAAAATGAGAATGAAACCACAAAGGCAAATCCCCAGTGCTGCTTTCGGAACAGTCCAGACCACTGCAAGCTCTTGGACAGGAGACAGGAAAAGGAGTGACCACTTCTAATGATCACTGGTTTCAGCTCCCAAGTCAAGGTAAGAGAAACCATTTATTAATCACTTTTTATTATGCTTAAAAAGTTGATACTTGTTCTCATTAACTCCCCACTGTAAAGCCTCAAGTTTCCTCTCTGAACCATTTTCTCTCTTTATATATTAAATATCACCAGCAGTGAATTTCATGACATCCATTTGAAGTCTGCGGCAGCAGCTTTCAGTTTACATATATTTACATTTTGCAGCATCAGAGACTATTCCTGGAAATTCAGACGTTTCATCCCTTCCTATGCAAAGGATAATATATACAGAAGCTCCATGAGTGAAAGAGCTTCAGCAGTGTAAAGAGCCTGATCAATTATCCAAGGGTACTCAACTGTTCAAGGCATAAGGATGGGAGGTGAGACTTTAGTTCACTTCCCTCACTTGCAAACAAGGTGGGGATAAAAACAAACTGCTGCTAAGAAGAGAGTAATCAGAGAAGCACTCTGGATATTTTCAGAGACAATATTTCAGCTAAGCAATTACTCCACATTGAGAGGGTTGGGGAAACAGAGTGGATATTACTATGAAAAATTGAGCACACAGACAACTGTGTGAGTCAAGGAGAAAAACAAGGCTCTGAACACTGGCTAGGTGGAGGACAATAAATGTTTGAAAGAGCAGAGCCAAAGTAACATCACCAAAAAAAAAAAAAGAAACATTACAGCTTGTAATGTAATGGAGAAGCCTTTCTGTGGCAGCTAAATAAATGACACACTTGTAATCCAGACATATGCTGCATGACACCATCATGTCATAACCACAGCTAGCTGGTCCACTGTCACAACAGCTTAAAGATTACCTCTTCTGTGTATTCCTTTGGCAGAGGTACCCCAGCAGTGACCTGTGGAAAAATGGAAAGAAATGGAGCCCCATAAGACTTTTATCCATGACAGCAATCCCTGCTTGATTCTTACTAAACAGTATCAAGATACAACATTCTACTTCATACCAATCCTTTTTATTTCTAAGAAAAAAATGAAAGGAAATAAAAAAGACTGCATGATAAAATACATGGCTCACTCTGGGACTGTTACAAGTGGCCCAGCATGCAGGCACTTGACTAGGGCAATAAAACAAGCAGATATGAACCTGTAACATACTACAAAATGAAGCTGTTGTCAAAGAGGGAAATACCAATTCCTTTTACAACTCTGAATTTCAGGACAATTTCAAGCAGATCAAATGCTACAGGGCTTTAAGTGACTGAAACAGAACAAGAGGAACAGCCCCTCAGGCCTACTGAAAACCTTCCCCAGTACTTACTGCAGGTCCTCCCCCATGCATTTTCAGAGCTCGGACAGTAGCAACCAACACCACCACATGAGGCCGGAGACCAGAATAGCGGCACTTGATGTTGAAGAATTTCTCCATGCCTATGTCTGCACCAAATCCTGCTTCTGTAACTAGGGTAGGAAATAAAAAAAAAAGTTTGTGAAAGATTTCTGTGTGAAGAAATCATACTCTGATTATATAAATTAGAAACTTCCTCCAAGAAAAAAAAAAGATTTAAAAAAAAGCCCAAAGACAGTCATGATAAAAAAGACAGATCCCTCCAAAACAAAAAGCAAACTAAAATACCCCACACTCCACACACTTACCAACAAAACCGTCTTTACCCACAAGCTTCAATGCTATTTTGTCTGCCAGCACAGAGGAATTCCCATGTGCAATATTGGCAAAAGGTCCAGCATGAACAAACACTGGTGTTCCCTAGAACAAGGGGAATGCGGGAGAGAGAGAAAGAAAATCAGAAAGTGCAATTTAGCAAATAAGCAGCATGTCAGGAGCTAAGTACTGTGGTATCTGAAACTAAAGAAAAACACTTTTAGAAGACAGATCTTAAAGCCTTCTGATCAGACATTTGTTATCAGCACGAAGGACTACAGGGCAAACAGGATTATTATAATCTCCACAAGTGGAGGTATTAATCCGCTTAGGAAATGGATGGCTAAATCCCAGCAACTCTATGTCATTCTCCTTCATCCACACCATTTAAATTCCCGAAACACTTCATGACATGAAAGACAACAGACTAAAGACACAGCAAAGTTTAGTGCATTTCCTCAGGGTCATCCCACATGCCAGTGGCAGACCTAGAAGGAACCCAGCCCCCTCCCCTAGCCCTGTGCACGAAACCACAGTAAAACCCGCAGCTCTGAGATGAGCAAACCCACACTGACCATGATGAATGAACTAAATCAGTTGCTCTAAGTGCCTTCTCAGAGCCAAGAAGCAAATCATCTGTGCTCACCTCTAGCGTCTGCATGAGGTTTGGCTTAACAGCATCCTTCATCAAGACAGCCAGAGCTCCAGTTACTCCCTAAAAGAAAAAAGGACAATCAGTTTCCAGACGTACCAGGACCCTGAGATGGTTCCTACGCAGTGTAAAGGTTCTGATTTTGTCCTGGTGGGCTTCCGGTACTAGATCCAGAAGTTGCTCAACACAGAACTAACTCTCATCAGGGCAAAGCAGAAAAATGACCTTTACATTCCTGTAAGAGGATCTGTGATTTCTGGTGGGGGCAGCCTCTTAGTTGTGACCTTGCTGGGCAATCACTTTGCAGCAAAGGCATGAAGAACAATTAATTCATCTTTTAATGCTATGGCAAGGTTAGCAGATAAGAGCAGCAAGGGAGTAACCTCTCAGTAAATATGGTTTACTGCAACCCATTCAGCAGCACAACATAATGTTCTTAGATTTTGTAGGTGCATTTGTCTTGGATTTTCTTCCTTCTTTTCAGCAACATGGTTTACATACTGGCCTTAAAATTTAATAACAACCTGCTACATCCTGTTCTTGTGCAGAAATAACTTTTAAAGTGAACCTCTGTGCTGATGAGAACAACCAGGCTGACATGAAAGAAACACTGGAGCCCATATTTCCTCCCAGGTGCAGCCATGTACCCTACTGAATTCTGCTTCCTGTGCAACAAAAGCTTGTGATTTCATCTCCATGTGCTTTGGGAAGAGAAGATGTGGGTTTGGTTATTTTTGTGACTGATAATCCAGTGGAAACCAAACCAGCTGTTATCCAGAATTTGAAAAAGTAACTAAAATTGCTGTCATGAGTCCTGAGCCAAATGCTCACATCAGTTATGAAAAACTTGACCCATAATCTCTTTTCCTTCCCTTTCAATTTCAACTGAATCGCAGCACTCAAAGATATGAAAGACTATTTCTTCACAAGACATTCACTGCTTTGTTTCATTAATTTCAATCTTGCCACATGAAAGCTTATTTAACATTTAATGGATAAGCTTTAAACTTCAGTCATCTCCACAATAATGAAAACTGCAGAACAAGATTTCCATGGCGACATTTCAGACCCGTATCGCTCAGCAGCACTTCGATACATCCCATCTCTAAAACCCGTAGTCAGTTTTTGATTCCATGTTTTGTCCCAGACTTTTTTTGCACTTTGTGGTAGCACACTCATGACATTGGTTGCATCACAGCAGCAGGACCCAGCCTGGACTCTGCAATTACATTTCTGCCTGCATGAGGAGCAGGTAATATGGTCTTAACAACTTGAGCCACTGGCTGCCATCAAGTGCAAACACGTAACAGACAAGAGAACCTACTGGATGTCTGATGCCATCCCTCCACTCTGCAGTTGGAATAGACAGAATTAAATATAAATAGATTTTTAAAAAAGTTTAAAACAAATTGAAGTTAAATACTTCCATCACCTGGACTCTACAGAAAAGCCGAAGTAACTCCCAAGCCACACATTATCTGCCTACACGGCTGATGGGCAGTAAGACACACTCCTGTATTCCAGAAAAAGGGTTTAACTCAGTTACTTAAGTTAAACTGGCAGCATGCTAGGTGTAGGAATTAAAATCTCAAAGCTGCCTACAGAACTTTGGCACATGCTCTTTCTCATTCCCAACAAATGTCTCACATAGGGATTTAGAGATAAATTGTTCCAGCCTGGCACTTTTCCTGCAAGGCCAGATTCAGGCCATCCATCTTCTGTTTCTTAGCCTTATCCTGGGAGGAAGCAAAACAAATAAACAACACTCCCACATCCTCCAAAAACATAAGGAAACAAAACACCTGCAGCAAGACAGCAAGAGCTGGATAAGCCTCAATGCCCTGTCCCACCTAGCTGGAAACAGGTCAGGAAGAAGTGCCTGGGACACAGGACATTGCCCTGAAACCACGCTGAAGCACCATTTGGGAAAATGCTATTTGACACACTCCACAGACCTGCCAAGAACTAACAATTATTGGAGGGACAGCTGCAAAGCAGTGCTGCAGCTTGCAACTGCTGCTTAGGGCTGCTTTACACACTGCTAACAGGCATCCCCAGTGCTATGACATTCAGCATTTCACGAAGGGAAATTAAATATTTGTGTCCCTCATCAAAGGCTGCATTACAGACAACACACACTTTTCGCAAATGCTTCTGCTTTTATAGCATTCACAGACTCCCAGAAGAAGGTATTTCATTGTCTGTAATTGAATTTGCACAATGCTTTGTTCCTGCTTAATTTTTTCCTCACTCCAGGGAGCCTAAGAAACAGGATGGCCAGCAGGATGCATTTTGAGTTCTTCTGATTCATAAAGATGCTTTTTACGTAGAAGCCACCACGTATTTCCCCTGTAACTCCTATGGTGCCAGTTTCAACTTGACGCACACAGCACATCACACAGGACCCTTGTCCCTGTCCAGGTCACAAACACCCCCTGTACAGCTGGATAAGGTGGCAGTCACACTGAAGGAAAAAAACCTTCATTAACTGCAGGAGCTGGGATTTTCTCTTTGATCTTCTATATGTAAATTTATTTTTTTTTTCAAAGAACTGTCTCTCTGATTTTTAATTCAAGGACTTTGAGAAATAAGAGGAAAAAGCATTTAATGGCAATGACTCTTACAAGGTCATCTGCTGTAACTGGTATTCCTTTTTTGCTGGAAGCTACCACCATTCTGCCAAATCGCTTTTTCATATCATCCAACCCATCAGCCAGGGCTAGGACTGCCATGATTTCACTGCTCACTGTGATGTCAAACTGAGCCTGAAAGAGATGAATGAAGGACATGAACTCATTAAGATTCCCTCCCAGCAATTCTTACCTCTGTTCAATTCTCGAAACAAGGGAAATCATCACCATTGTAATAAAAAAAAAAGAAAGGAAAAAATACAGACATATAATATACAAGAAATCCAAAGTATTGCTCTCAGAACACTCCATTAAATTTGGCCATTTTAAACTGGATTTTTTTTCCTGCAAGATGAAATAAAACCTACTCATTCTGTTGCTATTACGTGTCTCTCCTGGCACGTACATTAGTGATTCATGTAAGAACACAGAACACTAACAAATTTTATTTTTGAACACTGAGCTTACTAACTCATCTGAGCATTACTAAACAATACAGTAAAAGACAAAAAACCCACCAACAGAAAAGCACAGATTCTATAGGAAATGAAGGGTAGAATTCATCTGACACTACCACCTTAGGGAAGCTAAGCACCCTAAGGGCATTTCAAATCAAAAGAAAGAGGCTTTTCTGAGCACAATTCATTTGAACTATAAATTTGACAGTTACTTAAGGGATGAGGGGAGTCACAGCCCAATTGCCTCTTTTAGTGTATTGATTACAATGAATCTAGACAAGCTCAGATACTGTGTCTAGTTTTGTCCAGATAAACCCCACCCAAAACACCTGCAGCAGTGAAGATGAACCACTGTCATGTCCATCTTTAGAAAGGGAACTCACGTACCACGGTTATGCCGCAGTCACCCCAGTTTGGGAAGCCAATATTCAGGAGACAACAGGGAAGGAGGGAAGAGACAATGAAACTAAACACAGCACTGGTAGCAAATTTAACTGCTTGGTTGAGAAGACTTTCTGCTTTCTCTTTAAGAAGATAATGGTAAAAGATGAAAATAGCTGGAGTTACAGAAACTTCCTTTTTCCAAGTACTTTTTAAACCATATGAGTAAAGGGAACAATTACCGTCCGTGTGAAGCCTTTCTCTGTTACAGACTGTCCAATAGTGATTTTCCTAAGGAATCTGTCATTTGTGTCCAGTACTGCAAGGAATGCAAAGAGGAAAGATGTCACATTGCCAAGTCATAAATTCACATCTTTGCCCTGTAACAAACAGCCAGCCAGGTCACCAATGAAGAGAAGAAGGCAGTTTGAGAAACCATCCTCTCCTAAAGAACGGCAAGTGCTCCTCAATGTGATTCTTACACAAAAACTGCCATGAAATTAAGATACTCAGATACACCAGAGCTTGCACTGCATCCAGAGGGAGTCTACATCACTTGGGGTGCATTAATCACCAGACCAAAGCTTCTCTGAAAAGTAGATAATATTATTCCAATTGATTTTTCACCATCATTAACCAATATGAATCCAGGAAACTATTGCAGTCAAAAAGAAATAAAATAAACACTCTCTAAGTTAAGTGATAAAATGGTCACATACTATCATTTAGTGAGAATTGTTTCACATAGCTCCATTAAGTCAAATTACCTTGGAAACACAAATTATGGAACACTGGCTTAAATTTGCTGTTTCTTTCTATATGCTTGAAATATTCCAAGTGTTTTATGAAGTATTTCCCATGAGGCAGACTATTTTAGCCTCATTACAGGTTATGAAGCAAATTCTGGAGAATACATTTCATACTGTATTTTAAAAGAAAAAAGAAAAAGCAATACTCTTGGAGCCTAACCCAGGAAAAGGCCCTCTTTTAAAATTCCTTTGATAGTGAAGTATTAAATCTGTCAGACCAGAGAATGATTTTACTTTCAACTATCCTTAAAAACCTTCTTAAAAAATCTGGTCTTCATTTGCTGTCAGTCCCCAACAGAGCAAGTGGGCAGATTAAAACTGAGTTTAATCCCAGAGCAGAACCCTCTCCTTACTCATACAACAGTAAGGTAAAAAGGCTGCTGGCCACAGTTGCCAAATTCAACTCTCTCAGTGACTAACAAACCCAGAAACACAAACTTGCACACGTTAGCAAACTTAATATTTGTGATTTCAGAGAAGATTCAAGCCCCCATGTTAGACCCTTTAGAAATGGGATTCCAGCTGCAGGCAACTATCCCACCAAACTTAAGGAAGGAGGAACCAGCTCTGCCCTCTTTCCCAGGAAAACACAGGTTCAGCTGCAAATGTCTCTTTTCACATATTTTCTTTCATTTAATGTCTCTAGTACCTCTTTGCCATGTTATGGTGCCTGGGTCAATGTCCAGTCTCACAAATGCATTTACTTCTTCCTTTGTCAAAGCCATAGGATCAGTTTTGTTAATGCCCAGTTTCTATGGGAAGAAAAGACAAATAAGAGGTATAGTGAAAAGATTCACAGAAATGAACCTTTTACTGCAGCATTTAGGCTCTGTCTGCAGCATCTGCATATTCAGAAATAAGGACCCTTTCTTCCAGACCCCAAAACAACGTAAGATGATCCATATCAGCACAAACTGGACAGAGCTTGCTGCTGTCCAGCTTGGAAAGGGCAAGGCAGACAATGGAGCTCATTAGGGCAGGTTGTCACCAAGCTTTGTTCAAGGCACCTAGTGAAAGAGTAAGAGACAGCTCTGCAGTTCCTTCCACGCCTTGTTCCCGTCATTAGTCTCACATGCTTACATCCATTTCTCATTAGTTTGCCTGGGGTCACTGCACACAGCCACACGTATTTAAAGCCACTGCTTTCAGCATGCTGGCTAAAGCAGCACAAAGGAGGAATTAAACAATTCAGTCACAAGGCTGTCAGCATCCCAGAAAGCCGATCTTGAACACACTGAGAGGATGGGCAGTTTGCCAAGTTGCTTAATTGAGAGAAGAATTATCTCAAGAAGCCTGATACAAGCACAAGCTTAGGCATGAGGGAAACGATTCAGTTGATTTATGAACGAGCAAGGTTTTTTTAATTAACTAGACAGTTCAGTTGTATTTTTCTCCTGAAGAACAGCAGGGAAGAAGAAAGTCTGTTCTTTTCCTCTCTGAGCATATAATTTAGAAAAGGAAATAAACAACAACAACGACAGATATCATCTTTCTGGAGCATTAGCATCCTGTTCACATCTTGACATTTAATAACCAGAAGAGTGGTTAGGGTCGAGTTCCCTCAGCAGTCCATCAGGAACACCAAGCAGTATGACATCATTTCTTGCTCAGCAGTGGAAGCAAAAAACATATTCTCTAATGGTTAAGACATTATAGCTAATTAATATATTAGAGTTTAACCTTCCTAAGTAGTCTGACTATTGCTTCTGACTTCCAAATGGGCAACTGACCCAGCCTGAATACTCTTCAAGGCTTGTACCTTGAAGGAGCTCAGCAGGGCTCAGTCTGTCCTCCTAGCTGCAAGGTTCAAGCCCAGTGCAAAGCTATTCATCTGTTAATCCTCATTTTTGCAGAAACCAATGTGAACTTGCACACGCCCTTAAGTTTTGAGGATCAGAGGAGCTGTGGGTTGCTCAGGGACTGCCATTCAATGACAGGGCTACTTACCTAACCAGGAGGGGCTTTTTTGCAGAGGAGAAACTGGCCATGTAGGGAACAGGTCTGGGGTTTTTTTTTTCCAGTTTTCTTTGTCTTCTCAATTTGGGTAAGCAACTTCTGTACGTTCTCTTTTTGCTGAATTTTGTGAATTGTTTTTTTTTTTTTGTGCTGCATTATCTACACAACTGTCACATGGGAACCCCTAATCTCTAGATACAACTGTGTGTTAGGTACAGAGACTGATTCTGGTCTTTTCTTAAACTGCATTAAGGACACTGAACTGACACCACTAATAAAGGATACTAATCTCTGTCTCTTCCCATGTTGTTAATCAGAGTACTTGACAGAGTTATATCAGTGATACCTCCCCTTGGGGCTGCATCTGTTTTCTGTGCTATATGAAGGGTTGCCTCACTTCTGCATACTTTATGTAAAAAAATAAATGCCAGCAGAATGACCCAAGGGACAACACAGGGATTTCTGTAATGTAGCTCTGCCTACCTAAAGGACAAGTAAATAGAACAGTACCAGAAGCCAATGAGAAGGCAGTGACCTCACCTGTAGTCTTCGGATCTGAATGTCTGAGAACTTCCTGACACCATTGACAGAGGGCACCAAACGGTTGTAGAGAGCCTTGCAAAATGAAACAAGCAGTTAATCAGCACTGCTGGCACCTCCAAAACAGGCTGGGCAAAGTGGGCTGGGATCAAACACACGGTAAGAAAGGATTGTACCTGGTCAGACTGAGTCAGCTCGTGGAATATACGTGCATCAATAGCAGCAGCGACCAGGTTGTTGGCTGCAGTAATGGCATGGATGTCACCAGTGAGGTGAAGGTTAAACTAGAGGACATGAAACATATCAGTTACCTCATCCTGCTGCAATTTTCATTTATTCCAACTCACCGTAGACAGATGGAAAGAGAAGTATTAATAGTAATGTTAAAGTGGGTGAGGGTGGAGGGGGAGAGATTGCTCAGTGCAGTATGTGGAAGAGAGGAAAGAATTTCTCTAAAACATAAAAATGCCTCCCCCACATTCGTGTCATTTTACAAACTTCTAAAACAAAGCTCCCAAATAAAAAGTTGTTTGTTTTTTTCTTTTCCCCTCCACCAGAACAGTTCTCACAGGCTCCTTGGCACTTAAAAGACCCAACTCAGCACACTCTGTGTTCTGCATTGCTCTTCCTTCACCTTCCTACTGACCCCCTCATTTGCACAGCAAGTTTCACACATACATTAGCTGAAGCGGCTGCTGCTCCCACAAGGGAATCTGAGCTAAACTGGAACTAGCAACCTTGTGCAGCACTAGCAGTGGAGCTGTGGTTGCACAGAGCTCTGCTTAAGGTAACCACCCAAACACAGAATCACAGGCAGAAGTTATAGACCACGTACTACAGTGACACTGCTAGTAGTTTTCTTAGTTCCATCTCATTAAAACATAGTTTGAGTGGGTTTGCGTACATGAGTTCCCCGGCTGCACTGTAGCTGTGAAGCTAGTGAAGGATCTAGATTGGGTATGAGGGAAAATTTCTTCATGGAAAGGGCTGTCAAGCACAGAAGCAGGCTGCCCAGGGAAGTGGTGGGGTCACCATCCCTGGAGGTGTTTCAGAAACATGCAGTGGCACTTGGGGACACAGTTTAGTGGTGGGCTTGGCAGTGCCAGAGGAATGGTTGGATTTGGTGATCTTAAAAGTCTTTTCCAATCTAAATGATCCTACGATTATGGCAGGTGAGTAAAAGGTGTGGTTAAAAAAAATCCTCTTCATCTCTAGCAAAGCAGCAAAGGAAGAAGATGAAAAGGGGATATTAGAAAAGGTGATATGACAGAATACCTTACAACACCATTTTACTGAAGCCTTACTACTGTCGTCTCAAAAGCCACAAAGCTAAAACAGATAGTCACACACCGATTGTAAATCCTAATTAGTAAATGCTAATTGTTGTCTCATTCTGTATAAATGCAACAAGAAGCAATTATTATTACCTTTGTTCTGCAGTATGAACTTTGAAGCTTTTCACTTGCTATCTTTTTTATAGGATGAAAGCTGCACACAGAATTATTAAATGATGTATCAAGGTCATTATTGTAACCAGTGGCTCCAGATACTTTATCAGACCTGCATTGTCTGAAACACCCCCACAAAACCAAGTGTATTTGTACCACCTGGTACAAGTGAAACAAAACAAATAAAAATAATTCCAGCCAATTTGGTTCTTAGAGTGTGGCTGTTTCCCACTGCAGCACACAGTCAGGTATTTTGGCTTGTCTTATTAACCCTCCCAGAGAGGAGGAGGTTATTTTTCCTGTCACATCTATCCTTCACACGTACTTGACACGTGACTAAATCAATATTCTGCCTCCTGAACATCTTTTATGGACCTGCTGCATCAATTAGAACCAACAGCCCTTTTGATCGTTTCTGCTTTTCTTCCTGAAATTGTTCTGTGTCAATCTACAATGCATGAGACAAAGGTAGAATTCTACAGGCAATTACTCTGAGAGCGGCACGAGAGCACATGCTACACGTGCTTTTTAATTCCCTGCCTCCAGACACAGAATTTTACTTGCTGCCAAGTCACACCCAAAATATGCTCCAGTGCCAGCCCCCCACAGGCTGAGGTCCTGGCATTGCTGATTCCCAAATTCCCTTTTCCCAGTTCATGTTAGTAATCTAAAACACAAGCACACCAAAATAGCTCACGGAAAGAGTCGGTGGCCACGACAGCTGACAGAACTATGCAATATTCTTCCAAAATGCATTAAGCCATTATCATCTTCATTTCAGTGCTGGGAAAATGAGGCATAGGATGTACTTTGCTCCAGGGTACACAGCAATTTAAGGTAGAGAAGGGAAGGCAAGAGAGGAACTGGGAAGTCCTAGCTCTGTCAAGTTCCCTGACCATGAAGACACACTTCTGAAACAACACAAGGATGGTTGTTTGCTAAAAAAAAGGGTTTGCTGAAATCAAGCACCCAGTTCTTTCTAGGTCATAAACTCACACATTTTCTCAGCTATCTGACTTCAGCAGCTCTTTAGGGTCTGTGAGCTGTGAGTGCAGTGAGGCTTTGTTGAAAGAATTACCTCTTCCATGGGGACAACTTGACAATAGCCACCACCTGCAGCTCCACCTGCAGAGACACAACAGTCAGATTACAAGAATCCAGGGGTCTCCAGCCCAGAGTGCTATTACATCAGTTTGCTTAATGGCTCCAAGAGGGCAGCTACCACTGAGCAGCTGAGTTTAAGTCCCAACACAGTACCTTAAAGACAAAACTGAAGAACTTACCCAAAGCTCTTTTTTCTTAAAATAGATGCACTTGTAACTAGAAATAATGTAAAACTATAGAGCAGCAGAACAGTATTTCTGAATGCCATCTTTGTCCATGTAAGCCAACTGCAAGCAACAGAACAATTGTACCTTTTATGCCGAAAGTTGGTCCCTGAGAAGGCTGCCGAACACAGGCAAAGACATTCTGGCGAAGGTGTGCTCCTAAGGCTTGGACAAGGCCAACAGTGGTGGTGCTCTTCCCCTCTCCCAGGGGAGTGGGAGTTATTCTGCAGCAACAAAGCAGAAGAGACACAATTACAGCCTTGCAGTGGGTGAGAATCAAATCCCAGGGATAAAACAGTCACCTAGCAGTTAATGAGAATCCAAATTCTGAACTGGCTCATACTTCAGCTAATCTTCATCAATTCAAAACGGGAAAGATTGGCAAATTATCACATAGATGCTGACAACTTTCCTCTGAAACAATTTACTAGTTCCTACTGAAAGCAGGCTACTAGACCAGGAGAATTTTGGCTAGGAACCAGTCTACCCTTCATAACCCTGACCTGTAGACCAAAACAATTCATCTGCTGGAGAGAAACATTAAGCTAGGTTCCCACTGTTTGCCACAAGTGATCAATCTACTTCCCAAAGTACTACATTTTCACAGTGTGATTTACTAAAACCCAGAGCACCTCCATACAGTCATCCCACCAAAAGACAATTCAACAACAAGCCATGATAATAAAATTTCTTTTCATCTTGTAAGTGATGTCTCAGTTCAGGAAGCACCTACCCAGTAACAACGACATATTTGCCATCTGGCTGGTTCTGCAGACGTTTCAGAACTGAGAGCTGAATCTTGGCTTTAGTTTGGCCATAGAGCTCCACTTCATCAGGGAAAAGGCCAACTTCTTTTGCAACTTGATCAATGGGCTTGGGTATGCAAGACTGTGAGATTTCAATATCACTTAAAGAAAGAGAGCAAGATGAATGAGTATGTAAGTCAAAGACTCCCCACAAATTCCCTGCTTCTGGATGGAATAAACTACAAACTAAAATCTATATTTTACAAATTAGTCTTTAAACCCCACCTAGTTAAGTTCATCAATCCCACCAATACCAGGTACATCAGAATAGGCAGAGTTGCCTTTTTAAAAATAAAAAAAGGCAAAACCCAAAACAAACAACAACCCCTCTCCTCAACCTCCCCATTTTCCTGAATGCCTTTTGTAGGCAATGTGTTATGATCCCAGATGGTATTTTGCATATTTTCAGCTGCTCCTTGGGGACTTGACACCAGCAACTCCTATTTGAAGATGCTACAGTTTCGGCATGCCAGACTGAAAAATTTCCAAAATACAAGCTTTTCACTATTTCCTACTATATTCTGGAATCAGCTATATTCATACTATTCCTACTATATTCCTTTTCCTACTGTATTTTGGAATCAGCAACCATCTAGCTGGCCTGAAGTATGTGAAAGTCCAAGACTACACTTCAAGAGCTATCACAGAAGAACTGCAATTTAGCTCTGCTTCCTCAGGAAAACCTTAGAGTTCCTTCATTTGAAAGCATTACCTTGGAACAGGCATCTTTAGGGTAAGCTGGTTGTACTGGATGGTCCATTTTCCAGGCTGGAACTTCTCCAGAAAACGCTGTGCACTCTCCACAGTGCTCTAAAGTGAGCAAGTGAATGCATTAAAGCAACCAGCACTGCAAGAACTGCACTGGTTAACAAAGAGACCAGAAAGGTTTGCCCCATCTCAGTTGGGGATGAAACCAAAGTGCTTTTATTAAAGCATTTGCTAATAAGCCAAAATTATATTCTGCTTACTGTTTTCTTAAAAAGAAAGAAAATCCCACCATATCTATCTCCCTACCGATCTTCCAGTGTGCTGGAATTTTTTTGGTGTTCTTAAGGGTTTCTTAAGCAAAGCATGGAAACAGAGGGAGCTTGTTTATACTGTTACCCTCCTTTTTATCCAATCACCCCAATGATAGCTTCAGAATTACATCCAGAGCATTATAAGACAGGCCCATTTTTTATGGTTTTGAGTGGCCACACTCAAAACCCCCCAAAAAAACCCCCTAAAACTGACCAACCAGAAACCTCTGCTCTAGCACTTTCTTAAAGTCCATCTTCTTCCTCAATTAACTGAATCCAAATTGTCTGGACTAGAAGTTGAAAATCCTAACTTGCAAGAGCAAGAAGGGAGCACCAGCTGCTTTGGCAGTACGCTGATGGTCAGCAGCAACACATCCCAAAGCAAAAACAGCGGAGATAGCCACAGTCTGCTCAGTACCTGCATTAACATGGCCACAGTCATAGGTCCAACACCACCAGGAACTGGGGTGATGAAAGAAGCTTTTTCCTTTGCTGAACTGTATGCCACATCTCCCACAACTCTTTTTCCACTGGCCTTTGTGCTGTCTGGGGATTTAAGGAGACAAGTAAGTTACACATCACATTTCACCACAGCAACAGAGGAGACAGCACTGACTGAAGCTGAAGTCTTTAATTCTGCTGGAGCAAACAAAATAGAAGCTGAGTACCCAGGAAGCTGCAAAGAAAGATAAAAAAGCTAAGACAACATCACAAGATGAAGCTGTTATCATCATACTTCACTTGCAGGGTGTCAACAGCTCATGCAACACATCCTCCCATTAAGCACCATTTATCCTCAGCCAGACAGATCTCCCTTCCCTGGAGGATGCAGATCTTTTCTCAGTGGCTCATGACCCACACGACAGTTTGAATAAGACATAATCCAACAGCAGGGAAGAGGTGAGATTTGAAACATGGCTGACTTGTTCCAAACCCCCAGGTTTACATTTCCTCTGTTCCATTTTGGAGAGCATATAGGCCTTACTATTGAATAAAATCACCTGCTTTTACAAAAACTGAAAGCAATTTCAATTATCACTGCTAGTTTAATGATGGACCAGTAAATATTCCAGTTCACAGAGATTAGTCTTGTCAAAACAAACTTCACAGTTGGCTTAAGAAAGCTTCAGTAGGAAAATCTTTCTCTCAGGCAATGTATTTTGCTATATCCTTCACCGCATGACTTGACAAGTTAGAAGCAGACATAGTACTTTTTCCCAGTGGTAACCTTTAAACTCACCCATAAAGAGACGAAGAGACAAAATGAATTAGTAAACTAGCACAGTCATCTAAGAAAGTCACAGATTACAGAACATAAAACCAGAAAATTTAAGTTGCTCCAGGAATGGAAGATTATCGCTTCATATAAAGGATTCTAGGGAGCTTCTAACCAGTGTGAAAACCTGAAAATAGATTTTAATGTTGTTATACTGAAATATTATATTGCATACAATAAGTGTATGTTTGAACAGAACACAGTAAATAACTTTCATATAAATCTGGTGAGGGGGAGGAGTGGAAGAGAAACCAAACTCCTCAACAGCTGATAATGTTAAAACCAAAGAGAGAACAAAAGGCAGCTCCTGCCAACATTATTTTTTAGCTGCATTGTTACTGACAATTAGCAGCTTGGATGCTTTGCTGTGTGTTTTAAGCAACACTGCTTCTCCCTAAAGCTCAAAGCCTGAATAACATCACAGCTGCTAACCAGTGTTTCTGCAGCCACTGTCAGTTTGCTGCCTGAACTGCAGACCAGTCTGGCCTTCCCCCCTAGAGACCAATTTAATTAAGGCTGCTAACGGTAAATAATGTAATTTTATTTTCTTCCAAGGTTGCCAAGCAGGCTCATCAGCCATCCTGGACAGGAAGTCTCTCGGCCCAAGAGTGAGGAAAATAAGCTGGCACTCCAAACTGCCTCATCTGTTCCACAGACGCAGAGATGAGCACGCGCCAAACAATCCCCCAGTCCCTGCTTCTGCATCTGCACCTCACGACAAGCACTGCTGAGCACAGCCTAGGAGCTGTTCAATTACCTCCAAAATATTCTTTTGAAAGAAAGCTCACACACAATACTTGCCATCTCTCCCCAAAATGTCACTTTCTCAATATTCATCATCCCACTCTTAAAAAATACAAACTAGGTACAGAGAGTATCAGTGATACTATAACCATGTTGCAAAAAAGCTGCTCTCATATTCCACTCTCATGGCTCCTTGTTAGCAAGGGTTGCAAAATCCCATAGCAGGAACTTTAAGCAGAGTTGCTTCTTCCATCAGGACTCAGAGAGGGACATTCCAGGACTGCCATCTTCGGGAATATCCTCTACCTGCACTGCTTTCCCTTTCTGTACCAAAGCAACTTCTACAGGCCTGGAGTAAAGCATACAGAGTATTTGCTGGACCAGCCCTGCAACTGCAGCAGTGAGGAGAGACAAATACAACCCAGTTTGGAAAGTAAGAGGAACTTGTCTGTTCTACTAGAGGTTTCAGGAGATTGTTTTTTCCTCTCTGCCTACCTTAAGGAAATTCTGCTTATTGCAGTACATAAAGTCAGATGTGGCTCAAGTGTCTCTTCCAGACTCCAAACCGGCACCCTTGGAGAGTTCAGGCCACTCTCCACTCAAAAGCACAGCAGCTGCATTTCTATGTTGCTACATGGCTACAACTTGTCCTAAACTCCAGCTTGGCAAGACTGCACGAGGTAAAGCCCTGACATATCAAATTAGTTTGGGATCTGCCTGGACAGGGTACCCTGACTAGCAAACCAAAGGCATATCCAGAGATTGCCATGTCCTCCAGCTGCACCTAGCTGGGTGCACTTACATCTGTGGTAAGATGTATGTGCTCTCACCCCATCACAGCTAGCAGCAATGCTCTATCTATACAGTGACTTAGCTGGAGAAGCCAGCAAGCTGGCTGCTGTTCTTTCTATAGCACTGCAATTCTCACAATTCTGGTACTCATTTCCCAAAAGATTCATCTGAAAAGATTTTGCAATATATCAGAGGGGAAAAAAAGTCAGGAGAACTCAGTAGCTTCAGAAAACCACAGGAAAGAAAAAAAAAATGAAAGGAGCCTGTAGCATCCATAATTTCAAAATGTGACAGTTTCCATGATACTCTATCAAGTCTCAATTATCAAATCTCAATGCCATTAAGTGTATTCCATGTGACACTGACTGGGCTGGGTGCACAAGAAGCTCAGATGTCAGTGCGCTGCTCAAGGCAGGCTAATTGCAAAGGAACAGGAATATATCCTCAGAAATGCAGTTCACATAATGCCTAAAAAAAAGGTCATGCCATCATACATCAGAAACACAATGGGGGTTTTATTTGCAACATGGCAGTTGGGGAGACTCCAACCCATTCTGCTTCATGCACATCAGCAGTGACCCTGTGGGTTTTGGCAAATGGCCTAAATTTGGATAGCTTGGAACAAAAACATCAAGCAACAAACAGCAACAGCAGATGACTTTTTAATTTTAATTAGATAGAGGACTAATGTTTTTAAAAGCAGCCTAATGTCAACTTTGAGTAACAAGACCACTGAACAGAAATTTCTTTACATTCTGTTAAATAATGGCAACAAAATGACTGATTAATTATGAAAACTACCTTTTAAAAGCCTTGTGGGTGTAGCACAGAAAGAGTGACTAATTTTCCATATCATTCAATATCTGTAATTTGGATTTAAAATGAGATGAAAACAGAAATTGCCAGACTGTCTGTACCATCTTTATAAGGAAGGAGCAGCTAAGTGAAACCCTACCCTAAAATCCATTATGTTAAAGCACTTTATTCTATGCCTAAGCCATTGTCACCAATACTCTTGCACAATTCTGCTTTGTTTCAAGACAACAGCCATTCAAGCCTAAGAAGTTAATGCTGTGATTCAACAAATCCACAGCTACTTTAAGAGGCTGCTTGTCATTTCTGTACTTCAAAGGGAACAGTTTCATCAGATCCAACCACGAAGTAATGACAGCAAAGCCCTGTGCTCCAAAGTGACAACAGCGACAAGACTTCACTATGTGAAGTGGGGCAAATTAAATGGATATTCTGTTGCAATATTTCGTAGGCCTCCTCTTTCTTCTATTAATCATCAGCCTCGTTGAAGGAAGAATCAAAACTGTCACTGCTCTGCTTTAGGAGAGTTCTTCAGACCAGTGTTTTCTTTACTTTGGCATTGTCAGAAGTTGCCAAAGACACTACTTAAGACAGACTTATAGGACAAAGAAGTCGATGTAGACCAAAGATACCAAGGAAATGGTATTCATGAACTTAGCAACTGCATTTATATACAAACACATCCCCACGTGTTAAAGTTGCCCACGTACCTGGCACATGGTTAATTCCACAGTCTATTACGATTGCACCAGGCTTGATCCATTCACCTTTTACCATTTCAGCTCTACCAGCTGCAACCACAAGGATATCAGCTTTGCCAACCTATTAAAAAAAATAATTAAAAACAACAAACAACCGTGTATCACACTGGCAGTGGAAAAATGCAGAGCTGCATCTGCAGCAAGTTTGATCAGCTTCAGCTGCAGTCAAACCGTGCTCACCCATTGCCATTGGAGGCATGGAAGGGCACTGTCAGCAACTAAAGGTAGCTGCAAGTTCCTTGGCAAGGACAAATTCCTGCAGCTAGAAATAATGGCCTATTTTCACACTCCTACCCCCAACTATTGCTAGTCAACACTTCACAACCTCCTCTGAACTCCTCCATGATTCCCAAGTGGATCATACAGGCTACATTTAGATAAAATTAAAGCCTTCTGAATATTCTTCTCTTCCTCCCTTCAAATATCCCTGCACATTCAGTGCTAGAAATATACCCAGTACTCATCAGACAGCAAGAATTCATCTTATTCAGCCAAGAACAACCCCTGCACAGAACTAAGCGGCACTTCACTTGTGACAGCACTGTCTTGTGCTTTTCATGTCCAGGACTGCATAACACACAACTCCAGGGGACACTGACTGTATTTCAGCACTAATATTCATTCAGGGACTACTCAGTAAATTTGACAGATCCAGTCATGAAGCTGGTGTTAAAGACTCCAACTAAAGCTCATTGTCAGTTCCTGCACTGCTTCATTCACATTTGCTTAGGAAGCTGCTAGCCCTTGGAATTTTTTTCCTTTAATCTTCAAGGGAGATAAACTATTTTTAAGATTTCATTAAGTATTAGCACTTCAATTTTTAATCAACCTAATGATGGTCTTACTGAACAGCAACTTAATGCCGTGAAGCATTGCAGTGTTTCTGATCTACTTTGTGAGTTATATTCAAACACTCCTACTCCCTTTTCAGCTTTAATACTTGCCTACAGAGCCTGGCAGTGCTGATGGCTCTACGAAATCCAAGTAGGTGGCAGCACAGCAAAACACTATTTCTGTCACTCTCACTGCTGAAGAGGAAAATGGTACCAACTCCCTGTCACAGAAAATCGACTGAAAAAAATAAACCAACTGAGAAATCATTTGGCCTAACATTTCTCAGCCATTAGAGCAGAAGACCACCCGGTCTTTTGGTAAAAAAAAAATAAATAATCAAAACATCAAAAACATATGCTGTTTTGCCAACCCATACATGGAGATTAGGAAAGGATGATTAAATTCTCTGCATTTGCTCAAAGACAACAAAAATAATAATTTTATTGTTATAATTAAATCCCTCTAATTAAGTGCCAAAAATAATCAAGATCCTATTCCAGCAGAAGTATTTACATAACCACACAATGAGCAGGACTGGGAAACCAATTCAGATGAAAGACACCCCAGACCTAATGACTCACAGCAGCAACACACTGAGCAGCAATATGCATGGAGCAGCAGTGGCCTGGAACAAGTAACTACAGCCTGCCCTTACCTCCTCAGCCAGGGTGGAGGTCTTGGAATGGCACGTGGTGACTGTTGCATTATTCCAGAGGAGCAGATCGTGCATGGGAGCACCCACAATCTTACTGCGACCGATCACCACGGCTCTTTTCCCTGCCACCTGGACACCTGCACCACAGAGAGTCAGGAGACAGCAAAAAAGAGGTCACAGTTAGCCTGGTACACGCTAACTCAGACTGCTCTGGAGTCTTGGTCAGTCTAAATCTGGCCCTGGTGCTTCAGAATACTATTTTTCTTTGCTGAGTGTGGTAGGGAATCGCAGTTGGGAGGGAGGAAGGAAAGACCATTTTAACCTAGTTCTTTTACTATCTAAGTCAGCAGAGATTAAATGTGGTATCTCAGCAGAAGTTGTGAAGCAGAGCCTTCCAATGTGTGTAATTTCTACACTTATTGAAGTCTACTGCAGTCATGAATAATGAATGGAAATCTCCTTACCTGTCTGCCTGATAAGTTCCATGCATCCCTTTGGCGTACATGGAATAAAGCAGTCTCCAAGGTCTCCTCTAGAGAGTTTCCCAGCATTGATGCTACTTAAGCTGTATTTTGAAAGAATAAAGGCCAAGTAAGATTCCCAGCCTCATTGTTCAAGAGAAAAATTAAGAAAAAAGGTTTCTTTCTGGAGTAGCTGTCGTGCTCTCCAGGGGTGAAGTCAGTTTACCCATCCACGTCCTTCTCAGGTGCTACAGCATTGGTTATTTTTTCTGTGTTGATGGGTTTATCGGAGTCGAGTGGCAGCTGCACTATAAAGCCATGAACAGCTGGGTCTGTATTCAAAGAGGCAATGCACTTGAGCACCTACAACAGCAAACACCAAAAATCTAAAGGCTGATGAACTGAAATACGACTGATGCAATGGAAAACAACATAATCTTATCTTGATTTAAAGATATAAACTTTAAGTTTAGTTTTTTCACCCAAAAGTATAAACCACTTACATTTTTTATTAAAAAAAAACCAGCTCCTAAAGTCTCTAAATTTTACATACATTGTAGTATTCTAGTTTGTTTTTTTTTAAAAAAAGCAAAATCTTAGCAGGTTCCAATTCTTTTTTTCATGAGTTATTATCAATAGGCAAGTAGTCCTTTTATATACAATGACAGTGCAAAGATATCTTGAGCTCAACACCAAAGTTACGTATTATTTTTATCACTGGCTGTATTACTTACATCAGCTTCTGATGCTGTGTTTGGCAATTTTATGTGATTGGCACTGATCCCAATCTGCAAATGAGAATAACAACAAATTATCTGATTTCTGAATTGACATCCAATTGATTTGGCTAATCTCTCTATCCACCTAAATCACAGCTGCATTCTGTCACATTTCCCAAGTTTATCTCCTGTCCCTGAGGCTTCAAGTCCTATGATTTAGAAATAACATCAAAGAAAGATTAGTGCTTTGCCCAATGAGTCTGTCCTTTAACTATTCACCTTTTGACATGAATAACATCAGCTTTGCTTGACAGCACACTACCTTAAAATGCCAGTAGAAATGCCAGGTATCACCTAGGGAAAAGTGCCCTCGTCTGTGTTCCTGCCCTGTTATAGCATGTCATGTTCTACCTGTGACAAGAACAAGGCAACTGCAGGTACAGGACATTCAGGGAAGATAAGGACAAGGCCACAGGTCAGGAAAGACTGCACTTCAGACAAATGTAATCTGTGATGACCACACAAGAAGTGGCACCAATCCACATTGATGTGACCAGAGCACTCCACCTGGCTCCCAGGTTACACACCTACACCACATTTTTGTAACTGAGAACTCAGGCCAACACTGCTTTCTCCAATAGTGGAAAAGCTTAGACAAAATTATTGACTTGCATCTGGTTTTTCATATTCATAACTGACCAACTGTAGCAGGATAAATGTAGTCCTAAAAGTCTAGGCATTACCTCAGCAGCAGCCTTCAGCTTCATGTTAATGTAGAGGTTTGAATCATCCCGATTTCCAACCTAAGGATGAAAAGACATTTGAATTACAGGACAGAATAGAGACCCTGAGATGGGCTTAACCCTCAGCTTCCTTGGATCTGCTTCAAGGAGACAGAGGTATGCCTGAATTACTGTAAACCACACTGATAGAAGATATAAACAGCTGGTGCTAACAGGAAAGTTCTTTCAAGTATGAAGCAACTAAAGACAAGTTGTTTGAACTCCTGCAAAAACACCATTTGCACCTGTTGAAAAACCTTGAAAACACAGTGGTCTCCAAAGCAGAAAGTATTGCCTGCCATCTGATCTGAGGAAGTTAAATCCTTAGCTAATTAACATGATCAGTAGGTGCTGATAACATTCAATTATCTTATTAAGGCTTTCAGAAACGCTGGGCCTCTTTGATACCCAAGAATCTTTATTTTATGTACATGTGTGCTTTGATGGAGACATTTCTTCCACTGCTGTGCTGAACCTTGAGAATTTTCCTGCCAAACAAAAAAACCAAAGTGATGCACAAAGAGAAAGCAGTAAGTGGAACAAATATCTGTAGTCTTTGGCAGTACTGAGTGCTTACAGTACAACTGCATTTCAGGAGACTACTTGCATCATCCAGTACATTTTGTTAAAGGTAATACTCCTTCTAACCTTAAGAAAATAGGGGTCAAGTAAGGAAAAGCTGATAAGCAAGCTCTTGAATTCCTGTTCCCTGGTACCTGGGAGCCATCCCTGGTTCTCACACGGCCTACAAGCTGCAGGGCTGACCGCATTACTGCATTACCTGATCCCCCAGAATCACACTGATTCTTCCTCCTTAGGTACAGATAAAGGGGCTGTCTCCCCTGTGAAGTCTGCTGGGTTAAGGAAAAGGTCTGCTTCATACAGGGCAGAAAAGCAGATGTCAGCAAACATGTTGTGTGAATAAGGAATTACTGACTACAGGACAAAAAAATAAAGATTAACTGACTTATTCTTTGAGCTCAAAAGATACCTCCCAAGAACAGAGCACACAATGTATGCTGTGCTACAAATAAGAAACTTCTCATTGTCCTGACTTCACTGAAAAACAGACAGCTGCAAATATCAGTATCAGGAGATGAACTCCAAGCCCAGACTGTTTGGCAGCTTACAAAAGACAGCCAATGACCAAACAGGTAGTAAAGGACTCTGAGACAACGCAGGATGGAATACAGGCCCACCATGAAAACAATCCAATAATGCCACAAGACAGCAATTTTTGAAGACAGTTTATGAGGTCAATAGTTCAGCAGCTTTCATCAAAGCACTACTAGATTTGTAGACCCTCCTTCCTTCATTCTAATCATCTGCAGACAAATTTTCTGTAGAAACAATCTACTTAAAGCTACTGGAAAGGAAAACCAGGGGAAAAAAACCAAAACACAAGCACAGATTTGTTCCTGGCAATCAAGACGAGTATGGCCTTTGTGTGCTATGGTGGTATTAGCACTGGAATCCACACACAGACACCAAAGGCTCTACAGGAGCCCTAAATACTGAGTAAGAACAAAAGTCACTTCTCTAATCCTTTGTGGACACACAGTTCCTTCCTGTAGCATGACACTTGCTACTGCTAGTCACCCTCTGACCTAAGCACAAAGAATTTCCATTTTTTATAGCTGCAAAGGAAAAAAAATCTACCAAACACAGGTCAAACCCCTTTACTTGACGTGCTTTTACCTCTGCAAGCCTTTCTGTGTAGACTCTTAACACTTGCTCTCTTCTGAGAGATATCCAATTCAGCAACAGTATGTTGTTCCATCCCTTGCACTCAAAGTCATCTTGGCCAGAAGTAGTTTTAGCTTTGTTTGGGTTCCCTCCCCTCCTCTGCCCATCTTTTCTCCATGTTTTGACATAACAGCAGACCAAATCACTTAATAAACATCTCATTTGGAGTATTTCTTGTACAAACACATCTCTGAAAGCTGCCAAACTTCAGGGCTCACTCAAATGCAGAGATTTCAAATGGAGTCTACAAGCACTGACTGCTCTTAATAGGCAAACAGCTTGATTTCACCATTTCACAAACACAACACTCCAACAGAGAACAAGGTCTGAAGAAAGAAATAAAACAACAGAAAAACCCCCAAAAAATTTTGGACCCTGATACTTGGGAAAAAGACGTAACAGGACTGTGTTACCAT
This sequence comes from Parus major, assembly GCF_001522545.3. Taxonomy (NCBI): domain Eukaryota; kingdom Metazoa; phylum Chordata; class Aves; order Passeriformes; family Paridae; genus Parus; species Parus major. Next base: position 55,030,852 of record NC_031774.1, read on the forward strand.
CCCACAGAGAACACTGTTCCTAATAAAATGCTACCAACTACAAGGCAGCTTTGATGAAGCTCACCAGCTGTGCCCTTACCACTACAAAGCAATTAATTTTCTGTAGTTGTCATTAAAGGAAACAATACCTGCAAAATGGCAAGTCCTGGTCTGAAGCCTGGAAATTTCTCAGTCATCTCAACAACTTGCTGCTTTAGTCTGTCTCTCACTTGTCTGAAGAGGGGAAAAAAATGAAAACAAATACAAGAAAGAAGTTAATCACGGGGCTGAATTCTGATACAGTGATGGAGTTGTTCTGATACAGTCAGGAGCTGTAAAGGTGACAGATGGGCATACTGGCAAACATGAACTTATGCCTCAAGTACACAGCTCCCTTCAATCTCCAAATAAGATTGATGTCCCTAAATCACTAAGACACTCTGGAACCAGGTTCATTCAAATCTATTTAAATGATTTTATTTTTTTGAAGTCCACCTTGTGCTTCTTCACACTTTCATAGGATACAAGGGTAAAAAAAAAGTTCAAAATTTGGCATGGAAATTACTGGGATTTAAAACTCATTTCTCAAAAGGAAATCCTCTTTCCACCCATGCTGCACTAAAATTACCTGAATCCCAGGGGCACCAGTTGTCACTGTCACACAAGATATCCTGGTAAAGGATTATGAATTTACAATGTTAAAATTCTGAGAAATAACCAAACAAGCAGGAGGTACCCAAAGATACAGCAGGGAGGAGAATGGCAGGTGGACATATGTGAAGAAAAGTCACCAAACCCTGGTACACAGCTTAGTTGAACTGTTCAGTAAAGGCAACTTTAAGGATACAATTGTAAAAAACACTACTTTGAAACAGAGCACTGATTAGTTGTTCTAGTTCAGATGTGAACACACTCACTTCACAGTGCAATGTTTGATAATGAGTACCCAGCAGTGACATTAGCCACAGACAGCTCAAAACCCTCTCGTTACCACCCCTCCCCAGCCTTGCACTTCTTTCTCATTTCTCAACCACTCCCTGGCCCCACACACATTAATCCTTCACCAGGGAAGGTGCCAGACCCAACTGCTCTGTCTCCTCACCAGAGGCAGTCAGGGTTCTGAAAGAACTGACCAGTTCTGTCCATCTCAGGCTCATGGCACTGGAAGGGGGCTGTGGCAATGCACTGCAAATATAAGAGACACTCAAGCAAAAGCCAGGTTAAGTAAAACTTCACAGGATATGAGAGGCTTGACAGGTCTGTCCTCCATGTGATCTCCATTCTGTGTCCCATCCCCATTCTCAGAGACAAGAAGGTGCTACGACTACACTCAGCAAATCTACCCTGCACCAAACACCCTTTTGTTTAAAACAGAGGTGTCCTTGTGCTCATCTACCCTCAGATCCATATCACCTGGTCTGCTACTGCCCAAGTGGAACCAGACTTCCCAGACTAGAGCAGGTGCTGTTGGCACCAGTTCATTAAAAATGTGACTAGCAAGGGTACAGGGACAGGGTACATAGCTAATGCCAGCTGGGAGGCTGTGATTCCTGCACAGAGGGAAACTCCAGGGAAACAGCCAGTGAGGCAACTACACTGCAACTACAAGCTCCAAATTAGAACTGCCAGAGGTAGGAAGACAGGGAAATGGGAGCAGCACACGAGCTCTCTCAACCGAGCAGCACTGATCCCAGGGGACAGCTGCAGCTGGCCCAGCTCGAAGCAGCCCTAAGGCTGTTTTAAGTCTCATCTCAGAAGGAGTCACAGCCTCCAGCTACATCCCAAATCATTCATCTCCTACTGCATCCTGAATTACATGGTCAGAGCTCTGCTGCACCTGAGGAGCAGGTTCAGAGCATTTATAGGTGTTGGCATCTGGCCAAGTGGTTCAAAGTCTCTTAACAAGCGACACTGGAAGCAACTGTTTTCAGCCTTAAGAAACAGTAGTCCTGAGCCTTCCTTCAGCTGCCACCTCTGTAGAGGACTTGACATTAAGACTAGGCGATGAGTTCAGGAAACAGTCTCATAGAAAACATTATCCCAGCAATTCTCTGTGTTTAAGTGATAAAAATTCATCTATTGGATAGCAAAATCCCCAACTGTCTCTCCTTACACTCCAGCTGTAAGCCCCTAGGGAGGCACCTGAGCTGGCTCATGAGCAGCCTGGCTCTAATAAAAACACAACAATCACAAGGAGCATCAGAAACCTCCTGCATGTGACCTGTGAGTGAGGGCTGTGAGCAACTCCTCAAGGGAACTATTTCTGAGGTCTCTGGTGTTCCAGTAAAGAAAGGGTGGCACCGGTTTGTGGCCAGCAAACAAACAAATGTAAACAAACATGAAATATTACAAAGGGTCCCAGTTTTAGGTATTACTTTTATTCCAATCTTCCCAGCTGAAGAGAAATGAGCCCACCCAATTTCCTCTGTGAAGCAGGGCTGTGGTGTGCTTTTACCCTCAGCAGCCACAACAATTTACACACTACACTGATGCCATTTTCTGTAATTAGGCACTAGGTCACTTCCCCTTCAGCTCCAGAAGAAAGGTAACACACACAAACATACAAACATGGTACTGTCAGTGCAATTTTCTTTAGGAGCCTTGAATCAAGAAATCACTTCTTAGACAGCCACCTAGCGTTGGGTACCACTGCTCTCCAGTGGTCACAGAAACGACATGGGCAAAAATTTGAGAGAAAATTCAAGAAAAAAAAAAAAGCAGAAATCATTGTTTTAACTCCACAGACTTACAAAGGACATAAAAATAATCTTTGCAAACCTGCAGCTATTGAGTTATAGAGTCTGCAAGATTCTTTTGTGGACCCCAGGCCTTCCCAAAGATAAAAGTTCATATGGATAAATCAATACCACCTTTTACCAGCTGTATGAAAATTCTTTTAAGTCTTCAAACAAAAAATTTGCATTTCTATGTGGCTGCTTCCCCAGAAGCCTTCTCTCTGACTCTAAGCCCCCTCCTGTGCCCACGTGCCCTTCTACAAACAAACTCATGCAGCAAACAAAGTCCAGGGTCCACACAGGTTAAGGACGGCACATGGCTCTAAGCATACAATGCAACAGCCAGCGCCAAAGATTACAGAACTTGTTAGCATTTCTTTCTATAGACTGCAACAGTGAGCTGAATTTAAATTTGTTAAGTGAATTTCCCAGAAATTCAAGCAAAGGACAAACCACACTTCTTTAGCTCTGCTGGAAATGGAGAGAACATGGCTCGTCTGTGCAGAACCCCACACCCTCCTGTGGGATTATGGACACTGCTGAGCTGGTGAGGACACACAGCACCATATTCAAGATGATACCAGGCTGTGCTTCTGTCCCTTCTGTGAGTAACAGGGTCCAGGGTCTATGTAAATAGTACCAAACACAGGACCTGGCAAACACCTCCTCAGAGACAGCGATGCTCCAGAAGATGCCTGTGCCCAAAGGGGAGGGCTTGGCTTTACTGCCTGGATCACAGATTCCCCAAGGGTTTCATAAACATGCAGCAGAACTGCTCCTGCTGCAGCTCTGCAGAAACGGCTGCATGAAGCTGACGGTCCTCCTCAGATCCTGCACCATCCTGGCCAGAGCTGCTGTCCCTCCAGGCATTCCTCCTTACAGCCTGCAGGACTGCCACTTCTCACCTCCTGTTGCTCCCATGACTATCACCATAATCTGGAAAAACAAGCTTTCCCATCTCCAAACCACCATGGCACCACATCTTAGATCAGGACAACTGCATTATCTTAAAATGCTGTGAGGGGGCTGCAAAGAAGAATGTCACAGAACATCCCACTTACATCCAAAGGCACAGAGGACTGCCTCCTGAGAGAAGTCACAGGTTGGCTCAATGAGTGGCACTTGGGAAAGACCATCTGAACACTGCTGGCAATTCAACAGATGCCTCCAGTTGCAGGAAGACATCATTTAGAGCTGGAATGAGTTCACATCTCCCACCCTCTTGTCTCATGCTCCACCACTGCATGCTCCTGGCACACTTGTCATTATCTCCAAAGAAAAATGCCTGCTACTTTCTACCACTTCCACAATCACAAGGTTTTTTAACCACCTTTTCAACTGTGTCAGCACAAATACATGCATGAGGTCTCTTCAGACCAGATAAATACATAAAGACATTTCTGTTTTTTTAGATGCTTTTTCATCCTGTCCAGGATTTCAGCCCAAGGTGGGTCTGAAAGACATGCAGCAATTGAGGCACTTTGCAAATGTGGATGACTGACAACAGAACAGTTTAACACAAAGCTGAATCTTTAAAACTTAGAAGAGTTTGCCCCAAACATGAGTTATGATACCACATTCCCATCCTGCAACATCTATAACACCAATCAGGCCTGCTTCCCAAAATGGGTATTACATATAATACCCTACTATCAGGTGATTTAATCAGAGGAAAACGTAAGAGCAATAGGTAAGGATTCAATCCACCTGTGGGGCTGCAAGTGCTCCAGACAATATTCTAGGCCCTATCTACAAAAAATAGCATGGGAAGTTCACTTCAACTCAGCCCATCCACGGTGTGGGACCCTCCAGTGCAAGCCTGAAACTTTGTGGGTAGGATCTGGCAAAAGAGAGCTCAGAGATCAGGGAATTGTTTCCACTTCAGACTAGATTTACCTGGAATTACAGTAAGAACTCCAAAAAACCCCAAAACCATTTAAGGCCCAGACTGAAAAGGCTGAGGAGTTGTTTACTGCACTGTTACCTCAAGTTAGAAGTTCAGCCTGATCACCACTTTATTGAGCACTCTAAACCCAAAGCACTGCTTGGCCCATCCCTAGGGGCTGTGAGGGGTGCTGAGTCTTCCCTACCATCACAACTCATCAGCCACTCTTCCAGAGGAGAAATGTTGGTCCACTCCTGGTCCCACCAACCAATTTGGGCCAAGCCAGGGGTTTCCAAACCCGGGCTATTTCAGATGGTAAAGCCTGAACACAGCTCAGTGCAGTGCACATATACTGTAAAGTGGAGCCATTACCGTGTTTTGCTCTGATTATCTCTTTAGATACAGAAACAGAGATTGTTTTTTCTTCAGGGAATACCAGCAATAAAAGAATACTGCATTTTTATTACCTTCAACCCACCTCCAACCACTGCTTCTCTTCCTCCCATTAGTCATTTATTTACAGTACTGTTATACAATAACTCATCTTTTGTAACTCACTTGCCAATGAGGCAAATTTAACTTGTAGCAAAATCTAAGGCAGAATTACTAAACAGCCACTCAGAGGAGTAGAGGAAAGCCACCCTGAGGTAACCAGCCAACTCAGATTGATGCAGAACCCATCCAATATTTAATATATTTCACAGACTGTGCAGGCTTCTTGTTTGTACTGACAGAGGCAGACTTAGATGCATTTTGATGTTGATGCATTAACATCAGCACCAAAATCCTACAGAGAAAACACTGTCTGCTGTGTTCTCCTTCCCATGCCCAGCCTAACCATATTTTCCATCCTCACAGGTAATACTCAAAGCCACTGAAAATGTCCATTTTCTTCTGAGCCTTCCAAAGATGTGAACTAGCTTTATCACCTCAACAAGTTTTCCTTATTTATACAGGCAAAGAAACTCTCAAAGTATTTATTTTCTTTACATGTTTCCCAAGAATAATACCAGTATCTACCTGATTTTTGTTTAAATAGCTGGTATGATTGTGAATTTGGTATTTTTTCATCTATTTTGAGGAAGGGGTGCTTGGTGGCTGGAGGAGAAAGTTCACAATACTTATGAGCTTTGATTTAAAACACACACAGAACCCCAGCATTACACAGCTGGAACAATGCTTGTTTGAATCAACTCATTTGTCAATATTTGACTGACTTACAAATAAACATTTTTCTTGATTAAAGGGTAAAGTAACAAAATCCACCCCCTACAAGATAGAAACTGAAAAGGTTTGGCAGTTGCTGTAAAATCAGGGACATTCCCTTTCTACAACAGGCAGTTCAGTTGAAAATTCCTAGAAAAACCACAAGCCTATCACTTCTGCTGCTGTCAGACTCTTGGCCTGAACTCTGGACAGTGAGAATCCTCTGGACCAGTGCTTCTCTAGGGGTCTGGAAGAAAGGGACACCTGTCTCCAATTCCTCATGACTCCTTCAAGTACTCCACTAGAAAAAGGCAGAACTATCCAAGGCCCATAGGGAGCAGGTGATGCTTTTGCTATGTTGAACATAAATACAGCACAAAGAAAAGTACTGAAGGACAGCTGAAAAACTGCAATTATTTTTTTATTTTATGGTGTCTTCAGGTCAAGCAAGATTTTATGACTCTGGAAAACAGACTTCAGCCAAACACCTTAAGAGATGTGCTGGAAGTTAATCAAAACTTTCTCCTGTATGTGCCTATTAAAAGCTCATGCCTCTTCCCAGGTATTTGAACATCACAGATGCCCTCTGAGAGCTGCTAGTTTATAGCTACTACTATAATACAGAAAACAAACAGAAATAAAAAATATTACCCCTATATCTTTACAATTGAGTAAGTAATGCAACATGCAATGCCAAGGAAGCTTGAAGTTTTAATGTGAATTATCATTGTACCCAAACTAGCATCTTTCCAGGACCTATTGCACTTCAGGGTGACCTTATATTACAGGAAAGAAACCTACAACACGCAAATGATGAAGTCCCACCAGCAGCAAGCACAGGCATTGCAGAGTGCACTGGCCCCAACACTGCCAAAAGGATCAGGTGGAATGAAGTATGCAAGACTGACAGACTGCAATACACAGGTGGTACTGGCTCCAAAATTATCAGGTGAAAAACATGCAAGCAGCCTTTCCTCATGGATATTCAGATTCAAGGCACATTAGGCCTACTTTTCAGAACTGCTCCACTGCTGGTTAGAGGTAGCTGTGTCATACACAGCAATACCTAAGAGAAGTACTAACTGCTTTGCTGAGACGACTTTATATCTTTTCAAATGTAACCTTACTGTCTGAATTCCCTGATTATATCGACAGGAGATAGCCAATCTAGCCTATCTAACCAAACCCTGTTTCCACAGAATATAAGAGAACATTTATACTGCTTTTTCCCCAGGATCAGGGAAATTTATTTAACTTTCTGACCAAATGTGTATGCTGAGTGGCAGCAGGAAAAACAAGCAAACTAAAACACACAACACAAGCTCACCTACACCCAGGAATTGCCAGCTAAGTAAACGCTGAAAAATACGAGAACACTTTTTCCTTCAAGGTTTCTCAAATCTTTTAAATAGCTTTGGCAGAACACCTGTTAACATTCAGCTGTGTATTATTCAACATGTGGATTAACTCATTTTGCTTTAAAGAGGAACAATCAATACTTAGAGAGCTTGAAAACACAGGCCATACCTAAAGCACATGTTCCAAAATCCTCCTCATAAAGCATCCCAAGAGCCCAGCTTACACGCACAGAAGCTTTAGTTAGCCGGTGGCTTCACACTTCCTAGGCTCTCATCTCATCGACGCTGAGCAGTCTCCAGATGCTTTCTAGGGCTTCCAAAGCGACCCCACCAGAAGCACCACTGGCTTCTGGGGAGCACTGACAGCACTTTGCATTCTCCTTAAGACTTTTAATACTGTACTTCGTCTAGTAACTCCCAGTTTACAGCCAGGAATAAGTGAGCTTTGGCTGCAACGTAGTGAGAAAGCTTTAGGATGTCTCCAAACCTGCTTCGTCCACAGAGCCAGAGTACAAGCCCCCCACAGCCCCATCCCGCTGCCAGAACACCCGGGGGCCGCCGGGGCACCCTCAGCTCCCGGGCCACACCGCTCCCTTCCTGAAGGGCAAAAGCCCCGCGGCTCCCCGAGGGAATCCGGCCAAGCGCTGCGGGCAGGGCGGGCGGCCCCACAACGTACCCGGAGACAATCTTGCCACTGAGGATCTCGGCGGGGGCCATGGCGAGGGCCGGAGGGCGGGCTAGCTGCGGGCCTGCAGAGGTGAGCACGGCGGGGCTCCGGGACTATCTGCGGGACGCGCTGCCCCCGCGGCCGCCCCACTCCCGCCCCACGTGGCCCCCAAGTTTCGGCGGCCCCGCTCCCGCCGCGCAGGCGCTGCCCCCGCCCCGCCCCGCGGCTCCCTCAGCGTGGCCGGCGGCGCTCCAGGTCCCTCCCGCGGCTCCCTCAGCGCGGCCGGCGCTGTTCCGGGTTCCTCCCGCGGCTCCCTCAGCGCGGCCGGCGGGGTCGGCGCCGCTCCAGGTCCCTCCTGCAGCTCCCTCAGCGCGGCCGGCGCTGTTCCGGGTCTCTCCCGCAGCTCCCTCAGCGCTGGGGAGTGAGGCCGTGGCCAAATGGCGGTCTCCAAAACGCCTCCAAGGCTGCGCTCCCGGGCATGCCCGGCCCTGCTCCACGGAGAGCGGGGCTGGCGGAGGGAGAGGGCAGGCCCGGAGGGAGCTGGGGGGATCTGATGCTGGGCTGTGCACAGTGAATGCGTAGGAAAATCCCACATCGGTGTAAGAATACTCTGTGTTTCTTCTGTGGTTCTTTTAACAGGTTGTGCCAAAAGCAGAAGAGTGGAATCGTAGGTTCACAGAATGGCTTGGGTTGGAAGGGGCTTAAAAGATCACCTAGTTTCACACCTCAGCCTTGGGCAGGGGCACCTTCCACCAGACCGGGCTGCTCCAAGCCTTGTCCAACCTGCCCTTGAACGCTCGCAGGATTGGGGCATCAACAGCTGCTATGGGCAACCCTTGCCAGGGCCTCACCACCCTCACAGTAAAGAATTTCTTCCCAGTATCTGAATCTATCCACTGTTCAGTTTGAAGCCGTTCCCCCTTGTCCTATTTCTACGTGCCCTTATTTGCATAAAAAATAATAATTTTATTTTTCAGGATTTCAACACATTTGTCCAACTTAAAGTTGTCAAGCCAGTGGCTGACTAGAAAGAGGGCAGTGAAAAGGAGGCTGGGATTGTGGTCTAAATTCATAGGAGTTTTCAAGAGTGAGAAACAGGTTCATAAAAGTGGCCTCCAAGAGACATTTGCACTAAGTAATCCCATTAGAATTGGTGAAGGTGGTAGTTTACTGTCAGATCCATGCAGTTGTCCACATGTACTGTTATTTGAATAACCAGTGCTTTTCCTTACTCCGCAGACCAGTGCACTGTGTTTTAGGACCTTTCTTAGAGTATTGGTTGTCAGTGGTTTCCTCACACATACGGCAAATGAGTGATTAGCATCCAGCCAGAGCTAGGGATGGAAAAAGCAGTTAAATATCACTGAGACAGACTTGGCTGGGCAAGATAATGCTGTGACATAGAGAACTGTTAAGGAACTCCTCAGTGTTCCCTGCTGACATCTAGCACACGGTTAGAGAACAGATCCATGACTCAAGACACTGGTAATAAAGAGTTCTGAGGCAGAAAACTGGCAGGTGGGCATTGATGCTGGGTTGACCCTACAATGGTAGATTGCCTTTAGGGAATAGTTGCACATTCCTGTGCCCCCAGAAACAGCAGTGCTCTTACTGTTTTGAGACCTATCAACATCTCTTGCAGTACAGCAAAGAAATGGGATAATCTCACTGCAAATCATTCAGCTATGGAGAATCAGGACTGAATGCTAGAACAGCAGTGTTCCTGCTGAGAATTTGAGGCTAAAAAGGCTTGTGTGAAATGCTTTCATATAGACTTGTGCTTCACATAGAATGCATAAGTTTGGAAAAATAAAGTATCTGTTCCATAGAGTTTGCTGAGAAATCTTTCAATCCTGCTACTCCATAATTTAATCAGCTCACAAAGGGATTTGGGGAGCTCTCAGGTTTTGAGAAGAGAGAAATGCAGGTCTTGCAGCTTCTACCTGGGGCACAGAACTGTGAGGATAAAAGTATGCAGGCCCTTCTGTTTCAGGTCAGAAGCTTTAGGGTTGCTTCATTGGCATTCTAGGAAGGGAATATTAACCATACATAGTTCAAGACTCAACTGAGGGTAAGTTACTTTTGTGTTTCCTTTTGTACACTAAGAAGTGACACATTTTCTGCTTTTTTCTGCTTTTTTTTTTTCTGTTGAGGGTAGAGATTGGTACCTTGAGTGATTAAATTACCTTAAGTTAACATGTTGTAATTGTAGGATAAAATGTCAGAAATGTCTCTTTAGGAGTGACTTGAAAAAGACAGAAAACATCATAGTTTAAGGCTTTTATATGTTAAATAAGAAAAAACATAGGAATAAATACAAAAGGCTAGAAGAAACTTCTTTTTCCCCTTCATTATGTATTCTCTGTATTTCCTGGAATGCAGCAACAGGCACTTGCAGTATTATCCAGTCAAAACTAAGATTCTGCAATTGGTCAAGAGGAAAGATTTTTCTAGGCTGCTTAAAATTCTGTGCCTTAGTTGTTTCTTCTGTTGCCTTTGAGGCCTGAATGAACTCTTGGAGGGAGAAATGACCCAGTGTTAAGAAAAAAAAAATCCACAAAAGATGAACTCCTTCAGCTAAGGAATGGATAAGATCACAAAAACAAATTTTGCCAAAAATAGGCCTAACACTCAGGAGTGCAGTGTAAAAATACTAGTCAGGGAAAGAAAAAAAAAGAAAGCCCTTTTGTTTAAAATGTTCAGGTGAAATATGCACTTACTTGCAAAGTGAGCAGAAGACACTGTTGCCATCAGGATCTGGAGATTCCTACCCAGAGCTGCTAACTTGCATGATTTACTTGTGTGTGTGAGCAATAAATCTCCATTCTTGCTTTTCTTAATGCTCCAGCTTTTGAATAATACATATGTCATGATGACAGATAAAACTCTGACTATTACCCAAATTTATTGCAGGAAAGGAACTAAGAATACTGCCAAACAACTTTTTCTATTACTTCTTTAGTTTTGATCCAGATTCTAGTTTTCAGGAAGGGACAGACTCATGAATTTTAATATACTTATGCCAGAAAATCAGACTAACCTTTTGTCAGAGCAGGAAGTCCTTTTGTATTTCTAACTTGTCTGATGTGGCAGTCAAGCTGGGATTTTTCCTCACAAGTTGTGCACATCATATCTCTAAGAACGAACATGTTCTTTAACATTTATTCTTAATTTTCATCCTGAGATCAAAATGCTGGAAATGGAGAGGGAAAGGAACAGAAAAGTGATTTTGTGATGAGAAATGGCTGAACAGACCTTTCTGCCCAGCTCAGAGCCATATCCAGCCCTGAAATGCAGTAAAAAAGTTAAAGTTCCTTTTCACATTTAGGAATTAATTTTCTCTGAGTTTCTCAGAGAAACACAGTGCAAAGCAAAGGAGACAGATATTGTGAAAATGTTTACAAAGTTGACAGCAAAAATCAGTGTTTTCTGCATTCAGTATCAAAGCAGGCTTACTACTTAATAGTTATTAGGATAAAGAGAGATGAAAACTTTTACTTTAAGACAGGCTGAAGCCTCAGTGTAAGAGAGTTCTCTCTGCTCTGAGTGTTGCTCCAGCACAGTCATTCTCCCTCCCTCTCCTCCCTGCCAGGATCCCTGGGTTTGATTTGGCAGCTCCCACAGTGTGACTGTTTACTTTTGCATCCACCCCCTCTTACCCAACATATCAAAAAGTTATGAAGCTTGCTCTTTAAAAACACCCTGAAGGCTGCAAAAATACATGCCAGAATGTCTTTCAATGTTACTGGTAAACTAACAGCTGTGCCTCTGATGTCACAGGCCCCAGAATCTGTGATTTATCATAAGAAACTGATCCCAAACCATCAAAGTGAGGAAGAACTTTCAGCTTTGCTTTACCCATTAGGTGGGATGGCTAGGATAGGATATTATCTCTAGTAAAGGGGAGGAACAGACAAGTTTAGATTAGTTTTATAAACCTTGGTCAGAAAAGGGATTTTGTGAAAACCTGTTTCCAGGAGCACACCAGAAAACCAGTATTAGACTCTGATACTTCAAATGTTTATGGGGAACTTTTTGTGCTTAAATATGCCCCAGTGAACAATGAATGACATAACCCAAGAATGTACCTTTGTCTGCCATGAAGAGGGACACAACTTTGTCACGGGGTAACAGTGACACATTTAAACACACGCTTACTGGTCCACTCTCCCTTTGATCAGAGGATGTCTGAACTTTGACGTAAGGCTTGAGATTGATCTCGATGCATGCTCTTTGGAACAACCCTTATAGCTAAGCTGTGTTAATGAATAATAGATGGCTTGAGCTATGATGTGTTCCATCATAAAGTGTTTCCCAAGTGTAGTTGTCTCCTAATATGTTTAACCATACCATGTGTTCCATCACTGAAATAAGAAGGTGGTGACACAGCCAGCTGTTGGACCACCACTAAAGAAGTTGCTCTCCTGGGTTAGAATGATGTTTTCTCTCTGGCTTCTTCATGGTTCCTGGTCTGATGGCTGAACAGCAGAACAGAAACTTGGAGTGCTCTTTGTCCATTTCAGTGCAAAGGCAGACAAATTAATCTAATCACTTCCAAGCACAGATTTAACTCCAACAAACTTCTTTTTTTGTAAAACCTGTGAAGGGTACTTTCATTGTAGGTATTTCTGGCAGATAGGTAAAGCTGGTTGTGCCCCCCAAAGTTGTAGTAACAAACAGGCATCTCAAATGCTTTCCTGACCCTTGTCTCCAGCTTGCTGATCACTTGCCTACCATGCAGGGGTTTTGTATTGACCACTGTTTATCTGTCACTCTAAAGACAGCAGTAAAGTTAAGATTATTTCTGAATTTGCCCTTGTGTTGCTATGCCAATGACATTAATTTGTACATAGTTGAGTGAATTTTCCATTGGCTGTTTTTCTTATTCTTCTAGCTAGCTTCCTTTAGCTACATCATCTTGCCTTCACACAGAAATCCAGCACTTCCCGTTGACCTCCTAGGATCCTGCATAAGGTCTTGGTAACAGTTTGAAGAATTTTGTGTCACACTTGATTCCACTGAGAAGAGTGCCAGTGCTTGATAAATGTGGGCTCTAGATTGTCCCAACTCTTTGATGTTAAGAGAATTCAGATCAAAGAGACCGTTTTCTGACTAATTCCCCCTCTCACATACTAACCATTCCTAATACTTCTACAGCATGTTGGGGCACTCCATGCAGTAAACAAAAACCTAATTCACTGTCTCAACCTGCCTGTGAGTTGTGTATTACCACATTTCTCAGATAAGGTAGCTGAGAAAGAAGGGAATATTGATTGCCTAAAGCAGAATACAAACTGAAGCAAGGGAACTATGATTAATTACCTTGATATTTCCACCTCCTCCTAATTCTCTTTGGCTAAAAATTTTTAGTTAACAGTGTGTGACTACAGAGTACTTCCCCCTTTTTGCCTAAGAGCTGTGATTTGTCTGGTATTTACACCAAGAACTGCTTCATTAATAAATGAAGCAGAGCCTGGTGAGGCATATTGTTCAGAGACACATTGCTAATGTTTGCCCTGAAGCTGTGGAGTGTGTCCCTTCCCTCATGCTCAGCTGCAGCAGAGAAGAAAAGCAGTAATTCCAGTGATTTAATCTCACAAGTCTGCAGAGCCCTAGTGCCTGTCCTGCACATCTCTGGGAGAAAGATTTCTCAAAAGAACAGCAAGGCTTGCTCATGTCTGCTACTGTAAGCTCTCTCTGAGCTTCCTGATTAATAAACCAGCTGGAGATCTCGTTACAAAGTCTGTGCCATGAAATGGTCCATCCATTGCTCCAGCCTCCATGACCTTTAAATAATCCAGCAAGGCAGTGGTAATGTTTTGTCCTATGTCAGCCATAGCTGGCAAGAAGCACAATAAAGACCTTTTCAGTCCTCTCTGTTGTTTTGAAGCTTTGGATTTTGACATCTGTAGCCTGAGAACCCTGGTGTAGATGCTTGTATTTGTTGTAATTCTGCTCTGGAGCCCCAAAGTTTTGCAGATAGAAATGTGATGAGCCTGTGCTCCAAACTGTTCCTGAGACAGAGACAGTGGCTGGTGCTGCCTGGGCCACAGGAAGGTTCAGAGCCTGTAGACTTGCAGTGGAGTGGAATATGGTGAGCTCAGCAGGGAGAAGTCTGCTTGGCCTGTGATTTCTCTTTATGGCCTAGAAGCCAGGAGAAGAAAATGAATAATCCTTCCAGGAGCATCTGTGCCAAGCTGGGATGTTGCTGGTGTCTCTTGTGCCCACCAGAGCAGTGTAGGACTGGCAGGCAGATTCTGGAGGAGTCCCCATACGAATCATACAGGATCCAGAAAGACAATATTGTAGCAACGAGTCAACAAGACAAACAGACTGTGCCCTGAGACCTCAGTGTAGCAGTGTAACATCGACACTGGTGCATACATTGACCCTGTGGACATTCATGGTGGGATGTCAGAATAGGAATAGGTAAGCAGTATGGTCTGAATTGCTGCCACAGTTTAGAGCAGTTTGATTTGAAGTGTGCTTACTAGCTGGCGTTTCTGGATGGCAGAGGGCACAAAGCATGCTGAGACTTAGGACTGTGAAGAAAATTTCTTTTTTCTTTTCCTCAGCCTTGGAAAAAAAAAAATAAGCAGAGAGATGCCCATAGCCTGCCTCCCCAATAATGATGAGTGCCCAAAAATGGCTTTGAGTTCAAAGGATCAGGCCTTAGGGATGGCATGAAAGAAAGATACCTTTACTTCTACAGCCATCTGTTACCCGTGGCCCTCTGTGGGGTGGTTTGTGCCTCCATGTCACCTTCCCAGGTGTGGCTGCTGTACTGTTCCATCTCCTGCTTTCCATGGAGATCCATAGCTCTTTGAGAAGAAGGGGAGCATCCCAGAATTTGTTGGATGGATTTTTCTGGTTTGGGAAAGCACTTTGTAATGTGTTTTTGTCCAAAATCCCTCTCAAGCAATTTGTGTGTCATCATGTCTCCACCCCCTTATAATTTGATTTCTTTTGAAGTGTGACATTATTGTTCATCATCATTGATGTTAGCAACATTAATGGCATTTTAAGAGTGAAAAGTACAAAAACAATAATTGGTTATCCTATAAAGAGGAAACCACCATCCTCATCCAAGCTGAGGCCTTAGATTTTGTTGAAAAGGACTCTGTCAGTGGAATTATTAACATAAATATTTCAACTGATTTTATATAGATAAATTTTATTTGCAGCAGTAACAGATTTAAGCCCATTAAATTCAGCATATTCAGCTGTGCTAGTGCTGTACATCAGGGCTGGATTACTGGGAGCTGGGGGAAGCCTTTCCACTCCCATGGCATTGACATCTCTCATAGCTGCAGCTAAACAATCATAAATTCAAGCTAAAAGTGACTCCATGACCAATCTGTCAATAACCTTAGGTACTTGTCACACAGGAAAGGATTAATTTGGGGTTCTTTCTCCTGCTGCATATGGGGAAGCTTTAGGTGGAACAGGATTGTGTGTCCTGAGAGGTCAGGGGTCTGTGTGGCTGAAGGCAAGAGTGCGGGCACAAGGAGCTGTGTGTGCATCTTCACTGGCCTCAGCTTGCGTCTCGGCAGCTACAACTCCTTCCCTGCCTCACTGCACCCAATGTGAAGCATTCCACAATTACCTTTTAAATGTAAGAACTGATGCTGGTAGCTCTCAGTGTGAGGTTTATTATCTCTTATTTAAGTGTGGTTATTATGAGAGGAAGAACATCCACATTAGAGCTAAAATTGCTTACAAACACCAACATACACTCACACTTTCCTTTAGTCTCTGTGATTTACCATTTTCAATTGCCCCACTGCTGCTCAATTAGCTGGAAAAACAGTTGGGATACGGTGCTTGGCTTTTATCCTGGCTGTTTCCCACCAGTACCCATCTAACAGAAGATGCAGGCTTAGACTTGGAAGATTTATATTGTGTTATAACAGAGGGCTTCTATGAAGGAGAACTGGCCAATTTGTCTTCTTACCATTGGCCAAATGACATCTCTTGAAAGCCCTGGGAGGTAGGGGATGGAGGAGTCTGGTGGGCTGCTGGTGTCCTGCCAAACTGCACTGCAGGGTACATATGGCAGAGCCTATGCTGAGCATCTGGATGAGCTTAGGCTTTCTTTCTAACTGTCCCAAATATCACCATGAGATAAACATGTACTTCTGAGCTTTGACTGGAAACCAGGCAGCCTGGCTTCAAGAAGAATTTGGGCTTAAAGCTGAACTGACTAGCTTAGAGTGAAAAGCATTACACAGGTGTAGTGGGTGGCCCTGTCTGGGTGCCAGACACCCACCAAATCCTCTCCCACTCCCCTCTGCACCTGGACAGGGAAGAGAAAATATAATAATGAAGGTTCATGAGTTAAGGACAGGGAGAGCTCACTCACCAAATACCATCATGAGCAAACTGGACTCCAATTAGAAATATTAATTGAGATTATTATTGACAAAATCAGAGTAGGATAATGAGATGTCGTATAAGACCCTAAAGACACCTTCCCAGTTCTTTTTTTCTACCTTTTTTTCCTTCCCAGTTCTAACTCCTCCCCACCAGTGGTGCAGACATATGGGAATGGGGTTTATGAGCAGTTCATCACACGTTGT
Source organism: Parus major (assembly GCF_001522545.3). Taxonomy (NCBI): domain Eukaryota; kingdom Metazoa; phylum Chordata; class Aves; order Passeriformes; family Paridae; genus Parus; species Parus major. The sequence goes on from NC_031774.1 coordinate 55,047,261, forward strand.
TTCTGCCACTGCTCAGGGAGAGGAGTCCTTCTCTTGCTCCAGCATGGGGTCCCTCTCACAGGAGACAGTTCTCCATTAACATCTCTGACGTGAGATCATCCCATGGGCAACACTTCTCTCCAGACTGCTCCAGAGTGGGTCACTCTTCCATGTGGTCAGTCCTTCAAGGATGGGCTGCTCCAGCTGGGGCCCCCATAGAATTAAAAGTCCTACTAGGACACCTGCTCCACTTGGGCTCCTCTCTTCTGGTTCCTGCCAGGACCCTGCTCCAGCACAGACCTCCCATGGGGTGACAGCTTCCGCTCAGACATCCCCTTGCTCTGGTTTGGGTCTCCCCCAGGGGCTGCAGGTGGATCTCTGCATCCCCGTGCTCCTCCAGGGGCTGCAGGCGCACAGCTGCCTCACCATGGTCTGCACCACAGGCTGCAGGGGAATCCCAGCTCTGGTGCCTGGAGCAGCTCCTGCCCTTCCTTCTCCACTGACCTTGGTGTCTGCAGAGCTGTTCCTATCACATATTCTCATCCTGCATCCTGGCTGCAGTTACAGCTGCGCAATAACTTATTTCTTCTTCTTAAATATGTTATCACAGAGGTGTTACCACCTTCTCTGATTGGCCCAGCCTTGGCCAGTGGCTCATCCAGCTTGGAGCTGCCAGGGATTGCTGGACAGCCACCCCTGTAGTACCCCTGCTACCAAAACCAGGCCATTCCAACCTAGTACATCAGATCCATACCAAACTTCCCAGCCCATGGTCTCTTGTGCTGATCACTGCAGTCCTCTGGGTAAATGGAAGATGTGAGGACAATTTGCTCTAACAGCTGCTGGCTTTGGCATTGTGCTTTGTTTAATCTAATATTTAAGGTGTTTGAAGCCTTGTTAGTAGGATTACTTTTCCAGCACTGTATTTTAAGAAGTGCAGAATATAGTTGTGTTTCCTTTTGTGGGATTTGTTACAGCAAGGTTGCTATCATAAAGGGAAGAGGCTGAAATTCAAGACAGCCTGATTACTTTTGAATCTAGAGTTTACTGAAGACTTTGTACACCCATGTTAAATGCCCAGTGAGAACTTTCTGATGGGAGGAAGTGGGATTCTCCTGGAGGTACAGAGAGGAAACATTGCTCATGACAATGCTGAAGTAATAGAATTATGTCCCATGCCCCAGAATTAGCAGATCTTGAATACTTCCTTGTAGCAGATTAAGAAATAGACAAATAAAGAGTTGAGTGATGAGAAGAGTACCCACACCAAGCCCCATCCTTGGGCCAACCATTAAAGCTTTGACCAGATGACAGGCTATAAAGTCCCATGTTTGGTTTTGGGTGCCACTCTGATGGCAGGATCCTAGGAGAGCGCTGTTCCTGCTTTGGTGTTGTGGTTGAAACATGCTGTGACATCCCAGCCCACTGAAGTGGAATCTTGCCATTTGTTTTGCGACTGTCAGTGACTTCTCTTATCACTGGTGATGCAACGTGTGTGGTACAATGACACAAACGTCACAATGTAGGTGCTTGACCCAGTGGGAAAAAAAAGCAAACAAGCAGTAACAGTAGCTGCCAGCCAAGGCAAATAAAACTTGGAGGAAGGAAAGTTGCTCAGGATTTTTTTTTTAACTTTTACAAAGTGTTCTGCATGCACACAGAATTTCTATTCTTGTTAAATAGCTCTGAAGAAGAATTAGTCATCTTTTATTAAATAGTGAGAAACATTTTGGTTATACCATAAGTTCAAAGTACTAGCTCCTCACACAGAAAGAGCGGGAATCAGTGCTTCTTTCCTGGAAAAATATGAATTTCACTAAGAATTTCTTTAATTTTACTCTGTGATGTCTAGATGGGGTACCTGTCAGCTATATCCATATTCCCTGTGGGGGAAGCCCTCTGAAAGTCGAGAGGCCAGCTGAAAGCAATCACTTCTAATGTGGTTTTAGACTTTCTGAATAGGTCCCTGACTGCACAGGTATGGCAGATACTGCATTAGGTAATGGTGAAGGTCAGCACAAGCTGAAAATCTGCACAGAGCAGAAAGGACATTTTAAGATGTGTAACAAATGTCACAAGCTCACTCTCTCTGTGCTTTTACACAAAACACCAACAGCTGTGTTTAAACAATCCTGAAGGACTCTTCTGGTAAAAGGCAGAGCTGTCGCTTCCAGTTCCGGGGGAGTGATGAATATGAACTGAACCTTCCCCCACCCTCTCATGACAAGTGGCAGTGACAGCACATGTTGAACACATTCAGACAGTGGCAGTATTCCCAGCAAAGCACATGTTCCCCTAAGTTTCAGGAGTGGATGACTGGGCCACACAGCATTTTGCCCAAGGCCTTTCCATGCTCCCAGTTCTCCTTGGAGGAGCCAGTTATTTATAGAAAGCAATGTGAGTTCTCTGGTGTTGGACTCTTCCTTGCAAATCATTGCTCTTCAAGAAATATTTTGGCAGTGCCATGCCCTTCAAGCAGTAATATTGTCAGCAGTCTCTGTTAGAAGAGACCAGATATCCAACAGCTAATTTGGAGAGTCCTCTACACCATTAAAAAAAAGGGGGAAATATGTTTGACTGAATTCAACAGTCTGTGAATTAAGCACAACCTGCCACTCACACCTGCATTATGAATAGTTATAGTTTCCATTCACTTGAACAAAAATTTTGTGGATCTAACTGTTTATTCTGGCATTTTCCCTAGTACCAAAACCTTTTGTGGAATTAATCTGGTAAAATCAAAAATGTTAAAAGGCTAAGCAGTTTCCCAATGCTTGGTGTGACATCTTTAGACTGGGAATTGACACTAGAAGTTTTTTCTTGCCAGGTGACCCGCCTTTGGTTTTCTCCTCAGAACCCCTTCTATAGCTATAAGAATAAAATAGATTACACATAAAATAGATTACACGTTTTTCTCTCAGAGTATGAGTATTTCAGTACTGCATTCACACTCCAACATGTAATAAACATGCTCCACTGTACACTGAGTTTAATGACCGCGTGGCCCTTGCATGCCAGAACCTGAGAGACTGGACCCGAGGTAGATGCTCAGTAAATTTTACAGCTAAAGCTGTTATTCAGTTGTTCGACACAACGGGGAGCTCTGGTAACAGAGAAGAGAAACTTGCCCTGCATCATCTGCAGACACTGAACAGGAAAGGATGGTGTAAGGCTGCTCCCAGCATTAGTCTGGTCTTACGGCTTTATTTGCAAAACCTAAGTGTATTTATCTCATTTGCTAATAAAGAGCTCTTTTTGTGCAGGCAGCTAAAGCCTCTACAGCTGGTGAGATAATCGTCTGTGTCTGTGTGCTGTGGAGCTCCTGCCTGTCTGGCTGGAGACAAAAGATTTCTTTTTGTCTTTCTCATCTTTTAGGTTTCAGCTCGAGTTCTACTGACTACAAATTAGTTCAGTCCCTATGACTCCTTGGTTTGTGCTAAGTCTGAAAAACAGGGTACATATTTTCTCAAGGTATTGTTATAAAATGGACTCATATGTATTGTCCCTTTCTTCTTAACAAGGAAAACAAAATAGTATAATTTAATTAATTATTTTCTGTTTCCTGTGGGTGGAATAAAGGCAGAAGAAAAGTTAAAAACTGCATAAATTTGTGGGCACTGCAAAATAGTTGTCAGGGAGCAGCAAGGGCTGGTTGCTCCATAAGGGAAGGTGATCCAGGAGCAGAACGTGATTTCAGCCTGGTCAGTGTCTTCACTGATGGCTGAACTTAGAATCATAGAAGAGCTTGGGTTGGAAGAGACCTTAAAGAAAATCTTGTTCCAAACCCCATTCTATGGGCAGGGATACCTTTCTCTAGGCCAGGTTGCTCAAAGCCCCATCCAGCCTTTGGATCCAGGGATAGGGCACTCACTGCTTCTCTGGGCAACCTGTTCCAGTGCTTCACCACCCTCTGAGAAAGACTTCCTTCCTAACATCTAATCTAAATCTTTTCTCTTTTAGTTTAAAACCACTGCCCCTTATCCTATCTCACTATCTGCCTGTGAAAAAGGTCATTCTTCACTTATTTTTATTACCTGTTTTAGGTATTGGAATGTACTCTAAGTTCATAAGGACCCTGGAGCCTTCTCTTTTCCAGGCTGGACAATCCTAGCTCTCTCAGCCTGTCTTCATAAGAAGAATGTCTTCATGTCCTGTCTGAATGTGGTGGACAGAGATAGATGGTGATAACTGAGTTCATCAACAGTCCCAGACCAGGCAAGTAATGAACCAAATCCAGGGTCCAAACTAAGATCTGGAGCAAAGACAAGGTTCTAGACAGGGCTAGGACATGGGTGCAAAGTCCATCCAGGATACAGGGACAAAGACAGGCTGGGAACAAGGTAGAATGAGCATCCTTGGGGTCCATCCACCTATGGCCTGGCTCCATGGCCTGTCCAGGACACTGGGCCTGAGACTGGACTGGGGACATGTTTGGTGTAACTCAGCTTGGGCAGAGGCTGCATCCCCTGATGGGCCTTGTCAGGACTGTTCAGGTGTGATACAGGCCAGCAGCCTTCCCTTCCCTCAGAGCTGCCATGGGGACAGGCTCCTGCCCTCGCTGTGGGACAACCACCAGCACAGCCTGTAATGAATAACCTGTCTGGCAGCTGAAAGCACATTGCCTTCAGAGGGAGATCTATAAAATAAATATTGGTTTGCTGCATTGTGGATTACAGATTCTTCAGAGACTCGGTGAATTGCAAAGGGAGGTGTGGGAATCATCCTATGGGCCTTCTGTAAGATTAGTCCTAATCATGATAGTGAAAAATTATTATTAATCCTGGCTCTTCTGGATTTTTGTCATTGGGCTTTTAAAACACTGCAATCTGCATTACAGGCTTTCCCTAGCAGCAGCCAGAAATTGTTTCCTCATTTACACCCAAATGATAACTTGCTTAATACTTCTCATTTGCTTTTCACCCAAAGAGCACAATTCATGACAAACAAACTCATATGCTTTTTGAAGGAGTAGGACTTAATTCTTTTACAGAAGACAGTTTATTGTAACTGCACGCTTCCTGCAGCATCTGGAGAGGTTTGAGCAGGATATTAAGCAGTTTACCTCTTGGTATGGCAGATCATTTGTTGTGAACTTACACAGTTCCTGTTATCTTTTATATTATTGTACCTCAGTTAGCCCAGTAGCATTTCTCTGCTGTCCAGGTTGTTTAAGTGCTCAGTGTAAGGGTCTCACCAAAAGTTTTTATCTGTGGACAGCATTTCTAGAGCCTGTAACCAACAAGATGTGATGATTTCTTGTTTAGCTAGTGCTGTCTTCATCACATCTAGGAGGTCTCTGACATTTTCCTGTGGGTCTCACAATCACTTTTTGTCAGGTGGAACTGTGTGGTTGGGCAGGTAGCAGGTAGGGAGATAATGGTGTCTGCATGAAAATATGGTTAATTCTTCTTTCAAATAAGAATTTTACCTATGAATTAGGTTGCTTGTGTCCTCTCTGTTTTAAATCTCCTGCATTTCCAGTGACACATCTCTTATTTCTGATACTAAGCCATGATTGCTCCTGTTATATGGATGGCACCTGTCCTCTTAGTAATTCAGATGCTTCATTTCACCTTATGATTTTGGGTTTTCTGCAATCTAATCACGCTCTTCATAGGTATGTAGTTACATTAAGATTAGATGGACAATTTCACACCCACAATCACCTCACAATCTTCCAGATTAAACATGTATATCATCACAGAAGTCAGAATTTCACTGTTTTTCTTTCTGGCTAGCTGGTTGTCTCCTCTTCTAGATCAGCTTATTGAAAATGATCCCACAGAGAAGCACATTTTTTTTGAAACTGGGACCAGTATTGCCATTTGGGCCAAAAAAATCATGGATCATCTGCAGCTGCTCTTCTTTCCACTGCCCAGTAGATATTACCAGACTGGATGAGGCTGGTGGGACCCAGCCAGACCTGATCCAAATAGAAGTGACTTTTGGATACTCAGCAAGTGAGGAAAGCCAGTCTATTATGGTATGACACTGGTCTTACTTCATAAAAAATGCAGGCAGGAAATAACTAGGAGTGACTGATTGGATTTTGGGTTCAGTAATGGGCTAAAATAGATTAGAATTTCAAAACAATTGCAATAACTCTAGCAAATTCATACTACATCAGTTGTACAAAGATATGATAAGGACTGGTAGTTTGTTACCTGGAGACTGCACCAAGCTCCTCACAAATGCATGGATTGGAATTCATTAGCTCTCACTCCAATGAGTGGACCAAAAGTATAGCAAATAAGCAGTGGAGGGAAAACATCTATCAGAGATTGTATTTACAAAAAAAAAAAGAAAAAAACAGAAGAGGGGGGACATTCAAACACAATCATAGTTTCTCATTTTTTCATATGAAACTGTGATTAGTTTAAAAGTACCTACTTCTGACACCTGTTTCCATGACAACAGGAGCAGGAGCTAGAAATTGCATCTTTGGAGTTCTTGTTGGTTGCACTGGCACAGGAAACTGGAGATATCGTATACAGGCATTGGGACCATTCAGCAGAGTGTTGTCAGGAGAAGAGGAAGGTTTCATGGTGTGTTAAAATCCCTTAACACACTTACAGGAACTCCCTACAGCTAATATTATTGTTATTCTTTAAAAATAAAAAAAAATTAAAGGTAATTTTCAATTTAAAGCTAAAATTATCAGTGAGAAGTACATTTTGCCTGGAAAAATTGCACCTCTCAAGCAGCTAATAACATGAGGCTTGGAAAAGAAACACTTAATGTAACAACATTATTGTATTGTTCTGTGCCTCTAAAAGTGCCTGATAGACACTTATTTGCCTTTTATCACATCTTTTTCTTAATGGTATTTCATTACATCTAATTTCAATATGTGCTGGCAAAACATCTTTTTGTGTGTTGCTGAATCATATATTTACTTGGAGTTCCTTACAATGAACAGTCTTATTTTTTTATGTGATTTGCTGAAATATTTTCTTGTACCTGAAGTGTTTTTCAATGGAAAACTTAAGCATGAATTCCTACTTGGACAATACTGTAAAATCTGGAAAGGACCACCACCAACATGATGGAGTATTCCACTTCTGTGGAAGTTGTTGTTCAGATGTCTTCCACATAAATTGGAGCTGTGGGCCATTTGTGCAAAATTTCTGAACATTTGCAAAGTATCAGATCTGAGCAGTCAAGAATTAAGCATGATGACAGCTTCTTGCTTCTTCCACAAATTCTCTCTCCTAGAAAATATGGACCATTCCTTTGTCCAGAAAGTGTATTAAAAAACACAATTTATGAGTCATAACACATATGACTTAATACATAGTTTAGAATAAAGTTCTACTTAGAAAAATATCTTGGTTTTAATGTTGATCAATAATTGATGTCCAAGAAAAAGTGTGAGGAAGGGTTCATGTGTAGAGTGATCCTTCCTTGTTATGACTGCTTCTGGCAATCAGTAAACTAAGTTTAGTTTTTGTATGAAGGTATAAACCCCTCCTTTCCTGTATCTGGTTACAGGACTTAATTGTGCAATCTTTTTTGCTAAGCTTATTCTTCAATAAATTGCTGCATGCCACATTTAACAGGATTGAGTTAATTGGCAACTTTGTTTCCCAGAAGGAAAAACCCTCAAGAAAAAAAGGCACTTGATATTGCAAGTAACTCTTGCATGCTGCTTTTGCAGGGAGAGATTTGACAGCTTGTAATTGCTGCAATTCCTTGCAGTAACAAAATATTCCTGACCTTTTATTGATAATTTTTATTGCTATTACAGTTATTAACAATTCAGTTGCACCAAGTGGTGACACATGGTACTCCAAATGAAGGGGAACCATCAGAACTCATCTGGCTCCAGCCCACCCATGATGTGTCTTTGCCAGGAGATAGGACAGAGCTCAGGCCTCATTCAGCCCCAGTGCAGATGTTTTGGGGCTGCAGGGAGTGGCTGAGGGATGTGCACAATGATGGGATTTGGGGAATGGTTACCCCTGGAGGGTCATGGATCATCCAAGCTTTTCCTGTGATTAGTGTCTTAAATGCCATGAGTAATAATCACATTCAGCATCATTTTTATTCTTCCAGACAGTGTCACAGTGCCAATAGGCAGGTTTCAGTGGTGTTTCAGAGCAGATGATGTTGGCTTAGAGACTCTTTCAACAGAAGTCTGGGACCCTTTCTGGGGACTTCATGCTGCATTGGAAGCTGCACCATGAGATTGGAGTGGGGACACTGGAACCCTGCCCTTCTTCTTGGTTTTTTATTTGATCACAGCCTCTCTTGCCCCCTTCCCTACCCCTGGAGTGGTACAGCAACACAAATAATGCTGTCAGCCTCTAAGAGCAGGACATATGAAGAGACACTAAGACAGGATGGTACTGGTTAGATCCAGGCTACACCATGGAAAGCAGCACAGAAGGTATATAAGAATACTCTTTTCAATATTTTCAGAGTACGGATACCTCATAATTTGATATTGAGTGGTATCATGTGCATTTAAGAACTGTTATGCTACCAAAATATCAAGGAATTGCCTCTGACTAATAGAAGTGCCTATGAGAACAGTATGTGAACAGTTTAATTTACTGTTTCCTCTAAGGAGATTTAATTTGAACAATCTTAGATTCTCACACTAAACAAAGCAATATCTTAACATGCATTTTCAAATATTTTATTTTAAAAATAATTATTATGGACTTATAATGTACAGTATTATGTCCAATATATAAGAATATTCATTATCTTTGGGAAAATCTAGGGTGCAAAGCTATTCTAGCCCTCATACACAGGCTATGGTGCAGCTCATTATAATTACCAAAGTAATTATTCTTGAAAAGTTTTTCCAACTTAAATCAGCTTTCTTAACCCTGAGAAGCCAATAAATATCCAAGAGATGTGCAATTTTTTCTTTCTCGATATTTGCTTATCCCTAGATACCATTTTCAGCCAATTTTGTTCTGAAGAGTGCTCATTCATATTTTATTCTTGATATCCGTGTGAAGGGAGGAAAAAAAGAGCAGCAAGAGCCTAAGAAGAATCTGAGAAGCCAGAGGGAGGTTATCCTCTTATATGACGTTAATGACAAGAGGATCTGCTGGGATTTCTGCTAATAAAGGTGAGGGTATTCAAGTTGCTCTTTATTTGCAGAGATTATGAGGGGAAGCATTGCAGTGACTTGTGGTAGTAGTTTTCATGGCTGTGCTCTTCTGTACTTCCAAAGGAAAGAAACTTTTGTCCTTAAACAACTCTTTCCACAGGGGTCATGCTTTTGTTGTCTCTGGTCAGGTCCACCTCTCATTTAGTAGATAATGAGGGAACTTTTGTGCCCAGCTCAGAAACTCCAGCAGATGTGGAGCTTATTTCTGTCATTGGATGCAATTGGCTTTCAGTGGAAACAATGATCCTTCAGGGTGACAAGCATTGAGCACATGCTCCCTGCTGTGGGGTTTTGAAGTCTGGAGGCTTGGTTATTGAGGAGGTGAGTTGTGATATCCCACTGTGAGTGACATGCAAGTAAAGTCACAGGTGAATTTAAAGCCTCATGCTCCAGCTTTGTAGTGACGCTCAGTAAACACACCCATAGGTGGTAACAGCTGAATGGAAATGTGAAAACATGCTCCTCATCATCTCCCAGCTATTATTGCCAACTCCCACCTGAGACCAGTGCTTCTTAAGAGTGCACAAGTGGATCTAGCTGTGGGTCAGCATTCCAAATCTTCCTGTACATGCAGTGCATCCACAGTCATCCTGTGTCTGGGACCAAGACCTCAGTAGGTGTGATGAAAATCACCAGCTCCTCCAAGAAATCAGTAGTATCTCCTCTATAAATTTGAAGCAATATGTGTCCCTTCCTGCCTGAGGTGAGCCCTAGCTGAAAAAATGACAGTGCTGGTAGGGCATCCATAGCACACATTTTTTGTGTAAATAAAGGGTTCCAGGAAAACTTTCTGAAGCATTATGTGCATGGATTCCTCACTGCAGCTGACATGTTCCTGTACAGTAATTTCCAGCTGGTGAAATGTTCCTAGAAAATACATTCTCACCAGCTGCTCCAGGTCAGAGTAATCAATGGCATCTCAAAGGTAAAAAATAACTCCTTTGTTGGCTTGCCACTCATTTTTTATATCCACAAGTACATTAAAGCTTTTTGTAAATAATGAAAGGAGTTTGCTGTTGAGTGACAATGGTGTTCCCATATTGCATTATATCCTGTTCATTACTTTTATTCCCTGGCTTGCGCCATAAGTAGGACAGCAAAATGTGTCACTGTCCCTGCACATCTGCCTTTTCTAGCTCTGTGATTCACAATACCTTGAAAGAACATTGGCTGGGGAAGACCAGCATTGCACTCTTTAAAAGGCATTGACTATTTAGGAAATTAAATTTGAAGTTAGTAGAGATGCTGGAGTGGCTTTATCTTGAGAAACAGAGTAAAGTGAACAAGCATCAGCAGCTGGCTTCATTGAGCAAGTGATACAATGAAAAGATAGGGAATTCTTCTTATTTATCTCTCCTGATTGCTATCAGTTGGGTACCTCATTGTGAAGCACAATCTTATTTAGCAATAAAAGGAAAGCATGATGCACTCTCTTCCTTGTGAGAAAAATAGCATTTATTTATGATACCTTGGACTCCTACCAGTTGATGTTCAAGCAAGTACTTATCAAGGGCAAAGTACTTGCTTTTCTCAAGTTTAAAAGTAGGTCACTTTTCACTGTTGTTGGGTTTTAGTGCCCAAAAACTTCCTGGTTAAAAAGGTTATTGGAATACTGGATGATGCAGGCCCTGACACCAATACTTCAGTAAGGAGCACAAAGAATGGATACCAGCCTTGCCACAGACATGAGCAAGCTATTCTGGTTTTCTCAAATAAAACAAAAAAACCCAAAATGAAACAAACAAACAAACAAACAAAAAAACCCATCAAAATATTGTGAAATATAAAAAGGTTTTTATCCTCTTCGGAGATGTACAACTTGCAGGAAAACAGAGTACCTTTATGAAAATTGCATTGTGGGAATACTGGTATATTTAGGAGTCATAAAAAGATTTAGCAAAAATGCACAAAGTCACAATCTTTCTCTTAGAAAACACAAGTAATATGCAGTATTTAGTAGACAGGGGAAAATAAATGCTGTTTTTCTGAGTGAAGCTGGTAGTTGGTGTTATTTGATCATAACTACTTTCACAGGCTGAGAAGCAATGCCTTGATGTAGTTTTGTCCTAGTGACAGACATGAGGCTGTGCTGACCATGCAAAATGCTGAATGGAACAGTAATATTATTACAGAGACAGGTAAAATATTTCCCAAGGTCTAATTCCACAAAATTCCATATAAAGAGGGAAAAAAAAAAAAAGAAAAAAAAGATTAAAGTGTGATCTTCCCTTGGTTAGCTACATTTGTAAGTAACAGATTATTGACAAATTAAGACAAAAACCAGCAAGAAAAAGATACAATAGTTCTGTGAATATTCCAGAAATTTGCAAGATGGATTTGTCCAATTTAAATTGTCATTTCCCTTGAGATTCATAGTAAGTCCTCAAGCACAGACCTTTAATAGTCCATTTGAACTCTGGGTACATAACTTTTCTGCAATTTTACAGTAAATTATTATTTAAATAATTTCCAATAGGATTTGAAGTGCTGCAGTTATATGAGTTTGAAAAATAGGGCATAGAGAATCATATACCTTTTTGTAAAAAACAGATTTTCTCCATCATTATTTATCATAGTTTTGGGGAAAGCTGGCCATTCCCAGAACCTGCCCCCAGGAAGGACTTCTGGGGAACAAGGGTAGCTAGTCCTGCAGTGAAGGCATGGCCAAAGCATTTTCAGAAGCAAACAAGCCAGGAGATGGCCAGCTGAGCTGTCAACTAATATAAGTTCAAGCCAGTCATAAAATCATAGAATCCTTAAGGTTGGAAAAGACCTCCAAGATCATCAAGGCCAGCCTTAAGCTAAATACCATTATGCCCATTAAACCATTTTGTGAAGTGCCAAGTCTAATCATTCTTTGAATACTTCCAAGGATGGTGACTCAGCCATTTCCCTGGAGAGACTTTCAGTGCTTAACCACTCTTTCAAGTGAAGAAATATTTTGTAGTATTCCACTCCCCTGGAGCAGTTTACACAGTACTCAAAATATTCTAAAATGCAATATTTAAAAAAACCCCAAACAAATAACAACAACAAAAATATCCCAATTAACCCTGACAGTGCTGAATATGTATCACTGAAGATCAGCAGCACAAGGTTTGGACACCCACCATAAGGATGGAGCAGATACTTTGCTGTCTCATGACACACAGGCTGTTTTCCCCTCTTTGTAGCACCAAATCTGGTGTTTGCTGTGAGGAGAATGCTGTGGACTCCCCCTGTCAGCATAATCTTTCTGCCCCTTTTTAATTAAACTTGAAAGGCTAAGGAGTGTATGTGAGGAATGAGAACGTGAACTTTTCATGTTTCAATTAATAATTTTTTCCTCTTCTAAATTTGCATCTGACAGCAAAGCTGGGAGCCCTGGCATGGGCAGTGGTTTTTTGAGGGGTTAGATCTTCTCCTACCCTTGTCCTGTCCACACAAGGCATCACCGTGGCTCCCAGGGCAGGCTGCAAACTGGCAGACCTGCCAGAGTTCATATTTTCCTTTTTTCCCCCCAAAGCATCTCACCTTGTAGCCATGGCAACTTGTTGCCAGGAACAAGCAGCATCCCTTCATGAGCAGCAACATCCCTTTATGGTCCACAGCACCCCTTCATGGGCTGCAGCATCACCTCCTGGGTCACAGCACCCCTTCATGGGCTTCTCCCACATCTGCACCAGGGCTATAGAGCTGGAGATGCTGGACAAGACTCCACATTTAAATCTGAGCAGGAGAATGTGCCTGTTCTCTTTGGAAAGGCCAAAAACCCAACATTTGAGTTTGCTGCTGTCACAATCCGCCCTGTACCCACAGTGTAAATTCTGTCTCGAAACCAAAAAAAAAAAACCTTAGTTGAGATGTGTATTCTGTGATGAAAAAGGCAACTTATCCTTTCCCAGAAGCAAGGTTAAAGGTGTTAAAGTGATGGAGTAACATAGACTGGGATTTTTTCCTAGGTTCCTTGCTGTTTGCTATTGCAGACATTTGTTACACCCTGCACTAGTCAGGTTGTCCTTTAAGATACCTTCTCATTATAGCAGCACTCTCCCTTAGTGAAAATTTCTTAATGAAGATTTCTTCATGAATATTTCTTAATGAAAATCCTTACTTCAGGTTCCCAATATGTTGCTCTTTATTTACACAGCAGTCCAAACCCTTTCCTTTCATTGTCTTGAAGCATCACCCTGCTTCTCCTGATGGCCTGAGGAAAAAGAAGAAGAAAGAGAAGAGAAAACCCCCACGTTCTTGATTCTGACAACACCTTCTTAGGGCTGCAAGAGGAGCTGGGGGCAGCTGCCTTGAGGCACCATCCTTAGGTGGTGGAAACCTCACTGGGCACATCCTGACCTGAGCCAGCATGAGAGCAGCTTGATGTGCGGCATGGCTCCATCCTTGCTTTCACCTCCTGCAGTTCATCTCCTGCTGCCCAAAAGCATCACTGTAACCAGGAGTTGCAGCTCCACAGCTCTCCCTCCACATTGATCCCTGTGGAATCATTCTAGCTTTGCTGGAAGTGGCAGTGCCGTGCCTGCAGAGCAATGTGTTCCAAAAGCCAGCAGAAAGGCTGCATTGGAGTCCCAGATCAGCATTACTCATAGTCTTAAATACTGATACTTCTGTGTGCCCAAGTACCCACCCCTGGGTTTCACAACAAGGGTTATTTCACATATAATGATATCCCTGGAAAAGTGCAAATCTCCAGATTCACACATGCATTATGACAGCAGAGATGGGGAGGCTGGACTGGCTGGAAAGAGATGACACTGTGATGACACTTGTAAAAAGAGAGGAATCCATAGGGTTATATTATTCCAGAGAGGAGTCTGTTGGCAGATTACCACTGTAACCACATAGAAACTTGTGCCTTCTGGCTCTGCACAGATCTATTTAACCTTGTGAAGGTACACAAATGATTCAAAGAATCATAGACTCGAGGCCTTTGACACTTTCCTAGAACCATTTTGCTCACCAAGTATCAGCTTGATTTCAAACTCAGAGATGTCTCGTGGGAGGCCAGAACAGCGGGCTGTGAATAACTGGGGAGGCTCCTGAGGTATCTCAGGCCTGGCTGGCCAGAGGACCACAGTGACCAGGACCAGGGCTGCTAGTGCTGTCCAAAACAGACATTGCCAGTTCAATGTGGAAAGGAGCATGTCTTCCTTTGTGCTCTCCTCAATCTCCTGGAGCAGGCGAATCATCTCCTCTCTCAGATACACCTCCCGCTCCAGCATCCTTCTGGCTATGGTGATATCTTTTGGGTTATCCTCCAGGACAGGCTGGACAGCCAGCAGAAGCAGAAACAGCGTCGTGGCCAAGGGCATGGCCTGAAGGAGGTAAGAGAAAAGGAGGCTCATCAGGGTGGGAGGGAGTAGGGAGCTGAGGGCACCCAGCACATCCTCAAAGTCTCTCTGGGCATTCAGCTCTCCCTTGGGGTTAGAAACGCCCCTGAGCATCACCCTGGTCCCCCATCCAGCCCAGCCTTTCCCCTGCATGACAACTTGCCAGCTGCCCAAGTCCAGCTGCAGTGGGCCTGAGGCTGCCTGTGGATACACCTGGAGACAGGTCCCATTGTGCCCCGTCCTCAATGATGTCACAACCACAAGAGCCTCATTTCCTGGCTGACAAGATTATATGATGGCCCTGGTGACAGCTCCCATTGTGAGCTGTCCCCAGTGATGTCATAGCCATCACAGTGACATCACCCAGCTGGAAGGTATGATGGATTCTCCCAAAAACCCTTGATAAAAATATTACAAAAAATTAGTTCCTTTCATAGAAAATCATTTGGTTCCCTATTGTTTTTTCTTCCTGTAGAAGTCAGGAAGTTTCCTTTCTCTTCCTTCTCACTGTCAGTTTTTACCCCGTTCTGTTGCTTCCCCATAGTGTTCTCAAAAAAATACTTTATTCCCTTTCCTTGTAGTTTTTGGATTAAAAGCATTTTATAGAATACAATGATTGGGTCAGTTCAGATACTGTTTGTTCTCAAATTATGTATTCCTTACATTAGGGAAGGGATAGACATAAGCATGTAATGGAATCACTTTGCCTTAAATTAAGAACATCTCTTTAAAAAATATTTTGTGAGTCTACAGTAATAATGTTCACAGTTGGTGAAATGTCACTGATTTTATTTCAGTTCTATCAGAGTGTGGAAATATTCCCTAACTAATTACATTTTTCCTGAAAGCACTTAAATAACATTTTTCTCAATGATTTTTTGGAGTTCTTCGTCTCCTCTTCCACACTGTATTATAAAACAAACAGATTGTGTAATATAATTTTGATGAAACAATGCTAGAGATAGGACATTTAGAAATATTTTTTGCCACTTAATCTATTGCATTTGCTGTTGTTGTTCTCAAAAGTTTCATATTAAAAACAACTCATGACAACTTTTCTATGAAGTTTGTGAATAAAATGCACTCCTACACAAATTAACATAATGTCTGCTGTGCCTTAATTAAAGATAATAATCTTCAGAATGCACGATGTAAATTGCTGGTAACCAGGAAGATTCAGATTCCTGAACTCCTTGACTTCTGGAGCAATAAAAGAGCACTTTGGATGTTCTCTAGCCCACCTTGTAAATGCAGATTAATAAAGGCAGAGCACAGTTCTTTTATCCGGTGTTTTTGCAGGGCAGTGTTCTCACTTTGCTGCTAATGAGCATCAGGAAGTAAATGGTTACCAAAGTGCCTCATGAAATATACCTCAGGTGAGGAATTATTAGTTGGCTGGCAAGGGTTGCAATCCCTCAGTCGCTGAGCTACCCAGTTTTGTGAGCAAAAGCTGGATGCAGGCACAAATGGACTGACCCTTCTGCACAGCATCCTCTGCACTACCCTTGAAATAGTTGAAATATTATCAGTGGTGGCAAAAAGCTTCCATGATAGCATTTCCTGCATGGGTTTGTTTACAAGGAGCATAGTCTGTAAATGCTCTTAGTAGTGAACAGCCTGAAAGAGAGAAGACATGAAGAAACCAGAGTCCTGTTACCAGAGAGAACTGAAGAATTGCTGTAGCCCTGTAGTCACTGTGCACTGATCCCAGCAAAAGGTCACCAAGATGATTAAAAGGATAGAGCAAATGATCACAGAATCCTGGAATGAGTTGGGTTGGAAGGGGCCTTAAGGATCATCTAATTCCAATGATGGGCAGGGACACCTTCCACTAGACCAGGCTGTTCAGAGCCCCATCCAACCTGGTCTTGGTGCTTGAGGAAAAACCAATTGGGCAGGAATTTGTTCAGCCTGGAGAAAGGAATGATTTTTCCATTCAAATGCATGTATGAACACCCACTAGAAAACACAGCCGGGGACTCTCCATTCATGTGAACATGGAAAGGATAAGAAGCAACAGAAAAAATTGCAGCAAGACAAACTCCAATCAGATATAAAGACAAAAAATCATTGTAAGACTCAGCCAGCACTGTTACAAGTATCCCAGAGGGGTTCTGGAGCCTCTTTGGAGAGGCTCAGAATTTGACTGTACTGAGGAACATAATGTAACTGCTTTAAGCAGAGGAGTTGGACCAGATAACCTAAACTGTTCAGTTTTTCTAAAAAAACATCCATCACTAACCTGATACCAATGATAGCAGTGATATCCCTACAACAGGGCTCTGGGAACAACTTGTAAAGCCACAGATGTACAAAAATTTGAAATGCTGGGAAAAGGAAACTTGAAGAAGAAAATTTGCATACAAGAAGAAGGCTAAAATGAGAGAACAAGATTGAAAACAATGAATAGTGGGCCATGTTAAAGGTACTGTCTAATTCTGGCAATAGCAGCCCTGACGCCCTGCTGACTAATTTAAACTTCATTTAGCCTTGATGAGGCAGTGACACTGGGGATAAAGCAGGAAGGGACCAGCTCTTAAGGTTCTGGAAGCTCTCATATTTCCTAGGGGTTTAAAAACACTCAACATTTCCAGGGAGAAGTGGTGGATTTTAACAAGGCAGAAGAAGAGCCCAGTAAGCAAACAACTTGAGAAGTTACTCTTTCCTTTCATTATGTTCTTTCCCTTAGTGCTTCTTTTAATTATTATTCTTGACTCTTCTAATTCCTCTGAATTTTTCCAATGCTTCCTCCAATCACATATATTAATTTCTTCTAGGATGTTACACATGGTCTGTGAGAAGACAAGAAATAACATGGTACTTTATGTTGATTTCAGGATTCTTCTGGCAGTACCCATCTTCTCTGTTTGCTTTGCTGCTGCACAGAGTATAAAGAAACATCTGATTATAATATTTTTGTCTAGGTACAGCTCTTAATTTAATTGAATAATCAAATAGAATTGAGGTATTTCTGTTTCTGGTGTGATGCTTTGGAATTAGAGCTGTGATGACCTTTCTTAAAGACACAGAAGACAACATCTCTGTCTTTGCACATGGAACCTGAGATAATGTGCCTTAAAGGCAAGGCATTCTAAACAGATTTCTAAAATATAAATTCTAAAAAAAATAAAGGTAGATTCTAAAGAGATTTCAAAATGCAGCTGATTTCTTAGTAAGCTTGGCTACAACAATGGAAAAATTATGCTGTTTACTGTTTTGATTTCTGCACAACACAAAGTAGAAGAAAGGTGGTGGATGCTGGAGATAAGGAAGTTGAGTTTATCAGTGCTCTGGGTTCTTCTGGTGTTCTTGGAAAAAGTAGAACATCTTAATGAACAAGACCAGATTGTGCCTGACACTAGTAATTGCACATCTAACCTACAGGGAAAGTCAGTGTAAATTTTCAACTTCAGAGACAAAATTTAGTGTGATTGATTCCTCCTATCTTAGAGCAATGAATTACTGTTATCAGGAGGTTATAGTCTTGTCTCAGTTGCTGTGATTCCATGGAATGTCATGCAAAAACTGAATGAGCAGAAACATAATCCATTGAGATGAATACTCATTAGTTAACATTAAAAATACAAATATGTATTTCCCCTTCCCCTACAAACTCTTCCCACAGGGTACAGAAATCTGTAAATTTAATCTGCAAGTACTTCAGATACATTATTGGGCCACAAAGTACTAGTAAAAGCAACAGTATATTCCATATATTAATGCAAGTTTTCTTGAAGCAAACTTCAGATGAAAAATCTGGTGAATAGAGTTGAAAAAAACACCTATCTTTGGTAGTCTCATCTAAGAGTAGGGAGGGAGCACAGCACACATGAATCTCCCACAGGTCTCTGGCAATATTTTCCTGGTGTTACTCATCACGGGGAACTTGGGACTTCCTGCTGTTTTACAGAAACAACAGACAAACAAATTTCTCACTCAGAGATTGATGGAGCACTAGGACATTTTCAGTACTCAGAAACAATTCTACTGATATTTACTTCTCAAAAATCACATAAGTCATTAACTCTTACTGAAACAGTCAATTCATACATTCAGCAAAGCACTTTGGAGTAATAATATATGTGTGTTGAGAAGTAAATATGACTTCCTTCTGTTGCATTCAAATCTGTTCATCAGTCTTTGTTTTAGGGAATGTAAACAGGAGGAATTCAAGCTTTTTAGGGGACATGCTCTGTAAAGTTAATTCTTGTAATATGGCAAGCTTTCCTTTGGGGGAAAGGAAATAAGTGTGCAGAACAGCATAGAAACAAACCAGATAAAATTTAATCAGCCTGAGAGAGGCAGAGGGAGACAAGTTTGTTTCAATGCTGAAAGTTTCTCAGAACCTCAGAACTCTCCATGGTGCTGAGAAAACTTCAGGAACAATTCAGTGGAAGGATGGTATCAAATCCACAGCTACAGTTTCAATTTACAATCTGAACGTTAAGTACAGCAATCCTATTTTACTGACCAGGTAGATGATATTGCTGCAGATTGTGCCATCAAGGCAATTTTTTACAGATCTTTTCAAGTCAGATGACTGAGCACAATGTTACCCAAGTTAGAACAGTGCACAAAAGTTAGCAGCTGATGCAGTTTTAACATTTTAACCCAAATCTGTATTAGCTGGAACAAGATGTTTCCATTTGACCACAGGCACTTTAAGCAAATCAGTAGGTACAGCTACTTCTTCCAGCACCTACATATTCCCTAAAATTCAGATAATCATTTGCAGATTTTCCCCATCCCATTCTTTCCACAATAAACAGCTTATTGGATTAATTACACCACAGATATGCCTCACAAAATCACTAGCTTGGGGAACT
Source organism: Parus major (assembly GCF_001522545.3). Lineage (NCBI taxonomy): Eukaryota > Metazoa > Chordata > Aves > Passeriformes > Paridae > Parus > Parus major. Next base: position 55,066,517 of record NC_031774.1, read on the forward strand.
TAGCTCCTTGTTCACAATTTGAATGAATACAATTTCTGATTTATTTCCTTTATTTAGGAAATGCATTTTGCAGAAAATGAATCACAGAAGAATCCTAAGTGTTTTGGAAGGATTTTAGAGGGCTAGAGAAAAAGATATATCTGGAAAGGTGGTTAGTTTGAAAACAGATCAAGGCTCCACAGGCTATGAAATAGAAAAAGATGAAGACAGCCTGTGTTGGAAGCAGTCACTGATGAGCTGCACTTGGCCAAAAGAGTACTTGAAGAAATAGCAAGACGAGGAAAAAAAAGAGCCAGGTACTTTTTTTTCCCTGTATTTCTATTACAGTGAATCATTAAGGTCTCTCAAGACACTCTTTAAAACCTTATTAAACAGGTTTTGGGTGCTCTAGTTAATGCAAGTTGGCTCTCTGTTTGAATGATGGTAGCTTGAGGAGTTTTTAAGAGACTTCTTCAGCAACCTGTAAGAATGAGTTTTGTCACAAAAAGAGAGAATACATTGCAGGAACTGAACAAAAGAACTGTTTGTAAAAGAGGAGTCACAAGAACTGTATTGTTCCTTTAAAAAGCAATCAGGACTTGGTTTATCAAGAATTTTTAAAAAATGAACAAAGAACAATTTTAGGGGTTTAATTAAAACCAATTTTGATCTTTTAATAAAAATTATTTTAGTAACAGTCTCCCTGATTTCATACCACTGCTATTACTATTGCTGGGAAAGTAATCATGTTCAGTGGTTCACTACAGCATGCTGGCTTCACAGAATGTGTTATGAAGGAAATGTGCTTTAATAGCAAGGCATTGGTGGTATCAGATGCAAACATTAGATTCATAGAGTCATATAGAGTTGCAGTTACTTGAATAATTAATTACAACTTGTAACTGTTGTGTTCTTTAGCATTAGACCAACTAAGAAATACGTTCAGTAAAATCAGAGTTGTGATGATAGGGATGCTAGCTTCAAGAGATCAAAATAGGAGACCATATTCTATGTATGACTCTGCTCTTATTTGCAATACACAGAGTAGCTCTCATATGTAAAAGCTCCCAGATGGATTTCTTTTGTTTTGGTCTGCAGAACTATATGCTTAAATGTATCTAGAAGCAAGGAAAAAGTACATAAAGATGTGTGTGTACATATGTATGTTTAATTTTATGTTTGAAGCTGCCTTTTTGTTAGGATGGTGGCATCTTCAAGTTCAGGCGGATAATGATGACTGTAAGAGATGCAAGGTTGCTTCCCAAGAAAGAAACCTGGGGATTACAAACTAGGTGGAATATTTTAGGATCACCTATAAAGCAGAAAGGAAAGGCTCACAGTTTAGAAAGTCACTTAAACAAACTGGTATATAGATTAACATCTCATTTCCATTACATGGAAAATATTTACAGGTGTACTTTTCCCATTAATGGATGTATAAATTGTCTGATTTGTCTAATCTGCTTTTCACAGCATAGGAAATTGAAAGGAACTGAAATGAAATAAAAATCAAAATGAATGCAAGGCATAGTCAGGAGATAATGAGGTCTATTAATGTAGGTCTAACACGTATTTTTTCTTATCAAAATTGTAACTGAAGAAGTAACAGGCAAGTCCAGTCCTACTGCATGCTACATCATGATGAAACAGTCTATTTTCACAAAACCATGTGTTGTGACTGGTAGGGAAAATTACTTTTGCTACTTTTGGACCACCTTTAAGTTGATATAATTCAGGATATATATGTTAGTAGTACATCGCAGTTGTGGAAAAGGTGTTTAACCAAGGCTGTTTCACTAATGAGGGTGGGGCTTGGCACAAGAGTGCTCTGGAGGTGCTCACCCTGTAACACAAGTGGATTTTGGCAAGTGGGTGCAGTCAAGGGAAAAGATGTCTGGCACTATGGGGCTGCTCTTGGCAGCCCTCTGGCAGCCCTGGGTGGGTTAGTTTCCCTCAAGCACAGAGTCTGTCTACAAGCAGCCTTCAAATCAAAACCTCAGGTGTTTTGGTGAGCTCAAATCTGGCTTCAGGATTTTAGATTGTGGGGACTTAAGCATGCTGTTTGTCTTTACTCTTATTTGGTTAATTTTGGCACAGAATGCAAGAAAAGCTTAGTCAACAGAGTCTTGGGATGGTGCTGGATTTTGAATGCTGGTTTTCCTTCACTTTAATCCTTATGGAAGTAGTGATCCCGGCAAGAATTTCACTGACTTCAGCAAGGATATGTCTTCTCAGAGAGACCATGCCCTTCCACCAGTAACAGCTTCATGCAGCTAAGAATTTAGAGGGAGGTCATAAAAATATATAGAAAGGAGGTTACATTCCCAGAAAAGAATCACTGAAGTAGCTTTGAAAATGATTTTTCCAACACTAATAAAGAAAATGTAATAGACCATTTTATGCTCCTGTCCTTAGGCTATGCCTTATACCATGATCAATATAAAAGAAAATTATATTTCCTTGATTACTCATTCAAGCAGAAAATGAGTTCTGTTACCTGAAAATTTAGAAGTTTCCCAAGTAATTGGATAGCCTTTGTACATCTTCAATTTTGATGTTATTGGGTAGTTCATGTTATTTACTAAGATGTTTTAGTCTAATCATTTTTTTGACAGGTTAAAATATCACTATTACAGTGGGAATATTCTCCTGACAGTGGAAACCATTTAACAAATTAGATGCTGAATGCAATTTGCTGGTCAGCTATGCAGAATATACAATGCATGTGCAAGAAATAGTTTAAATATCAACTAGAAACTAACTATGTAAATTACACAAAAAGATCCTGCATTGTGCTGGCGCTTTCTCCTTCTTTCAAGAGTGCAGAAGATACCGGCAGAAATAATTTGAGCAAATAAATTGTATAGAAATCTGTCTGCTCCAGAATTACAGGCTCTTCTTTCAGTGCTGAGCACACTTAAAAAAAATAGAGTTTAGGTTTTGAAGGAGAGTAGATTAACCAAGAGCATTCATCAATTCTCTCTGGTACTCATACAATAGTCATCAGTCTTGAGGGGTGTCTTCCAAAGACAGGCTGGTAGTTTTCAAAGTGTTTGTAGGGAAGATCTGCCACCTTGGCATGCAAGAGTATCCCTGAGGTTCCTTAGCCCTGGTGTGGGTCCTGTTTGGATTTGTGACCAGTGCACAGCAGCAACAGCAAGTCAGCTGTTACAAAGAGAGATCTCCCAGTTCCTGCATCTGCTGAAGTTTCAGAAGAACTGAGGTTTAACTTCAGCCAGCACATCCCCACTCACCCACTCTTTCTTCCCCCCAGCTGGTGGGATGGGGAGAGAAGCAGAAAAGTAATAGTGAGAAAACTTGTGGGTTCAGTAAAGACAGTCTGAAAGGGAAAGCGAGACACCCACACAAGCAAAGCAAAACAAGGAATTAATTCACTACTTCCATAGTCTGGCAGGTGTTCAGCCATCCCCAGGAGAGCAGGGCCCCATCACATGTAACAGTGAGTTGGGAAAACAGAGTTTTGTTTTCTAGTTCATGTACAGAACCACCAAAAAGAAAATCTGTGTCTTTCATCCTCATATTTCTCCCCTAATCCATTTCTGATGTCTTCAGGCATCAGGTTCTGGTGTTGTCTTCTTGGTAATTTTCCAACCAGCATTAGACTGCATGTATTATATCTTGTTTCTTTTGACTGTGTCTTTGTACAGGCACACTTCTGGGCTTTTTCCCCTCTAAATCTCTCAAAAGAGGTGTATTAGCCAGATGGTTTTAATTTGCATGTTATAAAGATTTCATAGGTATAGACTAATCAAATAGAATCATTATTTTATATGTAGAATTTGCTCAGGCATGGGCCTCTTCTATTCCTTCCTAGCTCCTACCATCACTATTACTACATCTCTTCAAAATGCTGCCCAGGCAGAGACTGACAAAATAGGAAATTAATTAGTAAGATGGCTCTAATGTTCTTTTTTTTTTTTTTTTGGCAATTCAAGATAGAATAGCTCTGAGAGATAAGTAGGAATGCTGTTTGCATTCAACTGCACCCACCATCTCTAGTTTTTGACACTTTTTTTATTACATTTGTGACTGGTGCAGCAGAAGTAAGTGACTGCAGCTTCTGCTGTGTTCAGTATTCACAATCCTGTGGATTCTGTGAATTTCCTTTCCCGACTTTCCTCCTGCCTCCTTGTTTCATGTGAGGATCCCTTAGAGCTTCGCTCTTCATCTTGTACATGAGGAAAGTGTCAAAAGGAGATTAAGGTTAAAATGTCAGGTTTCTCTCATTTTTAGGTGTTGATTTTATGTGTCCAGGCCCCAATCCTTTCAAGTGTACTCTGCATTATTGGACTCTCAGATGGAAGCTGCCCTTTGAAAACTATCCATTGTTGCTTCTTGCTTTCTATATTCTTCTTGTTAAAAATCTCTTTAAGCTGATGGGTGTGCTAGATGCTTTCCATTCCAGCAGAAAGTGGGAACAATGGTGAGCCCCTTTGTTTAACCATAATTGGAACATGAGAAGCTACTTCAGAGACCACTCTGAATGCCAGTAAAACCTGGAACTGTTGATCTCCTTGTGGGTGGGTGTGTGAGCAAAATAAGCAAGGAAAGAGTCAACTGAAAAGAGGAGTGCATCTAGTATGAACTTGAGAGAAGAACAAAAATTGCTTGGAGTTTTTTGCAAAAAATATTTCTAGAAGAATAAAATGAACTTCCAAATGATTATTTCCCTGATCAGAGAACAAGTGTTTACATGTATTCTGCAAATAAAAAGCCAGAGAGAGATGACTGCAGACCCCACATAATATAGAAGCATGGACTTAGAACAGAGGTAGACCATAAACACTTATCAAAAAAATGGTTTAATGAGCACTTGGATTAAAAGCGTGGTAGATTGTAAATGAGCTCAGCCAGGACAGTCTTCATGTACATGCTGTGTATCTTCTGTTTCCTTTAGCAAAGCAGTAGGTAACATGTTCTCTACTCATACATTGGCAGCATATTTTCTCTAATGTTCTATTTAATTTAAAGCATATTTGCATTGAAGAGCTTGTCTAAATTCCTAGTGATTCTGGTGAAAACCCACACCTCTCTCCCTTCCTCTCCTTTTGCTGGGATTGCTTCCTGTGAAGTTCCCAAGCTGAAGTGGCTTCTGGATCAGGGGAGCTCCAGAGCCAGCATGAGGGACAGGGAAGGACCACGTGGTCCTGAGAAAGGAGGAGAGAGACACTGCTGCAGGTGATGGCAGCGAACTGTCAGACAGGAGGAGGTGTCCAAGCCAACCTCTGCCAGTAGCTGCTGCCATTGAGGACATTGATTTTGAGGGAAAAATGAGCTAAAAATGCTGCAAAATGAGATCTGATTTAGAAAATTGTACATTAAAAAGACATATGGCTAGAGCTACCAGGTTCTTTATCTACCTCTGTGGTGACACTGAAAAGAGAAACAGCAGTTTCACCACTGTGATCTTTGAGGTGGCAAGCTGCTTTTAAGTGCCTGCAAAGATCAAAAATGAAGTTCAGTTGCTTCAGTTGCTGTAAAATCTTTGGGAACCTCTCAAGCCACTTCAGGTGCCTTTGTAACTTTCTTCTCTTATTCTGCTGGCATCGCCTTCTGTGTTTGAACTTTGCTTTTCTACTTAGATTTGGGTTATCTGCTCTGGACAGAAAATGTATTTCAGCTTACTTGAGTATATTTGTTGTCTTGTAAGAAGGACTGAATTCAGAATAGCTGTTCTGGGTGTCTGTTAAAGAGCTATTGAAGAGCAGTGGGTGTGACCAGTTACACTTCACCCCCACACTAAAGCCACCTCATTACTGATTGTTTTAAGCCAGCAGGCCTTATCTATCTTGCCCAACTATTCTCTTCCTTCCCATTGCCTACTTTCTGGTAAACTCATTGCAAACAGAGGAGGCAGCAGTCCTTTGCAAGTTTAGGTGGAGCAGATCTCATAAACAGGTGTATGACATTAGCTGGTATCTTCTGGAATTGCATGGTTCACATTTTGTATCACCTGTCAGTAAGGCTGTTAATTCTCTCTGCTGATTTTTTGTGCCTTTATGGAAAGAGCAGCCTTCTCCAAGGACTCCTACACTAAAATGTATGTTTTTAGGGTTTGTTTCCTAAACTTGTCAAGTAGACTAAATGTGACTGGATTAAATGAAGAGGAATGACTAAAATCCTCTTCAGAAAATACTTTTGACTAGTGTAACTGTAGGGTAGATAGGAAATGAATCCACTGTTAGTCCTGCTGTGTATGGGGAGGAAATCCTTTAGGGATAAAGTAGCAGGCTGGGGCCCTGGAGGGCATATGAGATAGGTGAAAAGGAGGAGAAGGAAATGACTATTAATTTCCCAGACAGCAAGAAAAAAAATCCTTCCCCATGACCTGACCGTGGTTGTGTATGGGCAATAAACAGCTTATGTTTGAAATGTTTGTATAAGGGGGCTTAGTTTCCTTAGTTTCTGTCATCTCTATGCCCCAGTTTCTCTGAAAGAAGAAAGGCTGGAGAAACAAGGTTTGCTTTTGATTTTGGGGAAGCAGAGTTGCCTCCTTCATAACGTTTGTCAGTAAGCTCTCAGAAGGAAAACAATATTTGTTTGTAACAGTTTATTATAATGTATTGATTTAATTGCTACCTCAGGACTAATGTGTCCACATACAGGTTCTGCTCCAGCAGAATATTCAAGGCCAAGGAGACCAAGGGAAGCTAGAGGAATCTGATGTAAATCCATAAACCATAGTGGGGAGCTGTATCTGGAAAGACTTAAAAAAACAGAAGGGAATTTGAGCTGGGGCAGGAGGAGGAAATCCTTTGGACCCAGGAGACCAAGCCTCCTATTTGGTAATATCCTATACTGTATGTGTGATATGGAGACTGCTGGGTTCTCTGTGTATGATTTATATTGGTGTTTTAGATCCATGTTGAGTGTCTGGAATCCCAGGTTTTCTACATTTAAAAAACAGCTTGAAGTCAAAATGAACTGTGTTGAATATGTATTTGATGAGGTAAACTGGAGGAAGTCACACAGAATCAAGAAACACAAGTTCCACATTCTCAGCCAGTGTATTTCAGCTCTTTAGCTGTCACTTGCCAAGACTGCAACTAATTGAGATGAGAATAAAATACTGCAGCAATTTCCAATACTAATGAATATTGTAATAATTTAATATTAAAGAATTTAAAACTTGAGTTGTTTTCTTCTGTGTGGCACTGGGGCAGAAGCTGTGGTAGTAATTCAACGTATTCACCCACTGGGTACTCACAGGGATTAAGGAGAATATACCTTTGCACATAAAAACACAGGGATGGGTAGTTTCCTTCAAATTATTTTAGGCATGATTTATTTCTGCAAATGTCATATTGCATCCTTCTTAAATTCTACATCATTTTATGGATATGTGAGAAAATGTGGATCAATTTTACAGCTATCAGCAAGTGTTCTCAAGGAGAATGCCACAACAATTTAATGAGGTATGTAAGAACCTATAACCACTGATGAACAGTGTCCAGGAAGATTCTTCCTGCAGTTCTGATCTGGCCCATCTTCTTCACTCCTCCTTCACAGCAACCCTTTTACTATAACACCTCTAAAATTTGTGAGAGGTGGTAAAAATGTTCTTTGTTAAGTGAATCCTCAAGTTAAGCCACTCTTCAAATTGCTTATATAGCATGAATTTGCTGGACAGCCAAGTGATGACTGTGAGACCTGATCCTAAATATAGTGGGAGAAGCTGAGGAGAAAACTTGGTGCTTTTCTGGGGATTATATGGACAGTACACACCATGGAATGGGCACAGTGTGTCCTGTGGTCCCAGGAGCTCCTCAGCCTTCAGTAATTTTAGGTGATAATGAGGTAAGTAAATTTTTCTGTCTGGAACAAAGCAGTCATCAGGGATGGGCCTGCATTTTCAGATAGGCAAATTTACCCATTTTATTCTCTACATCACCTTTGTCTAAAGGAACTGCATTTTGAAGCTATTGAAACTAAAGTATTTTCCTTCATGTACTTGGACACAAGGGGAGTGTAACATACTGAACTACATCTGATTTGGATGAAAAAAATTATTTTTTTCTTGCCTTGTGTATTGCCTCAAGGCTGCTCCCCATGTCTGCTAGGCAGGTGCTCCTTCACTTACAAACTGCTGCAGCTTGGAGTCTAATAATCCCTTTCTATGTGTGGAAACTCCTATCTTGACACTCTCATCTTGACAACTCCCCCCAAAAAAACCCTAGGTGGAAAATACATTAATTAGAGGTCTTCATTTTATATTGTTTTAGGAAATATTTATTTACATTTATATATAAAAGAGAAAGAACATGACTTATTTTTCTCTGTCTGCTGCCAACCTGTTCCTGATAATTTGCCTAGATAATCTTCATTCTATTTGGTTACCTAACACATAAAATCTTTAAATAAATCTAAATTTTCCTTGACTGAAGGGTTTTGTTTATATTACCCAAAATAGCTGTGGCTCCAAACTGAGTGAAGATCGGAATGGAGAGATACAATCCACAGGTGACCCCTTCATGCTGCTCCCAATGCGTGTTTGGTTCCCAGGTATTTTGAGTAAAAGACTTACAGATTGCTCAGGGGCTACATCAGGATGTGAGGGGAATGCAGCCCTTTTATGTGCAAAACTCTAAGGTGCACTTCTGTAGTGTTTAGCAGAAAACCTTTACTATTTGTCCCATTAGACCTGAAGGTGGCAGGGAACATGACCTTGTCCTTAAACAGACATAAATAGGATTACATAGACACGGGTCACACTCCATATAAGAACTAATCATCAAAAAGCTCTGGCATTCAAATCCCCTCTAGCTTGTATAAAGCTTTATCTGTTAAAACAAATTCAAATTAAAAGCAGCAGTGTTTGGACCTGCAAAATAGTAATGTGAGGAGACAAGGAGGCTCAAGGAGAGCACAGAGAAACAAGGTAGAGACAAATTTGATACTGAGAGAAATTTCATTAGGGAAAAGTAATTATAGGAAGGGCTGACTGAGTTACAATGATATTACCTTGGTCTGGTTCTGGCTGTGCTTGCAGAGACGGTGTTGATAGCAAAGAGAGCAGAGCTGTTTCAGCTCCTAATTCTGACAAGTAGCTTTGGAAAGTTGTGTAGACTTGAAGGTGTTTTGGTGCCCAAAATGCAAGAATGAGTAACGTGAGGCTTTATCCAAGCAAATTTCTAAACATATTAATTTCTCTTGAGTAAATTAAATTAATGCTCAGCAACTAATTGAGGATCTTGAAAGACCTTGCAATATATAACTGAGAAATGGACCTTGCTGTCTGTGTTCAGATTTTATGAGTTTTTCTGTTGCTTTGGTTTTATGTTTGTTTGGTTTGGTTTCGTGTGATTTTTTGGTAAATGCTAACTCAATGTGCTGGTTTTGGCTAGGGTAGAGCTATTTTTCTTCAAAGCATCTAGCATGGGCTATGCTTTAAATTTGTGCTGCAGAAGTGACATCTTGAAGCATCAGTGGCTGTGCATTGCAACGTTAAACCATAAAACCTCACTCAAAAAGATCAGAAGTGGAGATGGTAGTGGAAACACCTTTAAATTGTTGTAATCTGTGACTTGAGTTGCACATTCTGCGAGTTTCTACAGCAGGAGCCACCAGAAGCGGTGGAGGACAATCCTTAAAACTGCAGCAGACACCCAGCCTGAGGTGCCTTTGGTGTCTGGTAACTCCCCACAGCACAGCACCTCTCATGCCCTGAGCACCATACTAGGATGGAGCAGAAAATTATGGGCTGAATAAACCTATTGCGCATTTTATGGATGCCTGTGATCTTTTATGGGACATTTTACAGACATTTCACAGGGGTGGTCCATAGACTAAGGGAATGTTATCTATTAAATATTTCAAACAGTGCAAATGAGGCTGGTGGGTGAGGATGGTGTGTAGGACCTGGAACATGCTGTAAATGGCATGGGATAAGAAATGGAGATTGTGCTGGTTTGGGCTGGGGTGGAGTTAGTTTCCTTCATAGTAGCTAATATGGGGCTGTGTTTTGGATTTATGCTGGAAACAGTATTGATAACAGAGGGATGATTTTATTCCCACTGGACAGAGCTTACACAGAGTCCAGACTTCTCAACACCCCACCAGTGAGGAAACTGGGGCTACACAGGAAGCTGGGAAGGGACACAGCCAGGACAGCTGACCTCAGCTCACTAAAGTTATATTCCAGACCACAGGGTGTCATGCTTAGCATATAAAACTGGGGGAAGAAGGAGGAAACAGGGGGACATTTGGAATGATGGCATGTGTCCTCTCCAGTCACCGCTAGATGTGATGTAGCCCTCCATTCCTGCCTGCCCATGGGAAGTGATGAATGAATTCCTTGTCTTGCTTTGCTTGTGTGGGACACTTTTGCCTTACTTATTTTTTCTAAAACTGTTTTTATCTCAACCCACAAGTTTTCTCACTTTACTCTTTCAATTCTCTCCCCCATCTCACTGAGGGGAAGTGTGTGAGTGGTTGTGTGGTGCTTAGTTGCAGGCTGCGATTAAACCAAAACATGCAGTAAAACAAAGATATTATCCCAAATAGGTTCCAGTTAATTTGCTTTTCTTGAAAATGAACATAGTTACATTAAAGAAAAATACCCCCTGCCTTGTCTGTGTTTGTGCATCTGGTATTTAAAAAACAATGCCAAAGAAATTTATTTATTGTGCTGCCCAGAATGTCTAAGATGAGTACATTTTTGCTTCAGAACAAATGGTAATTATGTTTCACATTTTCCTCTGACAAAGATATAAAAAGTTTCATTTAGCCTTTTTAAAACCTCAGTGTTTGGTGCCAGAAATTGCTGGCTAATTAACCTTCAGATTTCTGTGCTACAAATGAGAATGCTTGGCTTATAAAATGATTCCATCATGTAAGAGCCTTAACTGCAGTGAACGACAAATTCAGAGGCTTGTTATGTCAGAAAGGAGGAGGAGGAACTTCTGTTTAGGTCTTGCCTTCAGAGGGAAAGGAAACACTGATAGTATCCCTGTAACCTTGCACTGATGAGCAGGCACCACATTGCTTTGGAAAGATTCATATTTGAGATCTGATGACTAAGTGGTGGTGGGCACAGCTGCTTTAGAATCAGAGATAAAGGAAAGAAGGAAAACAAATCCAGAATTGCTATGAGAAAATCTGGCTGACATGTAATGCTGTCAGAGCATTTATAAAGAGCAGAAACCCTATTCAGTGTCAATCAGGTACGTGCTATATTGAATGGAATATTTATTATTGTAAATGTTGCCAAAGGTCTGCAATTGATAGTCTCTGAATTTATGAACAGTAGCCTCTATGAGAGAAATAAGATAGTTAAATTATAGAGAGTATTAATTTTGGTTCCAGTGTAAATTTGTTCTTAAAGTCTATCAGTTTATGCAGATTAAGTGATCTTCCAATAGGCTTGGGGTTTTTAAATAATTGTGGATACAGAGAAAATTATGGAAGTTTGCTGTATTTTAGGTCTTTGGCTTAAGAATCTTATTAGGATTGCTGCACTGAGAGCAGGAGAATTTTGTAACATACATTAGGAAATTGGTGTTTTAAGGTTTTTGGGAAATTCCACAGATAAATATGATAATAAAAGGTAAATGCCTCTTCCAAGCATCATAGTAATTGGTATAACCTGATCCAAACTAAACTGGGGTTACTGGAGGTCTCTTGACTTGACTTTTGAAATTCCAAATCTCTTTCTGATAAATGTCTCAGGTTTTGTTTTTACAGTTGTGAAGTAGTTTTCTCATTGAAGTTGGTGATACAGGTTTACACTCTTTTAATAAGAGCTGGGTTTTTAGGTTTGCTTTTGGCACCGCTAAAAGGTTTATTTAACAATAACTAAAGATTGGACAGCACATGTGTAAATCTTCATCAAACCCATCAGAACCTTTGCCTGAATGCTCGTAAAAAACTTTTGGCTAGCAATGGCAAGAATGATCTGGTCTTTAATCTTGGGTGCTTTATAACCAAGGTTTTATTAGAGAAAATAAATTTCAGCCTGGAGAGAGGATGGGATAAACAGCAAATTGTGCAATTTATACCTTGGAATGGTTGGTAAATGTGCTGTTTCCTTCTGGGAAAGGGTTCAGCCTTGTCAAACAGAGAATGATGAACAGTTATCATTTGTGTGTAGAGAAAGTTTTGATATGATTATGGGTGGCATGAGAAAGTGCTTTTGAACATAAAGTCATTTACCATTTGCTTCTGATGTGCTCAGTGTTACCAACAATGTGTTTCCTCATCCATATCCTTGAAATTCCTTGCTCATCTGTTGTCCGCACAAGAGGGGGAGAATTCTAAGACTGGTGTTTTTACTGAAGCAGCAAATACATGTTGTATTTCTGATTTAAAGCTTTAGAACTTTTATTTGGTATTTGAGAACTTTATTAAAATTCTTCTTTCTGTTTGTGAACCAAGTTCAAGCACTCCTCTGTGGCTGTCCTCGTGTTTGCTTTCCTTTCTGAACTTTCCTGTACCTTTTAAAATAAGATGTAACTTGTATTTTGCAGACACAGTGACTGTAACACAGTGTTAGTGGAAGACAGCTGTAGTGTCTTCCTTGTCAGGCTGGCAACTCTGTGTGTGAGTGAACAGCTCAGCTTCCTCAGGCTTTCAAAGGAGAAATAACAATAAAATTTTTGGACCTGAAGGGATGGAATGGAAGCAAGTCTGATGTTTCTTTGCAGTTTATCTCTTCAGTGCTGTAAATGAGCACCAGTAAATGGAGCTTCAAGTATTGCTGGAGAAAGTGGAAACTATTTTATATCCTTGAGAATTTTTTTGGCTGATAACCTGAAAAGCTTTATATATTACAGGAAGAAAATGCTCATAGTTTTAGAGGTGTTCTTAAAATGTTACAACTGCAGAATTGTCTTCAAGTAGTCAGCCAATGTGACTGTCTATAATGATGTTCTGATCAAGAATGGATTAAAATATATTAATTAAAACAACTATAAATCCAGTTAGTATATGATGCCTTTAAAGACTCCTAGTTTTAGTTCTGATTCTTCAATATTGGCTTAAAGGTAAAAGTAGGAAAGGTCTTACAGTGACAAGGGATGGTGATCCATGGGGCTGATGTAAAATCCACTATTTTACTGTGCTTTTCTTCATCTCTCTGCAGCATGTTTTTGCTAGCAGCAAGAAACAGTCACATAAAAGAGTTTGCTGGTCCATTCCTTGAGAGACACGACATAAACTCAGCAAGCAGAAATCCCAGAATAATTTCTCAGATTTCATTTTAATAAGACAAGGTGGACATTACAGTTTTGTCTTAATTAGTGTGTTAGACAAATGTCCATCTGTGAGAGACATCAACAAAATTCTGACTGACTCAGCTGAGACAGGATTTTACAATAAAAGGCAGGTTTTTGTGTCTTAGTTAATGGTGAGACAAATCTAGAACAGCTTTCTTTGCTTAAGGGACTAAAACCTATCCACAAACTTTATTAGCCTGTGGATGGTGTTAAACATATCAGACCTGGGATTTCATGCAGCATTATAAGAGTGTTTCACAGCTTGAAAGGCAGGAATAAGCAGTGCCTGGGTTTCTGTGCTCTTTCAGTGAATTAGTGATGGTGGAGAAAAAGTTAAGGGATAATGACTCATTTATTAGGTGCTTGTAAATATTTTAAGTCATCAAAAACTGCATCAAAAAAACTTCATTTAAAGAAGTTCAATAAAATTGCAGAGTTTAAGATGTTTAGTCTTGAATTTGTTGTTAATATGAAAATGCACAACAAAATTAATACAATTAGGATAGTTTTTACATAAATTCCAGTAAGAAAATCAATTTACTATAGCTAAAACCAGATAAGCAGCCAAAGGAGTTCTGCATTTCATACATAGTCATGCATAGGCTTAGTTTCTATTGCCATTGTAGGAAAGATTGCTTATTCAAGTTCTATGACTAAAAAGACAAAAGTTTTAAACTTTTTATTTACTCTTTGGCTACCTAAATTATTCCTATAGCATGAATTATTTGCATAGTAAAGAGGCCATCTGGAAAAAAAACCCACTGTAAATAACACCATTTTATTTGGCGGAGGAGAAAGTAGAATTAAGACACTTTGCAAATTGGTCTGACAGGAAAAAGTCTACTGCTTTTTCTTCACTCTTTAGGTCACTGAGATGTGAAAAAGTTATTCCCTGACAACGTTTCTGCAAGGAAGGTTTTCTTTCATCAAAGACAGCTCTGGTTATCACCATTGCTTCTCAGCCTTGCAAAACAAGAGGTTATTTGAGGAGCCTGAGGCATGGCATGCTCAAGGGAAAACCAATGTCTGTTTAGCCAGGAGCAATGGCTCCTGAACTTACTGACATACATGCAAAACAGAAACTCCCACCCTGTCTTTTGGAGCTATGGCAGGTCAGATCTGCCAGGGTGGTAGAGCATGAACTGCAGAAATGAGTTCGCATCATCTGGGGATGTGTCCCACTTGTCTGCCCAACATCAGACTTGTTCCCATGGATTGCCAGGGGGCAGGTTTTAAGGGGCAGTAATGACTTTTCTCTTTTGTCCATTGGCAAAAGGACTTTTAATCTTGTCACAGGTCTTTATGCCTAGTGAAGGACAGCTGCTACCCGGGAAAGTCTCATCTTTGTTTTCTTCAGAAAACAAGATAGTATCTCCCCTGAGAATGTAGGAATTTTCAATTCCTGCTCTATCCCTATTGCCTGATTTACTTGTTTTTTCTTCATATATTGACTTTTTTAGCCACCATCTCTTTCCTCTCAAATTTCTGCCTGGCATGAGTGCATTGCTGCAGGCTCTGCTCTCTTCATGCTGCTGTATATCCTCTCAGACCTGATTGGGAAACTGCTGTGGGAAAAGGGAATAAATGAGGTGGAATTTTCAGTCCCCAATTTATTTATAATACAAGAGCTGTTGATTTGTTGTAAGAGTAAAGAGAAGGAACTTGACTTGAGCCAAAAAAATTCAGCCCCTGTGCCAGCTCATGTCTATACCCTGCCAATAACAGAGACAGTTATTCAGAAACCCTCCAAGATGTGTAAAAGTTCTGGGCAAAATAAGGCATTTTATCCATATGCTTTTTCCCTTGCTGAGGGCAGAGGATTGAGCATGGCACTCTGCTTCTCAGCAGACTAGAATTGTGTAACATCTTTGATGATGGCAGGGGAAGTGGGATCTAGGCCCCCTCAGCAAGTTTGCTGATGACATCAAGCTCTGTGTGCAGTCTCTGCTCTGCCCTTGTGAAAGCCCACCTGGAGTGGTGCATCCATCTCTGGGACCCTCAACATCAGAAGGATGAAGAACCTAAGATTCAGTGAGTCCAGAGGAGGCCATGAAATTCATCAGTGCTGGAGCACATCTTGTATGAACACAAGCTGAGAGAGCTGGGGTTGTTCAGCCTGGAGAAGAGAAAGCTCTGGTAATTCCAGTGCCTAAGGGGGCCCCAAGAGAGATGGAGAGGGACTTTTTACCAGGATATGTAGTGATGGTACAAGGCAGAATGGCTTCAAACTGAAAGAGAGCAGTTTAGACTGGATATTGGGAAGAAATTCTTTGCTGTGAGGGTGGTGACCCGCTGGCACAGGGTGCCCAGAGAAGTTGTGGATGGCTCATCCCTGGGAGTGTTCAAAGCCAGGTTGGATTGAGCTCTGAGCAGCCTGATCTCATGGAATGTGTCCTTGCCCATGGCTGGGGGGAGCTTGGAACTAAGTGATCTTCAAGGTCCCTTCCAACCCAAACCATTCATAGATTCAGTTATAATTCTATGAACACACTTTTTGCAAATAACTAGAAAGGAATGGAGTGGAGGAAGGCACATGTATGTTTGTTTTAGGAGATTGCCATTAAGAGAGAAATGTTGATTGAAGGAATTAATTCCTCCTGGATCTAAGGAAGTGGTATGTTCTAAGTTGTTGGGACAGGGCTGTGGTGTGGTAATCAAAACAATAATAACTTTTTTAGAATTAGCTATGGAATATAGAATATATTAGAATATATAGAATTTTTTAGAATTGGTATGTGCTGAGAGACCCAAATGTGCTTCAGAGATGCTGGATACCGATGCATATCCCAAATCCATGAAAATCTAAATCCCTGTGCTGCTCTTCCCTGCACTTTCTTGCATCAGAGGAGGTACTTTTTTTTAAATAATGAAGTTCTTGCTGGACAAAGGTGCTATTCTTTGTATTGGCTTCTGCCACAATATTGCTGCAGATGGAAACATGATTACAAATACTCAGCTAGATCCTTGTAATTATAACTTGTGTAATAGTTTTAAGAGATGCTTCTTTTCTAGTGGAACACACTAAAATTTTCCTGCTGAAATACAAATATTATTTTTGATGAAAAAGTCTACACTGTACTTTGAAATAATTGCATGGAGAGTAAAGGAGCTGAAGTGTCTCAGTTTACATTTGTATTCTTGAGCAGGACAGTGACTTTTCATTTCTGGTGCCTGAAACCCTAAGTCTATGAAACATACTTAAGAGATGCAAATAATAGAAAGCTTAAATCTGCTCTTAGGTCTGGTAACATTTTAATGGTCTACAAATTTAAAGGCTAAAAACTAGTAAAGTCAACCTTAACTCTAGTTTGAACTGAGATCTGAAAATGTTTTCCAGTTTTGGGAAGGTGGGGAGGGAAATCTAGAGAGCAAGTAATCCAGCATCCTGCTCAAAGAGAATCTTTTCTTAATCTCTCCAAAAACAGGGATTTCATCCTTTCTGAATATCCCATTCCTGTGCTTAATTCTCACTGTGGAGAATTTTTCCCATGTTCTACTGAAATTTCCCTTGCACTGGCATGTGACTGTGTTCTCCTGACTTGTGTGCTTTCTGTAAAAAGAATCTGGATTTTCTTGTCTTTGTAACTCCACTTTAAGGGGTAAAAGACTGAAGTTGTGTATTCTTCTAGTGGAACAAATCCAGTTCCTTTGGTGCCCCCATGTCATATCCATTGAAATGTATTTATGAATGTTTGGAATAATCTAGAAGTTGTCAGTGTCCTGAGTAACTCAAAGGCTAACATAATCTAAAGAGTGCTCATTTTGCTTGTTTCAGAATATTCTTTCCTTTGTGATTTTGAGCCACATTATTTTATTTAGAGTAGGTCTTGATGTCATTGAGGACAGGTTATTAATTTTGGAGGAAGGAATACAATATCTGAAGTTTGGACAGATAGCTGTGTTTGCATTTTTCTTCCCTATCTCTCCCCTACTTGTTGCATCCACTCCTTCTCAGGTAATAATAAACTTGTTAACTTGTCTGCCTTCTGTTGGCAATATCTGGCACTGCTGTGTTTAATGAGTAATAAGTTTGTCACAAAACCCACAGCACAAGTATCATCTTACGCATCAGGAATGACTTTCCTTTAATAATCACTTTTCCAGAGGATGATTCAGTTTATTGTTGCAGTGAGTTGTGTAAAATGTAACTCAACAGAATATTAATAGAATGCTCTACAAGATGACTGAGGATCTTTGCCTGTGGGGTGTTGGAATGCACGCTTGCTGAATCACCTCTATTAAACCCAAAGGCGGAATGATTGCACTTTAGTTTAAGCCTAGCAGAGAAAAAGGTCGTCTTGATTCTCTATTGCAAGAAATCTTTACTCAAAATATATATAAAATGCTAAGCATGTTGTAGTGCATGTTGATGGAAGGGTGCCTGAGAACATCTGTCACTCCCTTGCTTTTTGAAGTGTTGTACTTTTCTAGGAAAAGCTATTGTATTATGTTCCCAAGCAGGCACCCTGCCCTCTCTACCTATTTTTCCTGTTTCCAAAATGGAAAAAAAAAAAACCCAAACAAACATAAAACTGAAAAAAAAAAAAAAAAAGAAAGCAAAAGAATTATTTTCCCACAAGGCTTTTAAAGAGGTACTTGGTATGGGTAATGTGCAATAAGTGGCTTTCGAGTTTGTTGAAATACGTCAGATGGCTTAATTATTTACCCATGTATCTGTTTGACATCTAAACCAGTTCTTATGCCTCATCTGGCATGTCTTGCATGGTGACTCTCAAGACAGATTGAGTTGTTGTAGAGTTATTCAAAGAGAAGAAATCTAATTTTTTTTTTTTATTTTTTTTTGGAGTGGGGGGGAACATTAATAACATTTGGGTTTTTTCCCTACATTTTCATGGATAGTGGTGTCATCCTCTGGGTACTGGAGCTAATGAAGCTGCTTTATTTCAGAGTGAATCCTGCCTGTATTGTCTTAGATTTGTGAATGGTAAGTATTACTTGAGGAACTGACCAGAATGGCTATTGTTTACTTAATAATGGCATTTCAGTTGTTGAATATGTCTCTAAGCTAAACTTACTTCAGTGGATTGAAACATTTGCAGGCTGCCAGGAGACAGGAGTATAAATATAATAGACACCTGTTTTGTTTCTGTGCCTGGTACAGATCCAATGCAAGGCTGATAGACAGCATCTAAATAATGTACTTTATCATTGAATCTTGCTTTTAAAATATTTTTTTCAGAGGAAGAGGGAGTGTTGGGACAGGAGTTCACTTTGGGAAGTAGTTAATTTCTGTTTAATGAGTACTGTTTAAGATATGAGGACATTACACCACGATGGAACAAATTTATTAGCCTATTGCACTACTTATTGTAATCCTTGTATTAAATGTGGTTGTGCTTCCTTCTGAGATGTTTGTGGAGTTTTTCTTGAGTCTCAAATCTTGACATCTATTTCCCTCAGTCTTCAGGTCTGCTTTAAGACACACAACTTCACAGTCCAGCAGACGATTTTTAGGACCTTCTGAGCAATGATGCATAATTTCAGCAGTTTCACTTTATTTGTGAGGCTCTGGGCTTCCCATTTTAAATTCTCTGGGTGTAAAGAAATGTGATCAATGTGATCTCGTGTACATCCATGGTCTACTGTAGCTAGACTATTTCTGCTCCCTAAGTTAATAATCTCAGGTCAATACTGTTATTTTTTCACTACATTACAGCCTGCTGAAGACCATGAGTACAGTTTTCTTTAACCTGCTGGACCCCAGAGTCGCCTTCTCTTGTAAATAAGTTATGAGCAGTGTGTTTTTCAGGAAGGCTGTACTGACTTCTTATTCTTGTGTGAACTTCTACCCCTAAAACAAGCTTCACTCTTGCTTCTGGTAACTTCTGTATATGTTTCTAAATACTGTGTGCTGCCCTTTGGAGACAATATCTCCTTATGCTAAGCAGGCAGATACCCTGCACACACACATTAGTGGATTCCCTCTGCAGAAAAACATAACTCAAATCTCAGCTGATTTCTGTTAATAAAAATTTTGTAGTAGCAGCTCTGTTCTCTCTGCTTCTACAGCATGCAGGCATTTATTTTCTAAATGCTGAGGGAAGCTACACAACCAGTTGCCTGCTGCAAAAGCTGTCACAGCAGAATGTCTCTAGCTGGCTGTGACAGAGATGTTGCTGTGGTGCTGCTCTGGTCCTTCTCTCCGCAGGGTTTGGGGTCCCCTGTGCTGTGTGCCCTTCCAAAGGAGGCAGAGGGACAAAGTAAACACAGCTTTTGCTGACCTTCCAGATCCTGTGACAAAGTGCCCATGCTCATCCTAAATATCTGCAGCCCCTGAGACTGCAAGGAGAATACAGCTTTGCTTATACTGAGTCTTCAAATGTGTGTTGAATCCAGTGTGCTCATTGGGCCCACTCATAGTAACCCATGAAAATACTCCAAATATTTTTTGTTCCATTTTTTTCTTCTAAAAAATTACCCACCTCACAGTCTGGGAGTGAAAGCATCTTTGGATTTATCAGTGGTTTTTTTGCAGTTTGCACAATGCCTGGTTTTTTCTGGAGAAGGCTGTGAAGCATCTGGTGGGGGCAGATGAAGTGTGTAGGTTGTGTGAGGAGTGAGGTCAGAATCCCCTGCTTTGACTGCCCTGGAGTTCCAGTCCAAGAACTGCTGGACACAAACAGCTGCTGAGATATCTCATTTTCCTGTTTCCTACAAAGGAAAAAACAGCAGCTGGGTCTAAAGTGCCTGAGCTAATTTAAATGAGTTTCTGGTTATTTCTACACATAATTTCAGTTTCATTGCCAGAGTGCAGAGTGAGGAGGAAGGAAGGACTCTCAACTATCCATTTTAGTCAAAAAGACTATTTCTTACCTTTTCTGTTAGTGCTTCTACTCTCAGTCCTCGCCCTAGAAGAGGTGCCTATCAATGCCCCAAGGTGGCATATTAGAAATGCCATGGGCTGAGAACTTTGGGGACAGGGAGGTTGCTGGTTCTTCAACAAACCTATGCTTGAATCTTCCTCATCTTGTTTTATGGTCATGTGAGGCAAAAAAAAGGTAAGAACATTTAGCATCTCTACCTTGGCCACTTGTGGAATAGCAAAGCTGTGGGCGAGTGTTTAGTTATCCTCTGGTTTCTCGTGTTAGGATCTTATTACCATATGTAAAAGCACATTGCAATATCAGTTCAGGAGGCTGAAACTTCCTATTTTGGATACAGCATTGTTTTGAATTGCAAACTAGGTCTGTCTTTAAAGCTGGAATGAATTACAGATTAAAGTCTTAGTGAATAATAAAGAAAAAATATTTTTAAATGCTACAGTAAAATAATGCTTCTAGGACAGAGGTCTGTCTCAGGAGGATAATTTTGGTGGGCTTTTATTTTTTTCTTTTCAAAATTCTTTTCTCTCTTAAATGATTTGCCTATGCCTAAATCTTGCAAAGAGTATTTACTGTGGGCAATTTAAGATCTTTGTTTTGATAACTGAGTCAGATAGGAGAAAGGACAGGGGGTAGTTGGGATGGGGATGGAGAGTTGCAGAGAATTATAAAACTTCTGGACCTTATGAAATCACTTGAGTTTTATTGTCAGCTTTGGAAATATCTGTGTTTCATGACTTCTGCTTTTCCAATGGCTCTGTTCAGAGGTGCCATACCCAGGGACCTCTCAGTGATGAAGTTGCACTGCTTGCTGACATCCACTACCTGTCTTCCTCCTCTGTGTAAAGGGATGTGCAGTGGAGTTCTGGATTTGGAAGGTATAGGGGATATGCATGTGTGTGTTTGTCTGTTTTCAAAATGCCTGGTGTTACATGTTTGTGATGGAAAAGGAAAGCACCCTGAAGTACAAGGCTGAGGACTGTAGTGCTTAACAGCAGGAGATGGTGAGTTGTTATAAAGAGAATTGATTTCTCCTCCGTAGCTGTGGATCTTGGGGTAATTTTAGCTCTGATAAGAGAGCAGATTTACCCTGGTTGTAACTACTGTTAAGATCCAAGTTGTCACCTTCATCTTCATTTTAGGCAGGCCTCAAATAGTTTTCTTCTTAAAATTATTATTTTTTTTTTTTTAAGGCAGTCTGAACTCAATGTGTATTTTAGGTTTTATTTTTAAGGATATTCTAGAAAGTTTTTCTTAAAGGTAGTAAATTTGCACATTGACTATTTAAGTGCATTTGGTATGTAATCTGTTTTAACGAGATGTTTTTATGACTTCTGGTTTACTGGTTCCTTTTTTCTTTTCTATAAAAGACTTAATACATAGCTTTCTTACTTTTTAATTTTTTTCTTTTTTTCTTTATCATCTTAGGATGAATATTTAAAGAGTACTCCTCAATCTTGCATCAAAATGTCCCTGTGCACATCTTCTCACAAGGACTTTTCTCAGTTGCTGCCACTTCAGGATATTGGATGCAATAAAACAGAAATTAAAAATTCACCTGCTGGTGTCATCTCTCCAGTTCCTTACAGCTGCAATCAGTCCACGCTGGCAGCAGAACACAGTCCAGTCTACATTCCCTCATCTTACATGGAAAACAGGCACGAATATTCCGCAATGGCATTCTGCAGCCCTGCTATGGTGAATTACAACATTGCCAGCAGTTTTGGGGATCCAGAGAGCGTGAGTGCAAGGCAAACCTCCAGCCCCAGTGCGCTGTGGTCTGCTCCTGGCCATCTGTCCCCTCTGACTCTGCACTGCCAGTCCTCACTGCTGTATGCAGAGCAGCCCAAGAGCCTGTGGTGCGAGGCACGACCGATGGAGCCAGTGCTGCCCGGGAGCAGGTCAGTGCTGCTTCTTGCTGGAAAACTTGGCTGGATATTCTTTACAGTTTCCTTAGCTCAAGCCTTTTCTTTTTACATTTGATTTCTATGTGTTGGTCCCTCTGAAAAACAAAACTATGCCAAAAAAATTTAACTAGACACCAAATCAGTCTGGGGGATTTGCTTGCTTGTTTGTTTGTTTTGTTTGTTTTTGTAGCTTCTGAAATAATATTTTTCTTTCAATACCTCCTTAGAGTACTATACAGCAACACAGAGCATTACAAATAACTTCAGTGTGGGGACAGTTTACATTGTGTAAAAAATTTCAAGACTGCTAGGTACTATTTTGTGCAATAAAATTATGCTCTGGGAGATTAAGTCCTTTGAGTGAAAGAGGTAAACATTCATTCTTTTTGCCTTCTCATACGATATTTTTTGAATTCATTTTTACCCAGATTATTTTTTTACAACTTCTAATAGATGTGAAGGCTTTTTGTTAACTTGAAATCCAAGGGAAATGTTTTCTTTGCATTTTGGTTTTAGTATAAACTGTCACACAGCAGCATGCATCATGTTAAAAGGGGGCTGCTGCTGAAAAAGCCTGACTTTGTTCCTTGCTGCTGTTCCCACTGACTTTGTAAAGTTGTTGCAAAGAGCAGAGTCACAGGCTGAATTTTCAGCTGACATGAAGCTCTGTTTGCAAAAACATGTTATTGTTCCGCACATTTACTCATATTGCAAACCCTAATCAGCATCTGGATCATCAGGTGATGAAATTGCTCCATTCATGGGCATAACACTTGTTGGATGGATAAAAGCCCAGGGTGTGCAGGTGCTGTTCCTGCTTCAGCAGCTGTATGTCTCTTCATAGGCCTCCTTACTTAACTTCAGCAGTCGTTTGGAGTATGAAAAATAACGTGTCCTGGCAACAGTTTTAGTTCAATGGTTAATAAAGGATTTGTGCTATTTTTGAGACTACCCACACTCCTGCAATGGGTGGGTTTGATGCAGTTCTGGAGAGCAAATATGCTTTCAGTGTAGGTGTGTGGTTTGGGAAAGACTTTGGGAAGCACTTACATAGAGAAGAATTCCCCGAGCAGCTTTGATGTGTACAGGGGTAACATCCAAACTCTTTCCACATTGGTTAAGGTTCCAGAACTTTGACAGCCCTGGGAAGGTTAGTGTTTGAAGCTGTCCAGATGTTGGGACAGCATCTGGAGTAACCCAGGAGCTAGAGCACCATCTGATGCTCTGCAGTGCCCTCTCTACAACAGAAAGAAGGAAAGCTGAACCTGCCCCACTGGAGTTCAAATGAGTAAGTTGTCAGCTATTTGTATAGATATATAAGGACTATTGCCCATGCAGCTGATGATGACCTAACTTAAAGAGAAATCAAGAAAATCTGGAGTATAACCTTTCTCACAGAATGGTTTGAATTGAAAGGTGTCTTTAAGACCATCTAGTTCCAGCCCCTCTGCCATGGACAGGGACACCCCCTAGACCAGGTTGCTCAGAATAGAAGGATGCCCTGGAGAAAACCAGTGACTTATTACTTTGAGTGAAGTCTTGATTCTTTTTTAGAAAGGTAGTATCTCTATATAGAAACCACAATCATAAAATAGAGAGAAGTACTAGGAGGTGTAAAGTAATGAATCTTTCACCATGTGGTTCCTTGGTAGCCACCAGGTACATCCCCTGTTTTCCTGCATCCTTTGGGGCAGGAGCATTGTGGGCATCCATCCAGTCACTTCCAGCTCACCTGCAGGAGCTGGCAGCTCATTCCTCTGCTGAGCATGCTGGTGTGCCCCAGTCCTACAGCAGCTGGGATGTGATCTCTACCCACACGTGGGGCTGCCCTCTCTGGATTGTCCTGTGTGTGGAAACACAGTTGGAGCAGCAGTCTCAGGGTATGGGATGTTTACCTGCAAGCCCTGACTGTTTGCAGGGTCTGTTGTTCTCACAGCCAGTGGTGACAAACTGATGGGGTTTGAGCCTCCTGGTGTGAGGCTGCAGCTGTCACAGACAAGCGGCTGTGATGCTGCTTGGCCCACAGGAGGAATTTGTTCCAGATGGTTCTGCTGTGTGCAAGCTGCTTGTCACAAGTCTGAGGAAGCCTTGCAGCTTGCATGAGTGCAGGGTGGCTGTTGTTAAACTTTTAAGCAAGGAAAGAAAAAGCACTTTTTAAAAACGCTTGTCATGACTGGGAGGTAAAAACCGGCAATCCTCACCGAGATATTACAGCATGCACTTTTTCTTTACTTCCATTCATAACCCCAGTGCTTTATCAAGGGCAATAAACATTGCTCTCCACAGCATATCAATCAGTCATAGAGAGGCTCTCCAGCTGATTTTGATCCTCTTCTGACCCTCACAATTGGATAATGATTGCCAAGTAAAGCTTAAAAATATACCTCTTTTACTAACGTGAAACACCAAATTACTTTTACTTCTAAATACAGGGGAACAGGAAGGAATAGGAATGCTTTTCCTTCCTTGCATTAGCAGCATTTTAGGCATGTGTGATACAGCCCCTTTACTCCTGCAGAGAGTTCCTCCTCACTGGTCTTCGCAGCATGGCAGAGCAGGAAATAACTCAGTGATTCACCAACCCATTAACGAGGTGTGTGTGTGTAATCAAAGACCAAGCTTGTTAAATACTTAAACACTCCTCTGCCCTGCTGTATCTGAATGAATTACCATTTAAAAAAAAAAAATCTCTCATAACTTAATTGTACAACAAATACCTTAATTTTTCTGTTTTGAAATTTGTTCTGAGAAGCACCTTTTCCTCCTTTGCAAATTTTTTACCAGGAAATTGGAGCACGTTCTCCTCAAAAACTTATGAACTTGATGATTTTCAGTTGGCATGTGGGTGTGTTTGTCCTTACCTCCTGTCATGAAACCAGCACAGAGTCTAGTTTTAATATATTAATTAAAGCCTCTTTGACAACACTTTCAGCATGTTTCCAATATTCTGTTCTAAACTTGCCCTTGTTCTGTAGAAGTCATAAACCATGCTACCTGCTATCTTGTCTGGACTGATTTTTGTTCTCCCCCCTAATCCTTCTGAAAGGCAGGATGAGGAAAATTATAGAGATCCTAAGTTCTGCCTCCATCCTTAAGTTTATACCTATAAATTGACTATACACCATTCCTTTTCTCACACTCTGAGCTGCTCAGAGTTTGCATGACACTATTTTTTCTCTGTCTAGAAATGGTATTGACCATGAAAACAAAATGTGCAAAAACCACCAAGAAAATGAGGTCCAGATAAAAAAGATACAATGGATGTACTTCCTATACCTAAACCCAACATTACTGATAATCTAAATTCCTTTCCTCTGGTGTTTGTTTACAGGATCTGTGTTTCAGGAATTGGCTGTCTTTTCTTGGATTTTCCTGTTTTAATTTTAATCCAGTTATGAAGAATTGTTCCTGTATGTTGGAGTTATTTTCAATGCTTCAGGGATGTCTCTATCTTACTAATTTATATAGAGCAACACTTTTTTTTTTAACTTACAGAAGTATTTTATTAATTGTGTTTCTTCATTCTTCTTGTATTCAGACTTCTTTTTGTTTAGCATTAGGGTGATCAACATGGGCTGTCACCTTGAACAGAAAACTTTGTCTAACATCATAAGCTGATCTTGTAGACTGAGATTCACACCTCAGTTATTTCTCTCCATGTCATTGAATGAGTAAAGCCTCATGTAAAGGATGAAATAATTGAGAATGGATGTGTGTTGTAATTTTGCCTTACTAACAGGACAAAGCAACTGCAGCTGTGTTCATTGTAGCACTTATGTCAGTCTGAGCTGTATGAGTTCTCTTCCATGTGAAGCTCCCATGGGGCAAAATCCACTTGGTTCACAAATTCCTGGACTTGCACATTTCCAATAATTCTTCAAGCATTCCATATGATTTTCCCAGGGTTCATGTGACTGATTCAGCAGCAGTCCAGTTTTATGCCTAAATCCTTCTAGTGTCTTCACTGGGATCAGACTATGTGCTTTAAATGATCTTGTCAGAGAAAGCTTAGCAGTGTTTCACACTCTCCTGTGTTCAGGAACATGAAGACTCTATAGAGAGAGGATAGAAGACAATGGAAAATTATGAAACTCTTTGCAGTGCTGTTTAAATTTTTCCTCTTTTATAACAGATGTTTTTCTTTTCTATCAGAGAAACATTAAAAAGAAAAACTAATGGCAATGACTGTACAAGCCCAATTGCAAATAATCCTGGTTCAAAAAAGGATGCCCATTTCTGTGCAGTCTGCAGTGACTATGCTTCAGGATACCACTATGGGGTCTGGTCCTGTGAAGGCTGCAAAGCATTTTTTAAAAGAAGCATTCAAGGTAGGACAAACAGGTTTTGATAACTTTGCTTAAATAAATTGCTTCATGTGACCAGGGGCTGCAGCAGTTGACCTATTAATGAGCTGGTCTGAAATCCTGGTGTCTGGTGCTCCATGCTGAAAATAGAGCAACACATGATTTGACTGTTTTATCTCTTGGCTCTGATGTTATCAAGACTTGGAAACATGACAGAGTGAGAACTGATTTATTTAGAGAAGAGGTGGAATGCATAGCACAGTGAGGCCCTGCAGCACAGGCCTGGGTGGGATGGCGCTGCAGACCTGTGAATCTGATGGGAGTTTGTGGCCCAGCTTAGTTGTGATAATTGAGAATTAGTTGTCATAGACACAGTAAGAGTAGGCAATTATCTGGAGACTTTGCTTGCTGGGAGCTCTACTTGACAAGAGTCTATTGCCTGGAGGTGTTGAGTCATAGTGTGTAGTATCTACACACTGTGGAGGATAGAAAAATACCTGTAGATATTAACCTGATTATAATTAAAGCTCAGCCCTCCACCCCTCAGAGCCTGCACTGCAGTATCTCCTACTCTGCCAGAGCTCTCTGTCTAAGACTTCCACTTCCATGTTTAAATTCTTAAATATCTGGTATTTAATTAAAGTTTGCTGCATGGCTGCATTGTGAAGTAAACGTGGGGCTCCACGTTTGCTGTCACAGCCAGTGGAAGTCACTTAGGCACTGTATTGCAGCTTTGGGGCATTCAGTTCCTTTAACCTTGGCCCAGTTATCCTGATCTTTGGCCTCATCTGGGATCTTTTGGTGGAAAATCATTTCTATTGACATTGGCTGCTACACATGGATACCAATGGAGAAAATCCTGTTGCTGTTTGATTTTTAATGTTCATCTCCTTTTCTGCCTGCAGAGCCTTTAGCAATCTGCAGATATTTTCTTTTCACTTAATATGGCAGAGATGGTGCCAGTAGGAGAATCAAATTTAATTCAGAACTTGGTTTGCCTTTTCAATTCATTGTGCAAATTCTGCACAGGTGAATAGCAATTTCTACCAGTGCAAGTACTTTTGATTTCTAAAATAATTGAACAGACCTTTGTGTCCAGTTTGTCACAAATGAAGACTGAATTTGATCTCAAGGTGTTTTCTGTCAAGTACATGCTTTGCCTGCTCTGTGTTGCTCACATGTACTTGGGCCACCAGCAAGTTACCCACTGTGGCCTTTTGAACACCTCAGTCTATTCTGTCAGGTAATAGTGTGTATAATTCAAATGGAAGAATAAAAAAAGCAAATAAAAGAAAGCCAGTTCTTGGCATAAAACAATATCAAGCACTCAGTTGCAACGGTTGTTATACAGGATATTGTGTATTAAAATAAAATACTTCTGGGCCTGCCATAGACCAAAATGTTGGGCTCATGAATTAAATTAAAATTATAAGTATGACTGAGAAACTGTGTGTGGTCTCCTTGGCTTATCTGAATTTTCAGTGTAGTCTGTTTGTCCCATTGCTGAACATCTGCCTGCAAGTTAAATTATCCCAAGGCCACAAGAGTTTTAATCCTGTGTGCAACAGGAGCTTCCTCCTCCTCTCCCCTCCATGTTGTGTGAAAAGTGATAAACAGTAATTTGTTTTTCAGTTGTATCTGCCAGTAGGAAATGAGACAAACTGTAACAAGATCTTTTTTAAATTGTCAGTTCAAAAATTCAAGGTTAAAATAATTCTAATTTTGCATGGCAATAGTCACAATGCTTCAGTTAAATAATTACTCTTGGGGACATGAACTCTTGGATTTGCACCAAGTGAAAAAAAAATATCTTTCTAATAGCTGTATTTTTGCCTGATCTTATTTTTGGTTAGGGAAAACAAAACCCAAACCAACTTAAAAAGCAGCCTGGGGAAAAAGATATTAAGAAAAGTAAATGAATTTTTTTTGCATCCTTTAGTAATTGCTGCAAGAGAGTTCCACTATTTGGCAGGAGATGATTCAACTGTATTTACACCAGAGTGAGCCCAAGTCCAGTTTACAGTAATAAACCTTTGGACCAGATTATTGATTAATGAAATACAGTAACATAAAGGGGTTTGGGTGGGAACGAGGTGATATGGGAAAGAATGAGAAAAAAACAAAAGAGGCTGCAGTGAAAACTGATGAAAATAAGATAAATACTTATCCAGAATATGTAAAATTTACACCCTCTACTTGTGCTTTTCTTTGTTTGTTACAGGATGCATTATTTCATACCAGTCTGCCTTCTATCTTGGCTTTTTTTGTTTTGTTTTATTGTTAACTTTGGTCCAGGGTCAATCCTTCAAAGGCTTCTTCATTCCTGGAACTCACCACGTCAGAGTTCAGTAAATAGAGCTGTAGTTTACTTAAATCTTTCCAGGACTGAAGCTGCTCTTTTCAATTCTGCTGAGGGGAAAAAAAAAATTAAAATCTGATGTCTTACAGCTATAGGCTCCCAATATACAGTAAGAAATTGGAGGCTGGGAGCAAATTTCCACAAGAGTCTATGTTCCATTCTCAAAAAATTAGATGGTTTTTAGAAGGTGCTTGCTAATCTGACACCACTGTAAAGCTGAGAAATGCTGTCTGGTTAATTCTGAGGCCACAGGCTGATGTTCATTATAGGATAAATATGCATTTTTGCATCAGTTAAATTAACAGAGCTCAGATATATGCACATGAAAAAGTTGAATTGTTTAAAGCCAAGAACATTCCTGCTTTGGGAAATGACTGAATGATGGTTGGAAATGTTGGATTTTCCCTTCTTGCCCCACTGCAGGACACAACGATTACATCTGCCCAGCCACCAATCAATGCACAATAGATAAAAACCGGCGCAAGAGCTGCCAGGCGTGCCGGCTACGGAAATGCTACGAAGTGGGGATGATGAAGTGTGGTGAGTTTGCCACATTCTTAGCTTGGGTTTTGCTGGTTTGGTTTTTTCTTCCCTTCAGCCAATTCTGTATCTTTTTTCCCACGTTGGGATCCTAAGAAGGCACAACAACTAAAGCAAGGTTTAAGCAGGTTTTATAGGAAGGAATTAACTGATTCTTAAAGCTGAAGAAGACTTGTCATTTTCAGAAGAAAACCTGTGGGAAGGGGAAAGGTGTATGTTAAGTGTGTGAAAACCATATAATCTCTGCAGTTTTGAGGAGGCAAGCTACTTCCATGACACACACAATGGGAAATTGTCACACTGTATTAGGAATGGTGAGAGTGATGACACAGACTCTCAAGATTAGTTGCAAAAAAGAGCTAGTTTTATTTTTCCAGATCTTCTTTTATAGACAGTTCCAAGAAAGTTGGAAAAGGTAAAACTTTCTTTGGTCATCCAACCAACACATCACCATCATTGGACAGTTAGGAACTACACTCCTTGACTGCTTCTTGCAAGAAAACAAGGAGACAAACAACACCAGCAAAGGTTGTTTTCCTTCTCTAAAGACTGTTTGAATTCCTCCTCATACTTTCTCAGGCCAGTGGGAGAAAGTTATGTGACTTAATTTCACACAGACACTGTGCTACCTGCCTGATCTCTCACATTCAGCATCCACAGCAAATCAAGAGCTGCTGCTTGCAGAACCTCCCAGAGCCAGTCTCTGCTCATGTAAGGTGAAGGAGCCTGTGCTGTGCTCTGCTGGTTGGATGCACTGCAGAAGCAGCAGTTTCACATGGAAGCAATAGTTAACCCAGTATTCCACCTCTGATGGCGGCCTTGGGAGGAGTGTAGGAATGAGACCAGCACCTACGAGGAGCTACTGCTCTCAGCTCTCTGCATCCAAAAATTAATGGTTGGGAACATTAGTAGAATGACAGATTTTCCATTGTCCCTCTTTTTAATCCTATAAAGGTGCAGCATCTGCAACAGCAGCTTGGCCACCTATCCTGGGAAGAACAAGCTCTCTGGTTGCCAGGCTTTTGTGGGGGCTTTGTTGGGGCAGCAAGGGGAAGGCAGTGGGAGGGCAGTTCCTTTTTTTGAACAAACTATCTTCAGATGATGCTACACAGCTCTTCCACCAAAAGAAATAGTGAACAACCACTTTTTATCACTGCACCACTCAGAATTCTCCTGGCTTTTCTTTTATCCCTATCTCATACTTACATCAATATGACTTCAATGCAGTTGATCATTTATAGATGATATTTTAAAGGTTACTTTTAAGAAAAAAATTGAGAAATGTTTCAGTCTCATGTATGTTTACAGTCAAGGTTTGCTATTTCTTATAGATTCCCCAATGTATGCAATAGAAACAGGCTGGGAAAATAACCCATAAGGACACTGGAGTGGACAGGAGAAGGTCCCTGCACTTGGCTCTCCATGATTTGCAGGCGTGCAAATCTTGTTTCATCCCATGTAATGTAGATACCTATTTCTGTTTCAAAACTAGACACTGTTTTCATCCTCCCACAGCTTTGATCTGAAGACTGTTTGCAAAATATGACTTCTTTCATTAGGAACATTCTTTAGAATTTCAGCCTGCATTTATTGCTGAACAATTAATGTCCATTTTTTCTTGTAACTACATTGTCTTTTAGCTTAGAGGCTCCTCTTCTCTTTGTTATTAATGGCCTGGTTTTGTTTAAAGACTGTATCATATCCCCTCACAACCTTTGTTTTAGTTGGCTAAATAAACCAAGAAAACTTCTCCTCTTGCAAAATAAGGAAAGTAGATAAATCTGGAAGTCATCAGGATAGCTTGTCCCTCCACCTGCTCTGGACAGAGATAACACCATTTGCACTTGGATGCCCAGAATCATGGACAGCAGTCCAGTGACTTCCCTCACTGCAGCAGCACTCATACATTTCTGTTGCTGCAGGAGNACACCATTTGCACTTGGATGCCCAGAATCATGGACAGCAGTCCAGTGACTTCCCTCACTGCAGCAGCACTCATACATTTCTGTTGCTGCAGGAGCTTTCCTCTGTGCATAACCCAGGAAACTATTTCCCTTTTTCAAGGTAACATCATGCTGCCAGTTCATAATCACACCATGATCTGTTGTGACTGCAGCCTCCCTAATCATTTCTAGCTGATAACTCCCAGAGTAGAACTGAAATTTCAACTGTTCTTTGTATTATTTCTGTGCTCCTGAAGTACATTTAGTTTCTTCTGTTCAAGTCAGATGCTTCTTTCTATGTGAAGCTCCTGTCTTTTCCTGCAGTGATGATGCATCTCAACTTTATTGGTGTTTGTACTTCCCTCTAGGAAAGAAAGTACAAACTGCAAATAAGACTCCTTTCAAAATATTACTTTCTGAATAATGCCACTGTCTTTTGGTCATTTTTATGACTCAGAATTTTGCTCAAAGTTTTTCCAAGTGAAGTTTCTTTATAGCCCCAGTTCTGGAGTTGTAAAGGTTTGGTAAAGATTGATTCCAGAATGATATTCTAAGTTAGACCTCTGCAATGCTTGCCTTAAATGAATCCTTTTATTCTAGCTGTCCAGAAAGTCCTGGTGTGTGATTATTCCTCATAGGCACTGTGGTATTACAAGTAATAAATTATAGTATGCTCTTATGTCCTAGCCTGTGTTCCCTTGAATCTTGTCACATATTCATCAACATGTTTTTCTACAATAATGATTGTCTGCAGGACATTGATGACTGTGCCAGCCCCCCCCCCAAAAAAAGATAAATTGAAACTATAACTAAAAAAAGGACTGTATTTTTAAATAATTAATTTTTAAATAGTAGCAGTAAAGCTTAAGCTCTTGAGAATTTAATTTGAGACTCTGAACAATTTATTTTCAGAAAAAAGAACATAAAAATTATTCAGAACTGTCTGAGTCACCTGATGAGTTAAGTGGCACCTGTGAGTAATGCTGGTGTATGGACACATGGTGACAGACATTTAAATCAGACAGATTTTAAGACAGTATTTCTTACATGAAATGTAAATGCCATTTCCTGCGGACCAGAGCGATTATGTCTCAGACATTTTCTCAAAAAACGGTGCTTTAATAAAAACTTTTTATTGTAGAAAGCCATAAAAGAGAGCACTTTGTTTTTAATGAGTGCTTTTCTGTATCTCTGCTCCTTTCTGAGGTCACTTAGTGAAAGGATTGATTCACATCTGCTAAAGCCCTGGATGGGATAGAATGGTTTGTGAGAGCATTTTTGCTCAGTGGACACTTGTGTCCAGCAGAAGCGATGAAAGAAGTTCAATTGCCACTTTGTAGTTTATGAGAGCTCCTCATAAAATCTTGGCACCATTCCCATCATATCTTTAAATCCTTGCTTTGCATATTATCAGTAGACAACTCAAGAAAAAACACACCCATAGGTACTTGTGTGTTTAAAACATACTTTTCTGTGCCTAAATATGATTAAGCAGTACAGGCCATCTTCCATACAGTAGGAGACAGCAGAAAAGTATTGCTCTACAGCTTCTTAGTCTGAAATTCTCTTGGCTGTCATCGCCTTCAAAAAGGTTAAGAGGTCAGCCCAACAAGCCATAGGTATTTTGGTGCAGGCCAACTTGGGGGTGCCTTGTATTAAGGTGATACTGGATTTTCTTATGAAACATACCATCCTTTTCAAAAGCACAAGGGTCATAGACATTGCATCTGCCAACTCCTCTGCAGGAAATCCATGTTCCCTGCTCTTCCAAACAAGGAAGCTACTGCTAAAGACTCCTAACAGTGGTAGAAAAATAATTAACAAAAAATTGCACTGTCATCAGGAACAAAGAAAACAGAAAGACTGCAGTAAACTCTGCCCAGCAAACTTGAATAAAAGAGATCAGGATAAAACTGATCTTCCCTTGGAACTTTCTGGTGTTTACCTGGGGAGCTGAAATGGACTTGGACTGTTTGTTAAAGGCAGTGAAGAACACGGGAGTTGCTTTTCACTCTTGGAGTAGCTAAGCCCTGCTTTGCTTTTGATTTGCTTCCTGAGGCTTTCACAAGGAGTTTTCAGTTTCCCTGACTTTTAATTCCCTCCTCTGTCCTGCTCCTATATCTTTCTCCCCATGTGTCAGTTCTCAACATGTTGAAATTGTTCCAAAGATAAAGCTCCTTTCAGCCTCGAGTGAGGAGGCTGAAAGGCCACACTCAAAAGTGATGGAGAGATGCTGCTCTTGAATCCTGGCATCATTTGACGAGTTTGCAAGAAAGAAAACAGATTTCTCTGTGGGCTGGTTCAGGATTTGGCTCTTTCTCCTGTGTGTGGCTGCTGTGTGCAGTTGAAATACTGTAAAGTACTTTTCACACAGAAAATAAGTGAGGACAAAATATATCAAGATATTGTCTGGACATCAGATGTATTAATTGAATTTCAGCTTTTATAGAAATCCCTATACAGACGGCAGCTCCTTTGTCAGTGGCTCAACTCTTGAGAATTCGAGGGTCTGCTCTGGAATATGTACTCATCAGAGCATTTGCATTTGCTTTCAAAGGTGACTGGAGTGATAATGATTTACCAGTGTGTACTGCAGCCAGTTTTAAGCTCTCACACTTTCAAAATCTGATTATAAAATACTCAATGGTAGAATCTGCAGTTGCTACAGAACTGAATAGTTACATGAGCCATTGCCAGGGACCAAAGTCAGCATGAAGGGCAACATGCCATGTAACTGCCCACCATATCAGACAGCATTTGTGATTTTCAGAGAATTTGCAAATCTTGAAAAATAATGTATTTCACTGCCAGTAATACCTGCTGCAGCTTGTTCATGGCTGAGTGAACAACAGGCTCATTTTAATGACCTTTTTTTCAATGTGCCTTGTATCTTGGGGTCATTTATTCGTGGTCTGTGATGCTGTAGCTCAAGGTCTTGCCCTTGGTCCAGCATTCTCAGCTGAATACAGCAATTTTCTTGCACAAAATCGCTCTAAATAAGGAGAGTGTGGTAGGAAGAATGAGGAATTTGATCATTTTGCACTTCTGCAATTGCCTGAATTACATTTATAGAAATGAATATTAGATACTAAGTACAGTTAGGGAGTTTGTGGTAAAGTTGAAGACAGTCCCTAATCTGGGAAGCTGTATTTTATTGCTCTGCCTTTACACACACTGATCCATATCCCTGTATCTACTTAAGCAAAACATTAGGCTGGTTGATAATTATTTATAATATATAGCTTTATAAACACTTATACATGTCTTTTGCATGCTAATGGATGTATAGGTCAAATTTCTTAGTCCTGCCTAATTTTTGGAATTGAATAGAAAGCAAAGAAGCTCCTTTATGTTGTTGAAAGTTGTTTTAATGGGAAAAACTGGTGTCTTCTGCTGTTTCAGTTAACTAGAAAGTTTAAATATAGCTTTCTTTTTCCTTAAATGCAGCTTTCTTTTTCCTTAAATGCAAGCAGAAAGAAATATAAAGTATTTATAAATGTTATCTTTTAACTATCTTTTATGCATGCTCCTCGGATTCTGTCTACTTCAGCTTTGGGCAATATATGGTAAATAAAAAATAGAACAAATAACTCAGAATTTGCTTTGGATGGGTTTTTTCCCCACCTTGTTTTATATTTTCTTCAGCAGCAAGTTTTTATGCAGAAATGTAATACTCCTAGTCTGGCTTTCTGCACTGGTAATGTGATTTTAGAAATTTGACTTACGTTTTAAATGTAGCATATTTTATATAATAAGAACTGGTTATATAAAAAACTCAATTCAGTTAAATAACCAAAAGTAATTTAAAGAGGTTTACTAGTTCCCAGTAAGAGCCCTTCACAAGTATTGAGAACTTTAATACTCTCAAAATCATAACCTGATTGAATTATATTTAGATGGAGCATGGAGTACAACTGTGCAGGTGGAAATTGTTCAAGATTTTGTCAATTAAAAAAGAATGCTGAACTGTTTTTTAAATTGCTTTTAAATTTGATTTCTTTTATATTAATTAAAGTATCTGCTCAATTATCTGTGTGTTTATATTTTCTGTATATTTATATAAGCTCAAATTTATACTTATAGGCTACAAAATATCATTTAAAGATCTTTACAACAGTGAGTTGGAAAAGATAACTCAGATAATGCATGCCACAGATCATTTGGTATTTTTGGATA
Source organism: Parus major (assembly GCF_001522545.3). Lineage (NCBI taxonomy): Eukaryota > Metazoa > Chordata > Aves > Passeriformes > Paridae > Parus > Parus major. Next base: position 55,101,799 of record NC_031774.1, read on the forward strand.
GCCCAAGAAAATTTTTACTCTACCCTGCCCATGGCTTTATTCCCTCTGCTATTTTTCTTGTTCTGTGTTTCAAGCTGCCCCTGGAAAATGTACTTAAGTGTTCTAAAAAGCAGAAACAATGTGCTTTATTTCTTTGTGGTTATGGTGTGTCCCATGCTGTGGGGTTCAGAGCCATGGATATCTGTATGCAGAGCACCCTGGTTCCTGGCTATCTCCTCATGCGTCTCCAGCTGTTGTTCCAATTGCCAATTTCACTGTCAGCCTTTACTTTTTGTCTTCCCTGATGGAAAATACGTACTTTGTGTTATTACATGATTTCAGAACAGTCTGCAGCCCACTGTGCCATTCTAGTGGTCTTTTTGGAAGCTCACAAACCACTTGAAGATTTTCCTCTTGACCTTTGTGCATTAATGAAGAAATGAGGTTTAGCACAGAGTTCACTACATTATCCAGGTGTCTTTGTAGAAAATAGTCTATGCCTTGGTGGCCTTTGACCCTCTTCAGGAAGGATTTGCCCAGACTGATGGTGGAAGAAATTGCTTTGTTACCTCTGTAATTCTGCAGGGAACCTTTTTTTGGGTATTTTCATCAAGCCTCATTCCATGAATTTCCATAAGATAATACAGAGACTCATACTCTGAGTGTCTCTGCTGGTATGTTATCTTCCCTTAGCTGCTGTTCATCTGCTCTGGCAACTTCTAGCTAGCTGTCATTTGGCTAAACCTTTGGTTCTACAAATTATTTATTTCCTTCAATCCATTATTTAAGCAAATATCCTCGCTGCACTCAGCCCATTTCATCATACCCACATCCCTTTCAAAGTTGCAAATCCATTCTTTCTCCAAATGGTGCAGGCCTTAAGCTGGGCTTGCAGCTGAAAAATACTTCAGTTCCAAATGTCCTGTCCAGCATGGATAGCTCTGTGCCTGAGGTCTGTTCATCAAATCAGCTTTGCCTATTGGTCTTCTCCAGTTTCTTGGATTTCCAGGGAAAGTGTGTGTTCCAATACTGAGAGCTTCTTAATGAGAAGTTCTTTAACTTTCTCCTGCATCCAATATGGTTTACTGAACAGGCAGCAAGTGAGAGAGTGAGAGCCACCTTCAACCAAAAGGTCCACATCCTAAAAGTTGTGGAAGACTCTGCTGGTCTTTATTCAGGCTGTTCCTTACTGGCCTCTGCATTCACCCCTCCTACAGACTGACCCAAATGCTGTTTGACAGCTGCTGAAGATGTGACAGGACTATGACCTGAGAAGCCACCTCCACCTGAGGTTCCTCTGCCACATGAGCCTGAGAGTCTGCATTCACCCATTGTCTTATTTAGCAAGACAAAGCCTTGTCAACCATATCTGAAATTAATTTTTTGTGCTCCCACTGCCCTTATTTTTAATTTGGCTTATGTTTGGAGCTCTTTGCTATCTGAAGTAGAACTATAGCTGAGTATTTTGTGAATATTATGGTTTTGGAGAACCTTTTAGATGCTTTCCTTGGAAACTATGCAAAAATGTGTAACAGTGGTGCTACCAATAGCATTGACCAAGAATTGGACAGTGTTTAGATTTGTCAGAATGAACAATTAATTAAATCTGGGAATGTAAAGGACTGCTCTTTGCAACAGAAATAGCCATCTGCAGACAGGACTCCACACAGGGTGCTAGTTCTTAGCTGTAGATATCTGAATTCCCTTTGGAGAAACTCCTGCTGGCTTTTTGGGGCATGGGGAGAAAATGGGTTGAATCTTGTGAATTCCTAGCTGAATGTCCAGCTGACTCTGAGGGCCAGCTGTGCTTGTTCCTGAAGCATTTAATCTGTAACATGGCCCAGACTTTCAAGCCTTTTATTCCCCCACTTTACATATAAAGCAAAATTTACAATCAGCTATCTTTATTTGCCTTTAAAGATCTGATTTACATCTTTTTGATGTCAATGGGAGTTTCCCACTGGACTTTTAAACTGAGTTAGCTGATGTTTAAAACCAAACATTTTCAAACTTTATTTTTGTTTAGTAGAATAAACAAAACCCCTCAGCTTAAGTCAGCGGGGCAAAGTTAAGTCTGTGCTGAATGCCTTAGAATGTTCAATGTTAGAACAACCATTATTAAAGAACTTTCCCCCTGCTCCCCAAATATTTGGGTTTACATAAGGAAGAAAAATTCTGTGGGAAAAACCCTCCAATGCAACCACATGCCTCTCGTGCCAGGCTCAAGAAGAGAACGCTGCGGGTATCGAATCCTGCGGAGCCACCGCAACCCCGAGGAGCGGGTGCATTGCCTGGGCAGAGCCAAGAAATACAACGAGGCAGCGACGCGGGTGAAGGAGATCCTGCTGGGCACCGTCAGCCCCGAGCAGTTCGTGCTGACCCTGCTGGAAGCGGAGCCGCCGCACGTGCTGGTCAGCCGGCCCAGCAAACCCTTCACCGAGGCCTCCATGATGATGTCCCTGACAAAGCTGGCAGACAAGGAGCTGGTGCACATGATCGGCTGGGCCAAGAAAATTCCTGGTGAGAAATTCAGGCTTGTTTTTATTTGTTTCTGTCGATGGTTTTACCATCAGTGTGTCCTCCTCTGCTCTGACATGACAGAGCAGCACGGTAAGTCCATGGTGTGAAAGTTAAGTTTTATATCCTGCTAAGTAATGGAGAGTTTATTGCTCTCAGGAATTAACCTGGATGTTTTTTGATTTAGACACAACACAACCCATATCTTGCTGTCTGTTCTTACTCAAATACTTGTTCATTTTGCTACAAAGCAGAGCTGGTGTTATATGTAATTTCTACCTCAGCTATAAATACCTGATTAAGCTGGTTTAGAAGACTCCTTTTAACATCAAATTCTTTCCTTGAGTCCTGATAGAAGGTTTCTGTCAGGTGAATAACTGAAGGGTGTCCAAGTCCTGTGTGTTTGTAATCGTTTCATTGGACACAGCAGCAACAGAAAAACATCAGTGGAGCTCAGTATTGATTTCAGATTTATCATATGCACTCCTTCAAAAAAAAAAAAAATAAAATCAGTAAGGGTTCTTTTGGTTGTTGGCAACACCAAGAACATGCACTGCAGTACAACTGCCTGGAATGTCTCATATATGTCCATGGCATCATGACAATGAACCACTGAACTTCTCACAAACCAGAAACAGTGAGCATCTGCAGCTCCTTCTACATGAAGTACCCATGACTAAAACAGGCAGAATAAAAAACTAAAGCGAGCTAAAAGCATGGAATAACTGGTGGACTCATGGCAGTCTGGGGTTTGATCCTGAGCTTCAGATAGAGTGCAGTGCTGGGAGCTGGCACTCCATGGCTCCTCTCCTGGATTTTGTGCTGAAGGGTTGATGGTGTGTGCCCTGCCCTTGCCATGGTGTGCACCATAAGGAGCTGCTGCTGCTGGAGAACACACATGGGAAAACAGGACAGGAACCCTTCCCTCCAGAAACACAGTGTGTGCACAGTGCAGGAAGCAAACTTGGAGGAGAATATTTCATTTAATCCTTAAATTAGGAATTTAGTGGTCAGGGAAGTGCATCCTGTTTCAGGTCTAGGTGGAGCTGCTGATGTGCTTCCAGCTCCAGCTGGAGATGAACACATCTCCCAGGGGCACAGCAGTCTCAGACACTGTGTTGGAGGGTCCAGGTGTGGTGGTTTTGGGGTGTGCAGATTCCAGGCCAGCTGCTGAGCTGCAGGGAAGGAGATGTTTGCACCCCAGAGCATCTCAAACCACGCTGGACATCTGCAAAGAGATGATAGTTTTGCTGTTAATCTGGGATGTTTTAAATCTGAGAACACAAATCCTTTATCCTTATTTTTCCTGGCTTAAGAAACTCTGAAAAGAACTGTGAAATAAGTAACCATAAGGGGTTAAATGGTATCTATCATTATTATTTCTTGTCTAATCATAAAAGCGTGACTAAAATGTGCCATTTCTGAGCTCTCCACTTAGTTGTGGTTATCTGGTAGGAAGTGAATTGTGATCTTAGAAGTCTTAGAAAATGACCTCATTTTAAGCAATATTTCAGTGGGAAGCACCCCCAACCCAACATTTTCCATTTTCTGATTATGATTAATTTCTATTTTTTAACTCTGGGACTTCTTTAAGAAAAACAAATTCACAAACCCAAACCCTCAGCCAGTTGAGATTAATTATTTTTATTTTTTACAAGATTATTTTCCAAACCAACCCAAATTTTGGCATCAGTCACTTTTAGTTTATTTTCAACATATGTCAGAAATAAGAACTTTTTTCTTGGCAGTAAGAGAATTGTATGAAGAAAATCTATTGAAGCAATCAAACTCTTCAAAACAGTTCCTGGGAATGCTGACACTTTGTAGTATATGTTTATTTTTTCTGATCACTCTTTTTACAGACAACAGAAATAAACATTTTAGAGCAATGCCAAAAAGAGATGGAATGTTTAATATGCACCCAAGTATAAGTGGTATTGCCATATTCAATGGTAGTTGGAGCATTCACTTCAATGTGGATTGATATTTTTGTTTTTCATTAAAAAAACTGTAATGACTAAAGTTCAGGACATGGAATTTTGTTTTTCAAAAACTCTTACCTGAAGGTAAGCATGTCCATCCCTGCCTGGCTCCTGGAGATAACATCTTAGGGAAAAATAGAGAGTTCTCGACTAATGGCCCAGTGAGCAGTAATTTTACTTTCTGAAAAACTGAATATTTGCTTTTGTGCACCTGGCTTAGAAGACCATTTTCACCTCTAAGTTATTATTGGATATTATTTTGACACTCGCTGGAGGTGAAAAAAAAAATGTTTCATTATTGTATCAACAATAACTTTTTGCCTAAATAGGAAAAAAGCATGTTTATATTTTGTGGGTTTTTCATATTTAATATTTAATGATAGTCTTTTGTTATGAATTTTACTCTGTGGCTGTATTTTTGTTCTGTATTTTCAGCCTAATGGATTATATTTTTTTTTGTTGCTCAGTAAAATAGAAGGTGACATCTGGATTTTTTCCCTTATGAATTCCAAGTATTCAAATTCTTGGTTTTCAGCAGCAGAACACAGCTTCTGTAGTTGCCTTTTGCTTTGTTGACCTAGTCTTAAAGAGTTTAACATGGTTCATTGCTGAACCTGTACTGCAAACCAATAAGATGCTGTCACAATGTAAAAATTTGGATTCATTATGCAGCCTAGTGTGCTGCTGACCAGAGCAATGTGGCTTTTTCTAGCTTTTACACATCCAGCACAAGTTCTTTTTCTTTGTCTGTCTTAGCAGTTTATAATTAAACGATAAGGAATAGAGCCCATAATCTAAAAGATGTCTAATACAGTCAGAGAAAAATGATTAGTTTAATATAAGTCTGGAGGAAATTAAATGGGGCTCTGCAGTGAAAGCTGTGGTGGTTATTTGCTGTCCTGGACATTTGGAGCATGAGATTGTTAGGAAAAAGAGAAGTAGAGTCCTTCTAACAGCTGTGCTCCATGGCCACAGCTCCTACTGCTGCCACTGATAATTTAACAGATGATGTCAGTGATAAACTTGGATCTTCAGGAACCTGCAGATTGAACCCTGGGACTTGGTCTCATTCTCACTCGAGTTTTAAACCCGATAATTCCTTGTTTATGCTAGAGAAATCAATATATGCCAGTGTAAATATTTATTTAAATGTACTCTGAAATGTCTTTGGGCTGTTGTTTCCCAGGAAACTGGCACTGTCAGTTTTTGTGCTATTTCACATTTCAGTGAATATTTTCCTAACAGCAGTTTTAAATGATGAGTGTGTGTGGCAGATAACCTGTTGTTGGCTGTGTGTTCTGTAGTAAATTCTGTGGCAGTAGAATCCAGGAGGGAAGGTGCCACTCCTAGGCTCCTCTTTACCCTTCTTATAAAATCAGAGGCAGGGCTGCCCCAGTGTTGAAAGGCAGCACGTTCAGCAATGATAAAAGTGAGCATTGCCCAGTTCATGTCAGCCTCTGGCTGCTGCTGACTGTCTTCCAGCTGAGTAATGTAATAAGATTAAAATTAATTGTATAAATTACTGACAGAGAGATTCTTTGGCAGCCCGAATGTCCTGTGTGTATTTTAAGACCTCAGACAACTGGGAAGAACTTCAGGAAACCTGTCTGCCATGGCCAGGCTGTACAGATTTGTCACCACGCAGTGTCAGGGATGCCAGCTCATCTGAAAATGGAGCACCTTTGCCAAGGGCCCAAGCTAACGGAGCTCAGCTTTGAAAACTGTGGCCTGATCTTGTTTTTGATCACTGAATGGCTCTTTATCACATCTGTGTTTTCCTCCTTGACTGAGCAGTCTGTTTTCCCACTCATGTTTTGGTAATTTACACTTCTGGTCTTTCGGTTTGGAGTGTGTACTTTTCTTTTCTTTTTTTTTTTTTTTTTTTTTTTACTGTTTCTGCCTTCTGGCAGTGCTGCAGTGTTATCTGAGGCCTTGCTATAAGTTCTGGAGAGAAATAAATGGATCCTTGAGTGGATCAAGGAATGAGTTGGGTTGGAAGGGTTAGGTTTAAAGATTGCTTCATTTCAACACCCTGCCATGTGCAGGGGCACCTTCCCCTATCCCAGGTTGTTCAGAGCCCCATCCATCCTGGCCTTGAACACTCCCAGGGATGGGACATCCACAGCTTCTCTGGGCAGTCTGTGCCAGGGCCTCACCCTCACATTATTTCTTCCAAAATCTCTCCTCTTTTAGGACAAGAACAAAGCAGGTGACTCTGCAATCATTTGAGTTTCACCAGCTGTATGGGACTCATTGCACTAAAACACCACTCTGCTTTATTCCAAATATTTTGTGGAAGATGATAGTAGCAAATATTTTTGTTCCTATTTGACATGGCAGCCTGGCACTTTGGATGCCAATGCTCCCTTATCCTCACAACCCACAGTTCTTTCTGGGTTTTTTGGCTTTTTTTTCTCATATACTCATTTTTCTTTATCAAAACAGAGCATTTAACATGTTGATTTATTTTATGCTATTTGCATCACTTTAGGCTTCATTGATCTCAGCCTCTATGACCAAGTAAGACTCTTGGAGAGCTGCTGGATGGAAGTTCTGATGATTGGTTTGATGTGGAGATCAATCGACCACCCTGGGAAACTGATTTTTGCACCAGACCTTGTTTTAGACAGGTAAGAGGAATTAATTTCTTGAGAACACTTCATATTAGCATATTTGAAGATGGAATGAATTGTAAGAGGAAGATGATTAAACATGGCAGATATTATTAATATTTCACCAAAAAATATCATTTACTTGTGCTTGTAACAATAATGTCCTAAGGTTCCACATCCTTACAGGGGCTTAAGGAATGCTGAGTTTTAAAAGCATGGTTTAACTTGCAAATTCCTGAACTCCTGTAGCACTGAGTGTGAAGTTTCTCTGCATTTTTTCACATCTTTTGGTGGTTTTGTTTCCATTGTTCCAGGTCTCTAGATACTGAAACTGTCAATATAGCAACACAAGGCACTACATTGTCCATTTGTCCCTACATCCCTCATTAAAAAGAAGATACAGTGTCAGGCAATATTTTTAATTATTTTTAATAAGTTTCCTGCCTGGTTTTGTTCCTGCCACTACAGCAGGCTTCATAGTTAAGCTATAATAGTGAACATTGGAACACTAGCCAAGAGGGATTTAAAGACCCCTAGCTTGATGCTGGATACTAAGAATATTTTTTCAAGGCACAGCAGGGTATTTTCAAATTTAAAAATCATTTCTTCATAGCATCATGTACCAGGAAGGGAGAATATGGATTAGTAAGGATGTTTTTCTACAGAACCTTGCAAGGATTTGACCTGAGCTTCATAATGGTAAAAAGTCAGGGAAGCAATATACTCTCATGGGTAGTCTTAAAATGTATTTTAGCCTTTTCAGACTGGGAAAATTCAGATTTACAGCAGTTCTGTGGCTTGCAATCAATAATTATTGTTGTAGATACAGATAGGTAAAATTGACTAATAAAGAAAAAAAATTAATTTATAAAACAGAGGAAATAAATATAATTTTCTCATATAAAATTCAATGCAAGGACATGCTTCACTGTTCAGTGTAATCAGAAATTGATGAAAATGTACAATACATTTAATTGCTCAAGAGTTAATATGTGCTGAATAGAGTAAGAATATTTCTTATATAATTTCTTCATTTCCTCAAGACATGGCAGAGTGGGAGCTTACATGTGTCTGGGCATGCTGTAATTTTATTCAGGACATTTTTATATGAACCTGGTCTATAACTTGACTGTTTTTATCTTTGAACTTAGAATCCTAGAATGGTTTGGGTTAGAAGGGACCTTAATAATCATCTCATTCCACCACCCTGCTGGGGGCAGGGACACTTTCCACCAGAGCAGGTGGCTCAAAGCCCCATCCAGCCTGGCCTTGAACACTTCCAGGGATGGGGCAGCCACAGCTGCTCTGGGCACCCTGTCCTGCTCACACCCTCACAGTCAAGAACTTCTTCCTAATCTGTAATCTAAACTCTCTTTCCATTTGAAGCCATTCCTTCTTGTCCTGTCCCTCCAGGCCCTTGTCCAAAGCCCCTCTCCAGCTCTCTTGGAGCCCTTTCAGGCACTGGAAGGGGCTCTGAGGCCTCCCTGGAGCCTTCAGATACATTTCATACATAATCTTTGCAGACAATGTTTCTCTGGAACCTCTGGCCTTGTTTTCAATCTGGCAGCTGCCTGTCCTTCTCTAAAGCTTAATATTCTTTTTTGCTCTGAGGAATGCAGGAAACTGGGCAGTAAAAAATACTTTTTGCAGGCAGAACCTGCTGCCCCTAGGTGGTGTTACCTGCATGTTCCTGCCTCCAGCCTGAAGGCTCAGCACCTTTCTCTTGGGATCCAGTAAATTTCTTTTATTTTACCACACTGCTGTGTTTAAATCTGTCTCATCTTAAAAACATTGCAGAGAAAAAAGTCTGTTACAAAGGGTCTAAGAAGCCTCCCTTTGAGTACTGTTGTTGTAGAGCATAATCGCTGGTTTAGTCCAGTACATATAAAATACAACTAACAAAAAAACTGGAACAGCAACTTCAGTAGTTTGAACTTTGCCACTGCTGAATTTTAAAGAAATAGGAATGACTTGTTTGGGGTGTTTTTCAGATCTGAAAATAGGACCACTTCTCATACCCAAGATGGAGAACATAGTATTCTGTAAACACTTGCAAATACAAAAATAACCAAACCACAAAACCACCAAAACCCCAAATACCTTTCAATTCCTACACAGAAAAAAGTGCCAGGAGATAGGGACAAGAGATGTTTCATTCTTTAAAAATGTCTTGTTATTCCAAGAAACTTATTTTAGGAAGTCTTTCTTTTTTACCAAGTCCTGAGGCCTCCATTGGGTACAAACATCATATTATTGGTTGTGGGTAACTCCTTGTGAAACAAATCTGGAAAATTATTCAAGGTGGTACTATGCCTTGCACTACAAGATTTCAAACTGATTATCCAGAATTATACAGGCTGAGAGGATACAGGAATATGATCACACTTATGGTCAATCCAGCTTGCACTTTAACAAGAAAATCAGTTTTTTATGAATGCTGACCTTTCATACCAGTGTAATTTTCAATTTAAATTTAATGATAGAGCTTTTAAATTCTCCCTAAGACAGGCTTTTTGCAGCCCCTTTCATGCTTTATCTGTCTGAGTCAGTTCCTTAATTCTACTTTTTGGTAACATGTTGAATGTGTTTCCATAGGGATGAGGGGAAATGTGTAGAGGGAATTTTGGAGATCTTTGATATGCTCCTGGCCATGACCTCGAGGTTCCGAGAGCTGAAACTGCAGCACAAGGAGTATCTGTGTGTCAAGGCAATGATCCTCCTCAATTCCAGTGAGTATGTGCTTGGCTCTAATACTCACCAAATGGTACCTTTTATTTTGAGGGTGGCTGGGAAATCAGCCTCAAGAAACCCAAAATGTCAAATCATAAAAAACTGTTGGAAGAGAATAATAGGAAAAGACTTGTCTCTGACAGATTGTAAAGATTTTTTCTTGGGAAACTTCTAAGCTGTATAATTTGCTGTATTTAGGGTCTATGTCCTTTCTAAGAACTGCATTAAAGACCCCAAGTTCTGATAGCTTCTCACAAGGTGGGGCTCATGGCTTGGGCTGTGGATCTGTCCTTTTCAATGGGAAATTTTGCTCCTATCTCTGTGGATCCCAGTCATGTGTAAAGTTGCTGTGGCAGCAAAAGCCCTACAAACCTGTCCTTAATTCTTAATTCTAGTAATTCTGGTAATACTAGTTACTCAACTGAGTAATGACTAATGGGGCTTAAATGTTCCTATTTAATGGTAATGAGTTGGTTAGAGATGATTGGAAGTACTCTACAGCTCTGAAGATGAGTTTCAGGACAGGAGTTCTGATTTGCAGCCTTTTAGACAAGGTGAATGTTTGCAAGTTTAGGGTAGCCTGCAGTAAAAAATAATTTTTTGCCCAGAACATTTTGTAGTCAATATTGACAAAACCAAAATCCTACAACAAAATAGCAGCTAAACTATTTACATCTATTGCCTTCAGCAAGAAGCTGCTGCATAATTCTTAGTCCAGTACTGAAGGGGAACAGTCCAGCTTCAATCCCACTTTGCCCACTTGTTTGGGTTGTAGTGTTGATCTGCTGGAGGGTAGGAAGGATCTGCAGAAGAATCTGGACAGGCTGGATTGATGGGTCAAGACCAACAGCACGAGGTTCAACAGGACCAGGTGCTGGGTCCCCCTGCACTTTGGCCACAAAAACCTCCTGCAGTGACACAGGCTGGGGAAACAGTGCTTGGAAAGCCATGATGATGATGATAGGAGATAGGATTTCATCATGATGATGAGAGGAAATGGCCTCAACCTGCACCAGTAGTGGTTTAGATTGGATATTAGAACAATTTATTTACCAGAAGGTTGGACAGGCATTGGAACAGGTTGCCCAGGCAAGTGGTGGAGTCACCATCCCTGAAGGGATGTAGAAGGTCTGGAGATGTGGCACTTGGGGATGTGCTTTAGAGGCCTTGGTAGCACTGGGTCAAAGGTTGGACTTGATGATCTTAAAGGTTTTTCCAACCTAGATGATTCTATGATTCTGTGGATACCACTGTTTCAAGAGACAAGAAAAGCTGTTCTTCTATCTTTTCCTAAAATACAAAAAAACCCCAGCCCCAAACCCCCAAACTCCACATTCATCAGCCTTATTTTCTTCAAAGTTCATGTCCCAAAATATCTGTCCTTTTCCTTCTTCTACTCTACTTTCTTGACAAAGTTAATAATTTGCCCCCAAATTTTCAAGGTGTTCTGGAGCTCTCTCCTTCCATAAGTATCTCAGGAGGGACTGTTGAGGTTTTTTTCTTTCCCTTGTCCCACGTCTCTTCTGCTTTATCAATAATGTTATTGTGTTTCCAGACCTTCCTAGTGATTTATTTTTTTCATTGTCCATACACCCAAACCTCTTTTCTTTTCTTTTTGTTTTCCTTTTGCTGACTTTCAAGGTTTCTCACTGCAGACATGTGCTGTATTATGACACCCTTAGTGATCTGTAGGGAGACCATGACCAGCTGGGTCACTCTGAGCAGTGTCACTGACCATGTTCTCCTCCCTCCCTACTATATACTCAGGGAAAAGGTTTTTTTTCCAACAAGAAGGGATTAGAACAAACCTAATATTATAGTTCAAAAAACAGGGTACAGGGGGAAAAAAAATCCTGGAAAGTGGAGAGCATGTCATGCCCTGACTGAAGGGTCTATGTGCAACTTGTCTTGGGAGGATTTGGGAGAATTCCTCACTTTGCAAATGATGGGGCCATCAAATTCATGCTTGATGTGGCATATGGAGCATCATTTGTATAGTCTTGAGGGGGGTGTCAGGGAAGGTATCATCTCTAATGAGATGTTATGTATTATGTTGAAATATTACATATGATAAAAAATCTCCAGCCGTAGCTTTTTTTTTCCTTCCTTATTAGCAGCAAATATTTCCTCCTCTTCTCTGGTTAGGCATGTTCCCCTTGTCAGCAGAGGAACCTGAAAGCAACAGGAAACTGCACCACCTGCTCAACGTGGTCACAGAGGCTTTGGTGTGGGTTATTGCCAAGAGCGGGATCCCCTCCCAGCAGCAGACAACTCGCCTGGCCAATTTGCTGATGCTCCTCTCCCACGTCAGACACGCCAGGTACAGTTTACAGAGTGTGTGTAACACTTGTGCTATGTTAGTGTTTGTTTATTACAGCAAAAAAGAGGTGTCTGGAACTCCAGAGCACTCCTGAGGGAGTCCTGGTGCTGCTCTTCACCTCTGTCACTGGGAGGCTTTCCTTCCTAGCACAACAGAACAGGGAGTAAACTCAAGTGCTTGCTGGGACTCAGTGATGTGATGATACTAAAATGCTGTCTTAACCTTATTACATTAAATTATTCATTATGTGTCTGCCTGAAAAGTTTAACAATAACAGAAATTGAGCCTTTCAGAAGAACACCCCACCCAGTGTCAAAACCCTTCCGTTCAAAATGAAAATCTGTTCCAAAACTGATCTGCAGTGTGCGCTTTGGTAGAACAAAGTGGATTTTGGGGGACATGTTTTTCCTAGACCAAATTTGTTGTCTTTTATGTGGAGCCACAGAGATTTACCAAATGACTAATGCTACATCAGTATCAGGCCCCTGATTTTTTCTGTGGGAAGTGGCTCCAGTTCCATCTATGCTTGTGGTACAGCAGACTGAAAGGCAGATCCTACAAAGTGAGGTTTTAATTTTCACTCTGTTTGTCATTTTAAATTATTACCCAGAGGCCAGCTATTGACTAAGTTGTCTCATGGCTTGACTTGGGGCTGCCTTCTCCAGGGAAGAGATCGTGGGACAGGCTGGAGAACACAAAGGAGAGCTGGGCACATCTATAGAGACACTGAAAAGGGGATGGCCACATTTGCAATAAACATCCTGGGAGAGCAAAGGGCAGCAGCAGGGACCTGATGGTGCTGAAAGACAGATTTTAACAGTCAGTTTGTGGCCTTGCAAAAGCTCCAGCACCAGCCAGAAGTGAACTCTGTCTCATCTGGATTGTGCTCAATGATGTGACTCCACAGCACAGCTTTGCAGGAGCTGTTTTAGCATTCTGTGAACAAACATCATGCATCTTTGTGAATTTTTTATATTTTCTCATTAAACCAAGATCCTTTTTGCTGTATCTCCCTCAGCCAGAGTCTGGAGGCTGCTTGTTGTGTCCTGTCTCCTTTAGGTTGCTCAGTGCTGGTCAATCAATTAGGCTTTGTTCTGGAAATAATTGAGAGCTGGGTATGGGAGAGGGGCTGCAATTTCTTCTTGCCATTAACATATTCATAACTCTTGAATTGTAGCAGAACCACGTTTATCTGGAAGCATTGCCCCTCTCCCAGCCCAACCCACCAGCTCAGCTGCATGCTGGCTCTCTGCTGGGATGTATTTGGTGTTGAGCAAGCACCCTTAGATCTCAGCCCCAAACCCCTGAGTGTATCTGGTGTATAAATATATGTGACTGCAATGGCAAGAACCATTTTTAGTCCAAACCATGATACTGTGCTGAGTGTTCAAGCTGGCAAGGTGTCATTGTATTTTACTGCATAACAGAAAGATTAATTCTAAAGTCTGCAGCCACCTGCAAGATCCTCTCACTGGACATGCAGAGAGTAAACAAAGTGCTTGAAATTGGCTGGGTAATTAGGTCTTCCTACTCAGGTAGGTAGGAGAGGTAGCTAGTCATTAGTAAACTGCATGTAGTAAATCCTCCTTTTGCATAAAGCTTCAGAATGGGGCCTCCCACCTTTACAGCATCCAAGAAGCTTTTCCTTTAATTTCAACAGTGTCGGTACATCTGAATTATTTCCTGAAAGAATTTGTATGGTGTAAAACAAAACTTGCTTCTCTAAATAGTAGAACATTCAGCCTTAAAATATTGGGATGTTGCTACTGTTGGCAGTGGTAAGTGATCTCAGGGACCACAGCATTTAAATCCTCTTAAATCTGAATTACAAAAAGGGACTCTCTTGGAACCATGATGAAGCATGTTTTTCTTCTCTGCACTGTTGTAACCAGACTGCTGAGTTATTTTCTGTTCTCCTGCACAGTAACAAGGGAATGGAGCATCTCCTTAGCATGAAGTGTAAGAATGTGGTGCCAGTGTATGACCTGCTGCTGGAGATGTTGAATGCTCACACTCTCCGAGGGCAAAGGAAGTCCCCGGCCACACACCCCGAGTTTGGCCCACTGGAGCAAATGGAGCCTGGAGACAGCCTGAGGAATGGGGCACCCCAGTAATTGTGTCAAGACCTGGAAATGTGAGGCTTTTTCAGAGCTATGGGAGAAAACAGAACTGCTGTGATGGGGCTGCAGAAGTGTGACCTAGTGTGAGTTCTCATCCCTTCTGGATTTGCACATCGGTGTCTCGGGAGAGGCCGCGGGGCGCTCACCTCTGTCTGTGTTTCTGACATTGCAACAGCTGCACTGCTATAGTGCCTTTTCTGAGACTCTGCAAAAGCACCTTATGAAATCAAGCCTCAGAACAGCACTGTGGGACAGGGAATCGCTGCCTCTCCTTCTCAGAGGCAGAACTGAGAGGGAGAGGTAAAGGGACAGGTTTGAGATGGCAGAAGAAGCTTGGAAAAAACATGTTGGTCTCTGTCTCCCAGAGCAAGACTTTTAAGCATTGACTGAACAATGTCCTCTTTCAGCATGGGATGGTGTGAAGTGTAGAACAGCATCATTTGGGACAGATGTACCTCTGTGTGCTGGTCCCTGGGGAATGCCTGCTCTGTAGCTGATCTAGATAAAGTGCCGAGATACAGACAGTGTGAAGGAGCTTATTCTCAAATATGCAATGGCTGCAAGGGCCTTCATTTGAAGGTCATTTGAAAAAGCTTCTAGGATCAGTTCAGAGCCTCTGCAGAAAGTTTAAATTGATCTTAAGTTTGTATTTTTTGAGCCTGTTCTCAACACTCACATTATTATCTGCTTATATTTCTTCAGTGCTTTAAGCAGTGACGAAATCGTCTGAATATTTCAGTCAATGCTGACCTTTGAAATGTGTTTTGTCTGTGAGATTATCATGTTGTTTTATATATTTATTAATGATGTTAAATCTATTCTAATAATTAGGTACAAGAAGTTGCTCTGTGAATATTAACTGTTTGTATTTGTATATGATCTGCTGATCAGGCCTTGTGAAACCAGCTAGAAAAAAAAAAAATCTTCCCACCCCTTTGACTGGTGTGTGGAATTACATCCTGCCCACCCAAAACCTCTTGCAGGGGGTGAGGCACTGGATGGGAACATGGATGGGGATCTGTTTTTGTCTGCTGCCCTGAGGTTTGCTGCTTGCTTGTTCTCAGCATGCATGGCACCTTGTGCTGTGGTCTTCATATCTTTATAGGAGCCCTCAAAGAGCGAGGATGGGGATAATGGTAAATGTAAAGATAATTTAAAGATGGGGATAATGTAAAGCACTACTTTGCTTTGCAAGTGTGATGACTTGTTTGAATTACACTGAAGATGTAGTGATTTAAACTTCTTTTTTGTGCTGATTTCTGCATGTGTTTAAGCTGCACTGAGTAAAAAAAAAAACAAAAAAACCTGATAAAAAGGCCTGGCTGATGACCTCAGAGATTAGCAGGGTGGCATCATTTATTCTGGTAAATGTCTCTCTACATGGAAACATTTAAATATAGCACATGCATGTTCTGGGCATTATAGTGAAATAAATTGGGATCACACCAAAAGTCTACTTTGAGCCAAGAAGTCTTTTGCATTAGGGACTTTGATTAGTATGCCATTTGCATATTTTGAATATTAGTCAAACCATTAATCTTGATGGTTTTTTAAAGCCAAGGACAGTCTTTTTTATAGGAGGTTTTCAGTGAGTTACACATCTATTGTCTGTTTTGATCTTGTACTATACCAGATGCTGCTGCTGATCTAAATTTTTACTCTCTGCCTTTTTATTGTTTTTAAGAAACTGTAATATAGCAGTGTCCTTCTAAAGATGTGTAAAATTTACAATGAAAAAAAGGAAAAAAATGTGAGTACAGTCTGGAATTTATTAGTACTTTCGTTTTGAGAGATGTTTTGCTGTGAAACAAACCCGTCTCAGTATTTCTTGGGCTTGATTGTTCTGGCCTCATTGCCTGTTGTCTTGATCTTTCTCTGATTTTCCTTATCCTGTGTAATCTTTTGGTTTAATACAGTTTTTTGAGGAAATGTTTAAGTGATTTGTTTGTTTGTTTGTTTTGCTTTAAAAGCACTGGATTTATGTACCATCTTGGAACAAACCTTTTGAAAAGAAAAAGGGAAAGACTGGGTATAAATCATGAAATTACCTTCTAAATGGAAATTTGTTGTGGATTGACTCTGTAAAAGGGATATGCTGCAGTTTTGTGCTGTGTGGTGGTGTTCATATATGTTGCTATTAGTACAGTGCAAATGGGAAAATGATGTGATTTTAACCTACTTTTTGTCTTGCTCAACATGATTTTATTAAAAGTTACTAGTGGTGTTTTAAAATGGGTGAAAGTCAACAGCTGTGGAGTCTGGATTAATGTAGCTGTGTTCATGCTGGGATGAGGAGAAGATGCTCATCTCCAGCAGCACGGGGAGGTGTGTGGCAGTGACCAAATGAGGCTGCCTGGGTCTCCTGAGAGAGGTGTGGGGTTTGTCTCTGGTCTGGATCCCCCAGACTGTTTCAGATGCTGCATTCCCATGTGGACATCGCTGTCCCTGCCAGCCTCGAGCAGAGCTGTCACACTGTGCTTCCATTTGGATATCGGGGCTTTTCCAGTCTCACTGGATGAGTGGAGCCCTCAGGACCTGCAGGGGCTCCAAGGAGGGGGTGTTCTATTGCTTTATTTTTTATTTTTATTTTTATTTTATTGCTTTTTATTGTTCTATTGCTTTCCTTTACTGCTTGGCTGTAACTCAGCTTCTGCTGGGACCTGGCAGAGGTGCTGCTGCTGCTTGGAGAAATCGTGCTGCAGTTCTGGGATGTTCACAGAGATGAGCTAGCCTGGCTCAGGCAAGAGGAACAATTGCCATTAATTAAAGAAAAAAAAAAGGAAGGAAGGCCAAACTTTTTACCAGCACACATAAGGAAAACAAGCTGAGCTTCCGCTCTCAAGTCTGGAACTGGGATCAGACGGTAAAACCATCTCAGCTGTTTTCTTTCTTTTCTCTTTTTTTAAAAGAAATGTGGTTTCAGACAGGTGAAATGCTTTGTCTTCAGGAATGTGAGACCTTTTCCACACCTCTGTCTTCCATCAAATCACCCATTTTTAGTGCTGGCATGTTTCCAGTCAGAGAGGACAGTGTGGGGGAAAGATATGTAGATGTGTTGAATCATTCTCCCTTGAGATAGTGCCCAAGAGGGTAAGTGCTCCTATAAAACAGCAAACTAAGATAGGTCAGCAAACAAAGCATTTGAAGATTTTTCTTTCTCAATAAATATGCATATTTCCACAGTCATATTAATTCCTTGCTGAATGAATGATAAATCTACACAGGGATCATCATGGTGAAAGGGGAGCATCCTTTCAAGTGTTCTAAGTGCTGGAATTTTTAATTTTACTCTTGATGAGCTGGGGAGTATGAAAGATACTTGTATCATTACAGTGGTTTAGTGGAGCCAAAAAATGCAGTGAGGGCCAAAAAGTTGCGCATTGATTCTGAGCTGTCACCAGTGATCATCCTCTTCTGAGGTAAGAGTTTGTGTTGTGTTTGGACTTTTATCAATCATGGAATGGTTTGGGTTGGAAGGGACCATCTCCCCTGCCCCTTCCACTAGACCCAGTTGCTCAGAGCTCCATCCAACCTGGCTTTGAACATTTCCAGGAAAGGAGCAGCTACAACTTCTTTGGGTGACCTGTTTCACTGTCTCAACACCCTCAAGGTGTCCTGTCACTCCATGCCCTTGTCAAAAGTCCCTCTCCAGCTTTGCTGTAGCCCCTCCAGGTACTGGAAGCTGCTGCAAGTCTCCCTGGAGAGCTCCCCTCCCTGCAAGGATTTCTCCAGAGCCTGGCCAGGTGTCTCCAATCCACCCCACCCTCCATTCCATCCCCCTGGGAGGTTCTGGCTGCAGATTTTGGGTGTGGGGACTCACCGTGGAATAGTTTTGAACATGCCAACCAAGTTTCTGCCAGGGAGTAGCAATTCTATTTTACCCTCTCCGTACTGTTAGGATACAAACACAACCTCTCAGTTTGCTCTAAGTTTACTCCAGGCCATCTTTTCACACCTCCATACAGTCAGGCCTAGACACCATGGAAACATCTTTACTCTCATCACCATCCATCTTGGAAAAAATGGTTTGACATCCCTTAGGTCCTGTGAGGTAGTGGGTCAGCAAAGCAGTCAAGATGTGGTCATCTGTTGTGCTGATCCAGAGCCCAAACCAATGCTGGAGACTGTTGCAAGCAGGAGTGTGAAAAGCAAGTGGGTTGCTGCAATATGGAATGTCAGTATTATTGACATTAATTTTTCACAGTATTTTACTACTAAAGTGAAGTGTTAAATGGCACTTTCATAGCTAAGACTTAATTTTATTTATGATCTGTGTTGAGAGAGACATTATTATCTGTGTTGAGAGAGATTAACTCCCATCTTTACATTTAAGAGTCACCTACACTCCTCATGCATTGCTGAGTGTTAGCGATTTTGATTTAAGTGCACGAAGAAAATGAGACTGCTTTGCTATAAAAATGCCAACATCTGCTGCTATTGCCTCAACAGACAAAACCTTCTTCACTCATCACAGTGTCACACAGGAGCTGGCATAGCCACTACCAGTGCTTCCTGCACATCTCCTACGCTTGTTTTCCACAAAATGTTTTGTTCTGAGTCCTGTCACTTTAGTTTCAACATTTCACTCTCTCTGAGTTTGTAATGGAAATGACTGAAATGATGCATTTTAAAGCACTTTATGTATGTTATGGTAATGAGAAAGCAACCCCACAACACTCCAGCCCCTCCCTTTCCCCCAGCTGTCTTTAGTTCTGTGAACTGATGGTATTTGTCTGCTGCTGTGTTTCATTCAGTTATGGATTGGTGCAGCTGACTAAACAGACATCAAGAAATGTAAATATATGGCTTTTTGTTCTTTTTTCTCCTGCAGCTGAGCTCAGCCTGGTCTCATGAGCAGTAATGTGCACTCAGTGACTGAGGGACACCTTCCACCACACCAGGTTGCTCCAAGCCCCATCCGACTTGGCTTTGAGCACTTCCAGGGATGGGGCAGCCACAGCTTCTCTGCACAACTTTTACCAGCACCTCCCCATGCTCACAGCAATTATTTTCTTCCTAACATCTACCTAACACAGCCCTCTGTCAGTTTAGAGCCATCACCCTTCATCCTACATCCCAGCCCCTTGTACAAAGCCCATCTCCAGCTCTCTAGCAGGTCCCCTTTAGGTCCCAGAAGTTGCTCTAAAGTCTCCCTGGAGCCTTCTCATTGCATTGGCTGTGCTGGAGGGGGGAAGGTAAAGCTGAAAACAGAGTGAGACTTCATCTCACTGCCAAAAAAATAAGACTTTAAAACTAGCTTTGGCTTGGTTTGATTTCTCAATGCATGTGCACAACCACAATGGGGTTGTGCTTGCTCTCACTACTCCATCTACCCTCGCTTTGAAATACTTTTTTTCCTTCCCTGGCCACTAACAACCCAGTCCTGAGAGAGATGATGACACAAAGAATATAAAATTACTTGTTTAAAGCAGACTTCAGTGTCAGCCTACAGTGAGTGATTATAATTGATTTGAAATAAAACTATTTAAAATAGGTGTAGAAGAAAAAAAGATTTAAGCTATTTCCCAGACTTTTTTTTGGTGACATTTTGAGATAATTTCTTGAAAGCTTCTCTTTTTATATATTACATCAGCTCAACAATTTGATATAACTGTTCATAATGAAAGGAAATTGTAGGCTATGAAATTTTCCTTAGACCTTTTAACATTGTTCAATTTTTTTCCCCTGCACAGGTTCTTTAATGGAAGAACTGAGTATCACATCAGTAACTGCCTATTACTTCTTGGCAGAAAGGTCTTCATGGGCATTTGTGACAACCTGGCAATGAAATGATGGTTAGAGCTGGCTCACTTCTACAGAGGATGAAACTTAAATGAGTTCCATCTTAAAAGTAATTGCTTTGAAAATATCAAATAATTATTGAAGAGGGAGAGAGGACATTGTGTGGCTGTGTGCAGTGAGTGGTGAAGGGGATCCATCTCTGGATACAGCCCCAGTGTGAGAGCTGCTGGTGCTGGAGCACAAGTCTGGCACCTCAACACAGCTTATGAGTTTAGTTTAATATCCTGGAAATAAACCACAGTGGGTTTGCCACCATGGCTGGGAAAAAGCTGTTAGTTTGGCCATTCTCTGAACATCAGGACAAAGCAGTTTTGCTGCATAAAGCCCCTGGCAGAAGATGGGGAACCAGCAACCACCAGTGGTGACAAGTGTAGAAAGGGTGGGAGAACTCTCCCAGGCTAATCAGAGACTTTATTTTCTATGGGTAAGCACTGCAGAAAGTGGCTAATTCCTGGGTCATTTTCACTGCAACACACAAAAAGCTTTTGACCAAAGCCCTTACTACTGCTCTGAGCTCTCCTCCATATGCATTTCCCTACTCCAGCACTCCCACTACAGAAAGTCAGTTCCAGAGTGGGAAATAGTTCAGCATTCAAACAAATAATAAGCACTAACTGGTTCAACTTTGTATTCTTCCTCCAGGAAATCAGTTGCAAAGGAAAGGATTTGTTCCACAGAACACAGGTCCCACTGCAGGATTTGTGATCTCTCACTCTGACATGCAAGGGAGTGAGTGGTTGTGCTTCCTCCAGCACCACTCCCTTGGCAGGCAAAGAAATTGACTCTTCCAGGAGTGGAAGGGGCAGCACTGCTGGAACACGAAGCTGGTCCCCCCCACTAGACACACCCACAGTCCTGCAGACATTGGCAAAATTTTAATGACAGTACTCAAACTGTACAACCGAGGGGCAGTGGCAATGCTGACTGTACACAGTGTTTCTCCAGCCACTTCCCACAAACCAGTTTCATTTTAAAAACAAAGCTTATAAAAATGCACAATTCTCTCCCAGGGTACTGTACACTATTCAGCAGGTTAAAAACTGAAAAAAAAAAACAACTTTCATTAAAAAAGTCAGTGCACTATTTGTATACATCAGGGATAGTCTACATAATCATGTTCATCTAGAAAATATGTGCATTATAAACCATTTCCATGCAATGCAGCAATTCCTTATTTCAAAGGTGGTATAAAAAGACAACACAGCAGTCCTAACCACTAGAACACTTTATGTCAAACAAAACAAATGTGCATCATGATACTGAACATGATAGATGAATAAAATACAATAACAAAGATTCAAAAATATGCAATTTTTGTTTCCACCAAGTGACTACAGTACCAAAAGATACAAGTAATGTGAAGTGTGTGCAGAAATTGTGTTAAATGAAGTCCCTCTTCACCTACCTTGTGTTGTGCTAACCCAAGACAGACTGCTATGTTTAAGATTACTGTGATGTCGCTTCTGCATCTAAGAACTCAGTATCCAAACACCTTGCTAGCTTAAGAGCACTGCCCCTATAAAATAGTGTATCTATTGCATCAAAGTATAAAGTGTGTTGCTTACAGTTTAAAAAAAATCTATAGAAAAAGTTTTGTTTTCCGTACAAAAACGCTGAAATTTTGTCAAGATATACATTTTGAGATGTGAATCTCGCTGCTTGATTGATGCTAGAGCAGCATGGGAGAAAAAAGCACCACCCAGGAGTGTTTTGGTGTGACTGCAGGGTGTCCTAGGTCGGGGGGGGCCCGTTGGTGTAGCGCAGCATGGGGTAGAAGGAGCGGGCGAAGTTGTTGGCCTGGGTGCAGCTGTAATCTTCCTCAGAGGAGGGGATCATGCAAGCCAGGAGCAAAAGCAGCAGGAAGAACAACTGGAGAGGTAAAGCTGCTCGTAAGACTCGGTAGAAGAAAGAGGGAGACCGAGGGTTTGCCTGCACAGGCTGTGGATGGCTTTCACTCCTGAAAAGGAGAAGAACAGGCACTTCAGGGTTTGAGTTAAACAAGTTGTTTTTTACCCTATTTTCAGATGCAAACTTAATATTTCAGGAGGCAAACAGACCATTCCAAATAGGTGTTGAAGCACAAAGGAAAGACATCATTCACACTGATGAGGTTTTTGCCCTGGCATTACTGAGATCTCCCCTTTGAACAGGCCCCAATGGACTGGAGGTAAAGTTCTCTCTTTGTCCTTTGTGGTCTGTTTGTACCAAGTGGCTCTCAAGGGCAAGTTTTTTTTCCCCAGGCATGCTGGTGGAATTAAAGGAAGATTTAAACCTAAAATATCCCACATTTGGCACAGAAAATATTTTCTCAAGCAAGAGTTGCACATCACTGCAGAGGTCCTGAAGCAGGAGTGCTAAAGGAAACCATTCCCTATGGGGCAGCCCAGAGCTGGCAGGTAGAAGGGACTCTACAGGTAGGCAGAAATCACCTCCACCCATGTATCAACCTACAAGGCAGAGGTGCCCAGGTTTCTGCTGGCACATAGCTCATCTCTTCCATATTCACTATTTTGCAAGAGATCAGGCATAAATAAAATATTACCTTGTGTTGCTGCCATCAGCAGTTCTCCTGAGAGCCACCTGTTGAGAGAAATAGCTTTTAGTATCCAGATTTCAGAAACTACAAGGAATTCATCTGAAAAGACAGCTGTAGACTTTAAGGTAAAATGGACCTAAAAGGTAAAATGATTATACTTGAGGAAGTTCCACACTAAATATGTCAAAATACACTATATGCTAGTAGTAAAATATTAGGAAAAAAAAATCCAAAAAACTTACCTTCTTCACAGCAGGGCTGGATTTCTCTTCTTCTGGATTATACACTCCTGAGTCCAAGTCATCTGGAACTAGCAGGAATGTTTTGGTATCCTAAAAGATAACACCAGCTTCCTCTTTAAAATGCACATTCTAAACTGACAATAAGTGAAGTGCAAAGAACCACCTTTCATTGCCTCTGTAGGTGCACAGCCCACTGCCCCTCCACATAAGCATACCCAGCTCCCCAGAATAAAGCAATGTTTTACAGTACCCAGCCTGAAGAAATTATAATGGAATGGGTGTAGAGAGGTATTAACCTGAAAATATCTCTGATAGGCCTCAGCAACCCATTGCTATGGACTTCAACTCCTACGTGTTCATTACACACTCCTAGCCTGATACCTGGTTTGGATCACACAAATTCAGGTTGGAAGGGACTTCAGGAAGCTCATCTAGTCCAACCTCCTCACCAAAGACCTGATCAAAAGCCTTACTCAGAACTTTATCCTCTCTGCTCTTCAAACCACTCGAGGACAGAGGCAGCACAACCCTTCTGTTATAATACTGTACTAGCCTTGGAGTGCTGAAGTTTGAAGTTTTTCCTACAGCCAGAACTCTTCTTTTTTCAGCTTATGAAGGTGGAAGGACTTAAGCTTTAAGTCAGTTTTTTTTTTTTAATAAAAAACTTCACTCTCAATATGCTATTTCTTTTCAGTAAGGAAGATCTATGAAGGAGTATTTAAATTCCAACTCACCAGATTCCCTTGTATTGTTTTTAAGTCATGAGAGACTTGTTCTATCAGCTGTTTCAGTTTTGTTCCAATTACATGGACCTTCTCTTCCTCTTCAATGTAATCACCATCTGATTTCAGCAGCAGGTAAGCAGTGAGCTCTTGGAGGGAGTTTACATTAAGCTGTTGCTCCAGCAGCTCTTTCTCCAGTTGCTGAGAATAAACAAACAAAAAGCAGCACAACAGACTGTTACCCTCCACTTTATGGATGTTTTCCCAAAAGGAAGAACTCTGGAAAGCTTTAAAGAACACTACAGCCTGCTTTAGAATCCACAAGGCACAGGAATTGTTATTACAGCTACAGAGGAAATGAAGTTATATTGAAGAGACTGGTTGTAACATTTAAAAATAGTTCTACCAGCAGGTAATTCACATTAAATTTTGGAAAATGGATAGCAGCATGAAGACTGCTCATAAGCAACTTTATTATGATTTGTAATTATAGAAAAGTGCTTTGTAGAGGCAGTATCTTGGTCCATTTCAAAAACCACCCACATGCCTGAGTACAGCAGGTCTGAGGACAGGCTGCAGACACTGAGACACATCAACATCCTGCTCTTCACTGTGCTGATTGCTGAGGTGCTGCAGTTAAGACTACACTTACCATTAGCTCCTTCTGGCATTCCAGTGTTGTATTGAGATCAGCATTGGGGTCTGTGATTTGTGCTTCATTCCTCCGGCTTTCAGCACTTGCTAACCACAGGATTAGCTTTTGGCTCTGGTCATGGAAATCCTAAAGAAACAAAAAGATTAGCATATGAGGGAAAACACCTTTGCAGTGCCTTCACCTACAAACAAAATGCCCAGCTCAGATTAGTCAGAGTAACCACAAATTCACAATTAGTGAGGGTACAGAAACCTTGTTAAATTATTCCACCTATGTAGTAAAAGGGCATTATCCACTTGAAAGGTATTTTTACCAAAGTGTTTCAATCCATCAGAGACAACTTTATCAGGAAACAAAGTGTCTTGGACTGTGAGCCACACTTCCACCGATGTGCAGGAATTACCCCTCAGCCCTCTCAACAGAATCCCAGGGGTTTTCCCTCACAAGCAGACTTTGTATGCACCTGGCAGTGCAGCAAGGCTTGCTGTAAGCCCTTCCTCCAGTTGTCCAGGGCTCGAGTTGCTTTCTCCCAGTGCAAGTTGACTTTCCGAAGCCTGTTCTGCAGCTCCTTGAACTCTGTGCTGTCTGCTTTCTGGAATTCTTTGCTGCTCAGGTTAGCAGAAAGCAACACTGCTTTGTAGTTGTCAAATGCTTTAAGCATGTCCTGATAGAAAAAGAGGATTAGGAGCTTTTATGAATGATGAAAAATGTACTTATTTACAATAAAACCACACATTCAAAAGTATCACAGGTATTGGGGAAGGATGTTTGAATCTGGTGGCTTTTCAATACTGCTAAGAAACATGCTGAGCTAGGTTTATGTTTGGGTTTTTTTTTTTAAAGCCAAAACCTTCACTTTGAAGAAAATAAGTGTGACTGGGCTTGTTCTTCTCCCTAAGTCACAGGCATTATGGCTTAATCCACATCTGCCTTTCAATCCCTCTGAGCTGCCTCTGTCCCTGACAGTTGGACAAATACTCCCATAGATCATCACACGGTATTCTCTCCTAATTGATAAAGGTTTTGCCACCTCAGAATCCTAGAATAATGCTGACAGGGACATCTGGAGGTTCTGGACTCCATTCTCCTGTTTTACACAGGACCAACTTCAAACTCCAAGGAGGATGCTCAGGGCCTCATGCATTGAAATTTTCAGTATCTCACAGGATGGATATTCCCCACCTCCTCTGGGCCCCTGGTCCCACACCAGACCACCCAATTGTGAGAAATTATTTTTCTTCTCTCTGGTCTGAGTTTCTGTCAGCACATTTCTCTGACTTCTCAAGAAGTCTACCCCCAGAAGGCACTCCTGCCTGCTTTCCTCCTCTCCCTTAGAATTGCAGGGGGAATAATAAGGAATTTGCAGTCATGGTCATATCATCTAACCACCTTTATGTTAAGGCTGAGCCTGTATTTCTGAAGGTTTTTAAAATAAAGAATGCCAAACCATGCCTTCCTTCTACCATCCAGCTTACAGTTATAATCAAGGGTACTCCATCTTTTCCAAGCTGCTCTTGCAGTAGGGAAGTAAGAACTGCAGGATGAATCCCATAAGCCACAAAGTTCAGATTGCTTTTCTCAGCAGCCTTTCTATCCAGGAGTGTCAATCTTTACATTCTCAAGATCTGAGTTCCACTTGTAGAAAACTGCTGGTCTAAATTAGTTTTCACCCATCAAAGGATCCTGTCCCACTCTCCTCCAGGCAGTATCAGGCAAAGAAAACAGACTTCTGAACACCAGTCTGTAGGAAGACTGGCTTCATCCTCATCCCAGGCAGTTGGGATGACACCTCATGAAATTCACTTCTTAGAGCACACTGACTCTTTTAACACCCCTCTAAAGCCAAACTGTCTGAAAATGGGATTTACAGCCGGCTGGACTCCTCTTAAGCAGATGCAGAAGAGAGAATAAGCAAAGCTCTGCTTCTTGAGTAGGTTAGATACCCAACTCCAGGCTGAAGGGAAACACCCCTCCACTCAGAAAACCTCCACCATCAAACCTTTCCTAGGGCTTGGTGCCTGGATTCAGACTGGCTGAAGGAGTGCAGTCGTTGTCCCTGGCCTAAGAACTACTCCAGGACATGTAGGTTTAAACATACTCTCAGCATGCCTACGAAATCCCTCCTATTTGTGAGCATCACCCCAAAGGTGACATCAGACTGAGCAGCAGACTCAGGGTAACTCCACGTGGGGCAGCTGGTGAGGGGTGAGCACACAGGGATTTTGCACTTCAAGATTTTAGGAACACTTGCTCTTTCAGACTTCAACCTGAGGCATTTCATTGCCTGAGTCCCAGGGCCCCAGCACTTACATGAGCCCTGGTAGCCTGCTGGCTCAGCTTGCAAAAACCAAAGCTTTAGAGCAGATCTTTGTCAGTCTCCTGCTGGAATGACACCCTGCCCTTAATTCAATTTTTTTAAAAAAGCAGCCTAGACTTTGCAGCTGTTGACCTGACTTATTTTCAATCTCTTTCTGGTTTGCACAGAGGGGAATGGCACAAGGAAAAGATGTTGATATCACTGTGCAAGAAAAGAGAAAGGGAGAAGTGGGGAGGTTTTTACATCTGCCTGCCAATCTCTGTATATGAAGACAGAAGCACCTTGCCTAAGAACCTCTTTAGTCCTCTTAGCTGAGAACAGTTCAGTTCCCCTGTGGCACAAGAACATTGCTTGGCTACAAGAACATCCACGCTGCCAACAGATCCCAGGAGACTACGGTGATTAAAAAACATCAGCATCTTGAAATCCCTCTTCTCAGTAGGCCATAACTTACTTTCAGTGTCTTGACCTTTTGTTCCAATGCCTGCATGCTGGTTGGATGCTTCACCTTTTGCAGCTCTTCCAGCTCTTGCTCAGTTTTATCAAGCCAAGCAGAGATGTCACTGAGATCTGAGTCCAGCTGCTGCCACTGCTGCAATTTCTGTTTCATCCTAAGTTTATTTCTGAGGTCTTGAGCTTGGATGAGCTCCCACCTATCAATAATGCCTGCAAATCAGAAAAAAAAACCCCAAAACCACTTAAATCTTCAGTAAAGGAAGAAGTGTGTAAAACAGATGCAAGTTTTGCAATAAAATTATTCTCCATTCTATTTGAGACCAAACAATTGCTGTAATGTATTCCTGTCATTCAGTCACATCTTTTCTTAAGATTCTGCAGTGCCTAAATTTAATATTGCTGGTCAAGTTATTCACATAGCAATGCTACACAGAATTTTAATGACATTAATTGGAGATGTTTTAATTCACTTGGAAGAACAGACCAAACAGAATTCAATAAGCGCATCTGTGATTTGGTGAACACCAAAATTCAGCACAGAACAAATATGATCCAGCAGTTAGGACTTGGGTTTGTGTTTTATGTCCATGTGGAGCTGCTGGACAGAGTCCAGAGGAAGCCACAAAGATGAAAGGGCTGGAGCACCTCCTGTAAAGACAGGCTGAGAGTTGGGGTTGTTCAGCCTGGAGAAGAGAAGGCTCCAAGGAGACCTTAGAGCCCCTTCCAGTGCCTATAGGGGCTCCAAGAGAGCTGGAGAGGGACTTTTGACAAAGAATGTCAATGGAGTGAAAGGACAATGGATAATGGCTTTCAACTGATGGAGGGAAGGTATAGATTAGATATTAGGAAGAAATTCCTTACAGTGAGGGTGGTGAGGCCCTGGCACAGGTTGCCCAGAGAAGCTGTGGCTGCCCCATCCCTGGGAGAGTTCAAGGCCAGGCTGGATGGGGCTCTGAGCAAGCTGGTCTGGTGGAATATGTCCCTGCCCATGGCAGGGGTTTGGATCTAGATAACTTTAGAGTCTCTTTCAACCCAAACAATTCTAATGACTCTATGTTTCATCAGTTCAGTGCTAGAGGACATGGAGATGCCAGCTGTGTGATCACTGACATTTTCTGGAAGACATCTAAACCAATCTCAGGCTATTCCTGTTCACCCCATGTATTGGACACAACTCTGAACCATTTGTGAGACCAGAGAATCAAAGGTGAATGTAGCTGCAGCCTTCTTTTTATCACATGATTTGCTTTCTTGACTGCAGTACAATGTGTTGTTACAATCTCAAGCACCTGATACCAGGAATGAGGTCCTAAAAAGTCAAGAGAACCAGCTAACTGGCCTGCTTGCATGAAAAGACCACTGTAAAGATACTACAGAACAGAATGCATTAACAACTTTGAAAAAACATTTCTGCAAACGGGAGCTTTAGCATCTTGTTATATGGAGTACCAGTAACTCCATAAAATGTAACATAGCAATCTTATTTTAGACAGACTCTTTGGTTTGAAATCTGATTAGAAGTCTCTAAAGTGTTCAGTATCAGACAAAAGTGAAATTGGTCTCATTTACTACAAGCAGCTTATAGTGAGTATGCAGAAGTATGTTATGAAAAACAAATCTCAGTTCTGGAAGAGAATGTGAAAGATTTGAACAGCACACGTGGGTTGGACAGAAGCAGATGAGAAGGGAGCTCAGCGAAACTTGGAAATTTGGCAAAATACATTAATTTTTTGTTGTTGCTCCCAAATATGCTGCCTTTGTGCCATCTCTGCTTTGCCCCCCCAGAGTCACAGGACAAACACCAGAGTCCCAAAGCCACTCCTAATGCTGTGTACCTGACTGCTTTTCTGCTGCTGCTATATTCACAAGTTCTTGGTCATCTTGGGGCTCCTCATCACTCATGCTGGCAGATGGAATTTTCTCCTTGCTGCTGCTGCTGCTTGCAGAGCTGAGCTGCTTCACCTGGAATGACATTTTGGTGGGTGAGCCCTGCAGGTTAACAGGATGTCAAAGGTCCAACCTAATCTGTGTTACTCTGGGGTGGCTGGGCTCCTGCATATCAGATTTAGCACTCAGCTTCTGCAGCTTTGCTAACAGCTTACACTGGCTCTCTGTGCCTTTGCAGTAAACAAACACACACCATGGTGATGCCAATTACTACAAGAGTGGACATGGAAAATTACTTGCTTTTGCACTACATGTACCAGACAATGTACAATTGCTGATGCTCTTTGTTGGATTGTGGGTCTTGGCTATATTGACTCTAAGGCTCTGAGACTGGATTAATGATGACAAAAGCAGACAGATACCAGTACCACCCTGTCTGGAGGAGTGCTGACAGTGGGTCCAGATCCACTGAGCCTGGCAGCTGCTGCTGAAGCTATGGCTGGCAAACAGCCACCAAGGCTGAGGTACCAGTGGACAATAAGCCATTTTGTCACATTTTTCAGTGCCTAGAAGAAGATTAAATGGTGTGTTGCATATTAAGACCCTTCAAATTTGCTTAGGAAATATGTCAGTAAGTATCAAGCGATTCACACCCTGTCCTTTGTGGGGGTTAAGTTCTCCTAGACTTGTCCTATGACAATAGAGGAACAAAGTTCCTCCAGAACCTGACTGACCAGGAGTCCAATCTGAGCCACCAGAAATGAAGTCTAAATTTGAATGAAGTGAAAATTCCCCACCTCAACTATTCTTTTCCTTGATGCTGGAGAAGGGAAGAGGGTGGAGTTAAACAGAACAACAAACAGACTGTGTACAGTTCAGGTTCAGTGCCTCCAGAGCCTGCAACTCACATAGTCTGGTTTATAGGGAGTACTTGTCTCTGGTCCAGACAACACATTTCCAACCATCTCTGCCTGGTTATATCTGTGTTTCCTGCAGACTGGGCTACCCGGAGAATGCCAAGGATGAGCTTCTGAAACAGACTTTCCTGAAACAAACAAAACCAAAACCACACACCATGAGTGCAAGATCCCACCTGCACAAGGAAGCTGCTGCTTTGTATTAAGTTAGAAAGCGCTTTGAATAAAATGGCATCAAGTTATGGCATAAAAATGACAGTTTTGCAGCTTTCCTTGCAAAGCATGCACATTTGCAAAACATCAACAGTGTTTCAAAGGTAATGAGATGAGAGCCATGCAGTTATGGGACATTCTGTTTTCTTCTGGAAAATGCTTGAATACAGGTTAGAGTATTCAAAAAAACCCCAAAAGACAAGGCTGCACCATGGTTCTGTAAAGTTTGCATCCAACAATAACTATCACGTATCTGCAACATGTCAGAGGGAACAAGTTAGACATGTCCTGGTTTGGAAAATGTTTGTTCTGGATTTAACAGACAGGACACACAGAGTTCTGTCATGCACAAACCACAAAAAAATACTCGCAGAGTTGGAGCTACTGCCTTCAGTAGTTATGCAACCAAAATTAGAGACAACCAAAAACTGATATTACCCAGAGCAAACCACCGAGAAAGAACCAAAAGACTTTGGATCAGTACAATGAAATGCACGTTAACCACCTTGGCATTTACCAGGCAAAATCTAAATGGTGTGTTCTTGACTGCTTTTAATGTCCATGTGGATACTGCAGCGTAAGAACACCATGACAGGATGAGACATGGTGTCCACACAAGGCAGGAAGTCAGACATTACGTATGAGAGAGGTTGAGGAATATAGCGTGCAGCACAGGGAGATTGCCATGTTCAGACACATGCATTAGCAGGTGCCTACCAGAAGATGCTTTCAAAGTTTTTGTGGTCATTTTAAGATATGCCTCAGGGTTTTCAGTGATTTCTACATCTGAAAAAAGAATAATGTCATTTTCCTCACTATTCGGTATCTTCCAACTACTAAAAACAACTGAAACAATGAGGGACAGCAAAGACAAAGAACAAAGTAAGTGGTTGGTACCATTTTCAAACATTCTTAAACAGTAAGGCTTCTAAAACCTTATGGTTCTAAAAATAAAAGCTTGGTTTAGACACTACCATTTCCTTCATCTAAGAGATGAGTCAGCTCACATCTATTAAGGGTACTTGAAAACCAACCAACAATATGGGAGCAAGACTTCAATCCCCCTCCCTTCCCACACAAGGACATCCTCCAGCTGTCCATGTCACACAGACTGCTGGACATTGGTTCTCACCTGAAAGAGCACTGTAGTATGTTGCTTCTTCATCATCTTCATGAGAGGAAGAACCTCCCACATCACCTGTGTGATCCCACTCAAGTGGGATGGAGTCAACGCTGACAGGGGTCTCACAGCCTGATCTCTCATGGCCCTGAGTCGGGGGCATAAGGTGGCAAAGGGACTGTGTCGATGAGGGCTCCTCAGTGATGGCTTTCTTATGCCAGGGATCATTCTGGATTTCTCTGGAGTCTTCTTGATCTGTCTCATTTTCAGAGTTATCTTTTTCATCGTCCAATCCCTACAAATAAGCAATTATTGCATATTAGTAAGATTTACAAGAGACCTTAATGAGCGAACGATTAAGCCACACAGTACTACAGAAGACAGATTTGTGGTCAGCTGCAGCAACCAAAGACCATGTGCCTAAAATTAAAGGAAGGCATAATTTCTGCCTTCTTCCTCTTTTGCCAAAACCAATCCTCACATCAGCAGCTACCTCTCCTCTTCCAAGGCACTTAACCACCACCATAGCATCTCTCCAGTTTGCAGTTCCAAATGGACTTAACAGGTCAGTAGGGAAATGATGCTCAGGCAGGAGTAAACAGCTGCTTGTTCATGTTACTTCCTTTACCTGGCTTTCTAACAGATGTTCTTTCTTTTTGAGGCCAAGCAAACTGAGAATGACCTGAAAGTTCCCAGGAAAAAGCAAAGTGCATGCTGGTCCCCATTCAGGGTTCTCACAACAAAGTGGACAGATGAGTGGACAAACAAATATGTAAAGAGATATTCTAAGTACATTATTGATGGTTAAGAAAACAAAGTGATATTAAAAACACCAAAAAAGTTTTTGAAGCCTTCAAGACACAACTATGTAATTCTGAACCTTATGAACAACCTCCATGCTTTTATCCAGATTCTGCAGAGAAGAGAGGCGTGAAAGAATTGGCACCAAAGATTTAGCAAGGCTGGCACATCTACTGCAGAGCTCCTGAACCCTTGGAGCTCAAACCACTCAGTCAGACTGCTAAGAATAAGCAATTACAATTCAAAAACCAAAATAAGCATTGCAATTCAAACACCAAAATCTTGTCAAAGGATTGAAACAACTGTTGCTTCTTACAGGATCCCTTGAAGTCAGTCTTTGATGGAACCGAGCAACTCGCCCAAACACCTCCTGACAGTATCGATGAAGTTCTTCCAATTCATCTTCAATCAGGATGGCATCCAAAGGCTCACTCTTCTGAATCAGCTGCTCCCCAAAAACGATTAGCTGATCAATCTTATTGGTGTTTAACGTTATTTCCTGTTGGAAACCCTATTCAGAACATACAATAAAAATAATTACTTCTCCATTGGCCCTTTCCAGCCTAAGGTTTGTCCCTGTTTTCTAGCTCACTGCAGTGAAAGAGAAGCTGCAATTGACATTGCTGTCTAATTTAATTTGGCAAATATCTTTTTACTTAAGAGGTCCAAAGGTTTGTTTTACCAGCAGAATTACAGTTCCAAATGAAGTGGTATTTTCCACCCATGTGTACATCAATATGGTTGCAGTGTCCTGAGCCTGAAGGGGATCACCATATGGGAGTTCAGACTAAACTAATCAGAGTTCATTTTTCTGTTGGGTACACACAATTTTTTTCTCAGTAGCCAAGAAGTTTATTTGGTTGCTTGGGCCTCCAGCCTATACAACAGTAAATCTACATCCCAGAACAGTAACAGTGCAGGGAGAAAGGAGAAATGAGCATATGATGTAGCAAAGAACTAGTATATTCCTCAGAATCACTGTACATTCCTGATGTCTGATTTCTGTTTACATTCCCAGCTACAAACAATGAGATCAGAGGCAAGACTGTACTACAAAGCCACTTCAAAAAAGATTTGCACCAGAAAATAATGCCTGACTTTAGGAATGTATCTCTTACTGTTAAGCAGCATCTGCTGCTTTCCAGGCCAAATACCACTGTCACTGACATACTGTCAGGAGAAAATGGTAGGACAGAACTGAACCTGAACACTCAATCTAAATTAAATATTGCACAGCTGAATCTTGATTCAGACAATATGTCTTAATTTACTACTGTCTTCAAACAAATACAGTCCTAGAGAGATCTGGTGGCTATTGTGAAGTTACAGAAAATGGATGATTCTGTCTGGCAAGGGCAGCCCAACAGGATAACTGGGCTACAGTAAACAACTGCTTCATAAGGATACGTACATTTAATTGGCGCATTTTGTCATCAAAGTTACTTTTTGAGAAGTGCTCCACATTTGTCAGCTGTAGGTCCATTTCTGTGAGCCAGACAAGGATGCTTTCCCTCGTCCCCTCAAACTCATCTCTCCGGTTGGTGAAGTGCTGGATGGAAAAAAGGAGCCAGTGTTACATGACTTCAGCTACTAAAAGAGACAGGTCACAGGAGCTCTCTGAAATCAGTGTTTTATTTCAAAACTCCTGTTCACCTTAAAGGCAGGCCATCAGGACACAAACAGCAGCATGCCATGTATAAAACCTGTCCTCTTCCTGTAGGGATGCTAAAACAGTCCCCTATACTAGTACATTATTTGTATGAAAGAGGGAGTAAAATTTTAGCAGTTCAAGATGCTACTATAAAATTTCATTCTTGATTCCACACATTCCTTCTCCCACATCATTATACTAACAACAGTTATTTGGACTAACTTGTTCTAAACAACTAATTTGTTCTAAACTTAAAACAGAGATAAACAAAAGGAAGCAACCCACATCTCTAATTAAAGTAATTAGAACTCTAAGATTAAAATCAGCTTTCACTGATTTTACAATGGAGAGGCTGGATCATGGATGACCATGCCAGTGTAATTAATGCTCTGTTTGGCATGGCATGTCCCACAAAAGCTGCTAACAGACATGCAGCTTGCCTGTTCTCATGGGTGGATTTAATTTTCAGGAAGGGTATCATGCAACATCCCAGTTATAACAATTCATAGCTGCACAGATCAAACCCCATCGTGCTCTCACTGCCTCATACACTGACTTCTGGGCTAACAGTTTTCCCTGTCAGTTGCTTGCAGCACTGCTATATTTAAAAATCTGGCAGTGACAAGTTTCCCTCAGGGCACAGCGCAGAGATCTGCCCAGAGATCAGTTTAATTGATGACCAGGATATTTCTTTGAAGTGTCACAAATACACTCTTCAACAACATTCCTGATCAGGCAGGCAGCACAGCAGGAGCTGCTTTCTATCACATCTCCATCTTTAATGCCTTGGTGAATCACAACTTGGCACAAAGTAAAGCTGAGTTGGAAACTCCAAACCATATCTGCACTTGGGGCCCTTTTGTCTCTCTGCCTATCCATGGAAAGGTGCAAGTGCCTGAACACATCCGCCCAGTACAAGTGGGTAAAAGGAAAGTGTGATAGGAGCAGTGAGTATTGCAACTGACATCTCAAAATTTGCACTCCTTCTTCCTTTAAGCTTTTCTTCAGCTACCAATCTAGGTTTAGGTCTACTCCATGCACTCAGTGACCCTCCCAGAGCTCCTCTGCTGTAGTTGAGGTAGTTGAGGACAGAGAGAGTTGCTCTGATGTAGGCTTTGCTCATGGGTAATTCCTGCAGAACCCTGCGAGTGCTCCTCACTCCCTCACCCCACTGTGCCCTACCTTGAGTCTCCTGAGAATGGAAGTGACTCGTTTCTGGAGGTTATCCCAGCGCTGGTTCCCCTCGTGCACCATCTGTTTGAGCTTGCTGGCCGAGTCGGTGCGGTTCTCGCGGGCCAGGCGCCGGTACTGCTTATTGATCAGCTCCAGCTGCGTGAGGCGCTCGTGGATCTGCCGCTGGAACGCCTGCAAGGCAAAGCCAGGAGCTCATTCCCTGCTAACAGTCAGGATGTGGATATTATCCATAGAGAGAGATGATGCCTTCCCCTTTAAAAACAGACCTTCCCACTGCAAAACTAAATCCAGATTTTAAGACCCGTGTTTTAAACCATCTGCTCAAACTTAGCTTACTAGGAAAAGAAAGAAAAGAATAAACATCAAACTACAAAAGCCTCTTGCCTATAAAAAGAAAGGCTTTAAACTTATGTCTGTTCAGAGCATTGTATTCTCCACATTAAAATAAAATTCTGGAGACAGACATTCTGGAGACATCTGGACACTCACCAAATTATTTATGTTCTCAATACTACCAATGCCAAACCAATGTTTTCCAGAGACTCAGGCATTTTGCACAGACAATATGTATTCAGCAGCCTGATGCTGAGCATAAAAAAACAGTTAAAAAATTCACCTCAAATTTCTTCAGTTCCTCTTTTGCATGTGTGTACAAGACCTCTGAAGAATTAGGCCTAGCTGCTATATTTTCAGATGCTTTTAGCCAATCTTCAAAGCGAGAATAATCATCCAAAAACCTCTGCCACAGACGCCAGGTTTCCTCAATTCTGAGAGAGCAAAAACAGAAAGGTTTTAACACAAGCTAACTATCAACTTTGAATTCTTTTTTACTCCTCAAAATTCAGCTTGTGGCAAAAGCCACAGCATTTCCTCAAAATGCTGCCACAGGCTTCTGTAGGAGAAGGAGAATAGGAGACGTACTTCATTCGCCTTTCCATGGACATGGCACAGATGTTTCTCCACCGTCTGTCCAAGCTCCTGGTGGTTTGTTGGATGGAGTCACACTCTGTCTCATTGGCACACGCATCTGAGTCGTGTAGCAGGACTTCACAGATGTTAAACACGGACTCCACACCCGCCGTGTGCTGCTCTATGTCTCTCTGCAGGTCCTGCCATCGGCAAAAGAACAGCGTCAGTGGGAGGAAATGTGTGTGGCTACATCTCAGCCATGCCCTTTCAAAATGCTGCAGAGGATGGGGAAAAAGCAACTCCCATGCCAGGAAAAGCTGATTTAGCTTTAACAAAGACTTGCAGGATGAGCTGCGCAGATGACACAGGTCAGAAGAAAACTGCCGTGCAAAAAAAGGGTTGTCCACCTTTAGTGTCTCAGTCTAAACTCAGTCTTCTCATCAACAGTCTGGACCATTTAACGTGCATCAAAACACAAAGCTTACCTATACCATAAATAAATTCTTACTAATTTTGACAGCACAAGATGGCTGTCCACATCAGGTTACTGCACTGAAAGGCTCATCTGACAACTCCTAGTGCAGTACATGCATTTTAGTGACTGATCACAGGCTGCAGCACAAAACACAAACACAGTACACAAGTACCTGGTGTTACACTACTTTTATTCCCTCTTGTAGGGCTCCTGTTCTAACAGACTGTTGCAAAGAGTCTGGCAAATATCTCTTATCTAATCTACACTACAGGGGGTTTTTTCAGAGTTTGCATCTCCATGATAGTCCAGCCTTTCATCCTGTACCATCACTACTCCTAAAGCCGGGGTAATTGAAAGACAGAAAAAAAGCCACATCTAAATATGTCTTATTGAAAAGGTGGATCTGTCCTATGCTACCAACTTTAAATATTAATAAAATGACAACGGCCATTACAATTCAATTTTTTCAACCCATTTCTGGCTTTTCTAATGAAGGATACAGAGACTTTTGCTTGAATAACACTAGAGCAACAAACACAAATGAGTATTTTCCTGACAAAAGTGGAGTTCTCATTAAATGGTATTTACTGATTTCAGTCAACAGATGAAGCAGAATTGGTTTTGCTCTAAACTTAAAAAAAACCCAAAACAAACAACATAAAATAAATAAACCCCCCGAAAATAGACATAACTTGTAATAAATACAAAATGAGTTGAAGGAAGATTTTTCATAGAAGTCAACAGGCTGCAAGGAGTTGAGAACCACTCTGGCAGTTCTCAGTGGTTACAAGCATACCTGAACCAAGGGCTGAGCCATAAATGGTTAAAATATGGCTTGTGGGATTTGTAGTTATGAACAGCTTTAAGGAATGCAGAAGTGAAATTCTTTACATGGGTGAGACTGTCAGAAGAAGACCCAACAGAATTTTTTACAAGTTACTAAGGACTCACAGCTGTTTACTGAGTAAGATGCATCAGTGTCTTTTCAACACAGGCCCCACAGCTGGGAGCAGGCTCTGCCTCACTACTGGTACCTGGACAGTCTCTTCTGAATTAATTAAATTCCACTGGATTTACAGGTGTATTAGTGAAAATGAGAATCCTGACCACATATTACAAATTAATTCTAACTTGCACTAAGGTAATGTTGCTGACATGATCACATTACTTCAGGCCATGCCTGGGTTCATGGAATAGCCTAGACAGAATCCTTGCTGTTTTCCAAATGACCTGACTGCATTAAGTGAAACAAATACAACAAACTAAGGGAGAGGGTAAGGAACATATATGGAGCCCCAAAAGGTAGCATTCCTTCAACTCTGCATAGCATTGCCCAGAGAGCTTCAACAGACTACACACTTCTAGATTTTTGCATTAGTGAAACACCTTTGCAATCTTAAAATTAATATCATTCATGTTGTAATTGTCATCTTTTAATTGAACAAACATGCCATAAAACACCTCAGTGGATACACAAGGCTTTTAAATTTCATTATTCAAGACTGCACAGGTATTGACATTTATTTGACATCCAGTCATGGATGTCAAATAAAAGAAGCCTGTAGGGCATATTTCTCACCATTGATCTGCTCTTGCTGAAATAATTGTTCACATAAAACCAGGAAAGATCTTTCTACTTGTTGCATTCACACAAATGTTTCACTAATGCAGAGCAAAAGCAGCTTTTCTTTTTACTGAGGTCTTTTTAGTCAGCACAGTCTTCTTGTACTCAGCCTGCTGAACAGCTACTTGTAGGAGTCTAGAGGTCTGTATTTAAAACAGCATCCAAAAAACTGAAGCAGTAAGTAGCTCTGAGCAGCAAATGATGGCTCTTATAGCCAGCTGAAGCTTGAATGCTTATAATAAAAATAAATTAGTTTGGACACAATTCCTTTGTGCTCCATGCTCTGCTCTGCCTGGCAATTTATCACGGCCTTTGAGAATGCAAAAGGTTTGAATGAGAAGAAAAATATTTCTTTGTTGTTTACATGACCATTCACAATGCAGATGAAACCGTGAGAGGTGCTGGGCCAAGGCTTGTAGGGTTTGACCAGCTCCTGCAATGCAGTCAGTGGGAGCCACCTCCAACCCTGTCACACAGGAGCTGGCCCTTCCTGTGGCATCTGGGACATGAGTACAAGGACAGCCACACCAACCAGCAGAGAACAGAGGTCTGGGTCACTCAGGGATCCTTAGACACGAAAGCAGAAGCCAGAGAGAAAAGATGGAAAAGGTGGGAAGGATACCAATAAATGTTCCTGAAGGTACATGCCATAAAGCTCCCAAGCTTCCAAACTTGACAGACTTACTCTTGATCTTTAGTTTTTGGGGAAGTATTGCTGTTTAACACAAAGGCCAGATGACAGCCAAGCACTTAGAACCTGGTCAGACTTACAGCACAGTCCTGAGCAAAGGATGACTCCACCAGCAAGTCTGTGCTTTGGAGAAGTTCCTTTTCCTTGCTTGGCTGCTGGCTAGAGAAATTTACTCCAGGACTATCCAACTTCTCTCCTAAGATCCCCCTGGTAAGCCACTGCCTTGGATAAATGCCCACCAGCAGCACCCAGCAGTGCAAGGTTGGTTCACGCTTGTCTCAGCCAGATTCACGCGCCAGCTCCCCTAGCCCTGAGGGATCTTCAGCCTGCCTCTGGATCAAACCTCAGCCAAAGGTGTGTCTGCACATATCCACCTTCCAAAGCCAAAGCATCCTGCTCTGCTAAGCTTGCTCTGCTGTCTGCAAGGAAGGGACAAGAACTGGAGCCAGTGAGGGCAATGCATCAAGTCCCAGCACTTGGATCTGTCACGGCCGCTTTGCAGAGTGCAGCATTCACACCTTGTCAGTCTAAGTCATCCTCATGTACTCTGCCCACTGCCTGTGCCCTGCCTAGTCCTCAGGAAGTCTGCTGTACTGAACTGAGCAAAGTTGTTTTTGTTTGTATTTTGTGTGTTCTCCTTGGGTGAAGTGGGGCAGGGAGAAGTGGGGATAATCCAACACAATACTGAAATCACTGCAAGCAAATAAAATATTTCCATGTAACGCATCTTGGCAAGAACACGCCATGCAAAGCAAACAGTCAGAAGGGCTTGCTAAAGAAAAGAAACAAGTGATTTTATACCAGGACCAATCAGCAGCATTTTAGCTCATTTACTCTGCCTGCTGCTATTTCCCACCTGCTGTTCTGCCAGTCTCTTCTGGATTTCTTGGTCATCACAGATGTCATAAACAACAGGCTTGGAAAGCTCAGACTCAATCCGGGCCAACCAGGTGCGAAGGTTACTCATGTTTTTGTCCAATAGTTGTATAAAAGCAAATGTTTCCTTCAGTTTCTTCACCCTAAGCAAACCAGGAAGAACATTTTGTTACAAAGATGGTCAATCAGTGGAAAGGATGTTAGCAGGAGGTGATGACAGGCATGGCTTTATGAAGCCATGTCGCATCAAGCTGCTGCCTGTATATTGGTGCCTTGTTTTAGTCAAAACCTACCTAAACTGGCTCAGCAGGCCCCTGCTCTACAGCTGCAAGCAAGTCTTGACTGAAGGCTTTAATGAAACTGTATAAGCAAGGTGAAGGCAGAGCTAGGGAGCACTGGACATTCATCTAAGAGGAAATTTGTACCATGATTTGCCACAGTTAAACTAAAATGGGTATCTATGGTCTGATTTCCCTGCTGTGGATTTTGCTCAGTGTCTTCTTTAGCAACCAACAGGCTCACACTAACCAACAAAGTACCTCTCTGCCAAGAGAGGCAGAATCTGCACAAACAACCAGTCCAACACCCTGGGAAAACCACAAAATGGTTTGGGTTGGAAGGGCCTGAAAGGTCACCTTGTTCCAACTTGCCATGGGCAGGACACCTTCCACTATTCCAGGTTGTTCCAAGCCCCATCTAACTTGGCCTTGAACACTTCCAGGGATGGGGCAGCCACTGCTGCTCTGTGCCAGGGCCTCAGCACCCTCTGGATGCTGACAGGAGAGGAGAATTCCTGAACAACAGCTACTATAGACCTTGTACCACCACAACATTAAAAGCTCATCTAAACAGCACACAAACATGCAGAGATATGTCAGACTCCCCTGGAAGGTGAAGAATTTAAAAAAACAATCCTGATGGGAGAGAATATCAAATGGCCAGGGAGACTTGTGCAGCAGACAAGCAAATGAACCATTGAGAGCATTTACTTTTCTTACAGCTGTTTGTAGCACAGCTATCAAACTGCAGACAAACTTTTTTTTCTACTTCCAGCCTTAGCAGCATATTCCCATGTCAAACCTCCATATCCATATTAGCCCCTCAAACTACCCAAGCAGCATGCTTTGATGTTTTGGCAAATTTGTCTCCATGTGTTGAAGGAATATCTGGTGAACTACCTTGCTGTTCTCAAATTTTTCTTGAAATTCTCATTTATAGAAATTCCCAACAAAAATTACTAAAAAGGCAACACCTTGACATCCAGATC
This sequence comes from Parus major, assembly GCF_001522545.3. Classification (NCBI taxonomy): domain Eukaryota; kingdom Metazoa; phylum Chordata; class Aves; order Passeriformes; family Paridae; genus Parus; species Parus major. The sequence goes on from NC_031774.1 coordinate 55,142,414, forward strand.
ACAAGATGAGATGAACTGTACCAAAATGCATGCATTTCTCCCTATGAACTGCAATGGTCTACCCTGCAGTACTATAAATACCAACACTGCAGACTCTCAAGTCAGATGAAATCATTCCACCCATGTCCTAGGGAGAGCCCACTTCTTAGACAGCATTGCTTCCCTGCACTGGTCTCCTGATCTCTAGTTATGTTCTTGTGCCTTAGGATGAATTTTTGAACCTTGCATGTGATTTCTAAAATGCAAACTCACAAATTAAACCTTTAGCTACTGCGTTTTCCAAAAACTATCAATTATTTAAGTCAAGTGCAGCACAAAAAATTAAAATCTGTACTGTGAAAAGGCTGAAACGTTTCCCATTCATTGGCCACAGTGCCTGGAAACTGTCACCACAAACAAAACCAGCAGTGGGACTGCAAGGACAGCTTGTACAAGGTGCATGTCCCCAGATGCAGGGGACTGTTGAGGGGTCTGAGTTGAGCCCTGATGTACTTGGCAACAAATGTCTTGTGCAAGCTGGGACTGGGGCAGGGTGAGAGTTGTAATCTCATGTAATCTCATGCAGGGACAGATTGCTTCAATGGAGAACTGCCCACACAGGGGACCTGGACAGTTTCTTGCCCCACTGTCCTGCCTGCTGCCAAAGTATCCTGGCAAGTTTTAGAGGAGAGGGTTGTCTCTAATGAATGGCTTTTGCAACTGCCTGATGATACAAGGACAGAAGATATGCAGGACACCTAATCCAAAATGAATATGCCACCCTGTAAGCAACAACTGATCTTATTAACAACCTTAAGGTAACCAAAGAGGATAAACACGTCAGCTAGACACTTGATTTAAGGTAAATCACTTATGGAGGAGATATGGGAATGATCCTGCTGGATTTCTTCAGTCCTATTGTTTACAGAGCAAGGCCAGAAAGTTTAGGGTCTCATATGGATTAGCAGCATGGAAAGCTTCCTCTACCTCTTGTCCCAAAACCACCAGGCAGTACTTTCAGCTGTTTTACAAGGAAAGCAAGAACAACACAGTCCTACACGGAAACTCCTGGCAGGTATTTAGAAATTCTGCACTCTCCAAAAGTAAAACCAGTATTGTCTAACTGATGTAAGCCTGTAAGCCAGCCTGAAGGATTTGGCCCAAGTCCAGGGTCCACCTTGTTCCTGCCTTGCACTCACAAAGCTGATGACACTGGTGCAAAGCACCTGCCTCTGTCCCTTTACATGGACTCTGTCTTCCACTGCTGCAGCAGATTGAGAGGAAACCAGTGGATGACAAAAGCATTTAGCTGCTCTTGCTTTTCTTAACAAGCTTTTTTTTAGAACTCTGGTCCCAAGTTCTACCCTGTATGCAGACAGCATCTGGCTCCCAAGCAGACAGCTGCTGTATAAATCTTGCTGCTCTTGGTTTTGCTTCTGTTAAGTGGTACTCAATGAACATGTCACTGCATCATTTTCTTGTGCTGTCATGGGCTTGGCAGTTATTTACCCAGGAGAACTAATTCTTCCTCTGCCCTATTCCCACCAGTTAATTTGGAGCTGGCTGGTTACCATGCTCAGCAGGGCCAGTGACTCCCAAAGCACGTGGCTCTCCAATGGCAGGTGACTCAGGAAGCCTTTTTCCCTGGAGAGACGGACAATACAGGCTCCATGTTGAGCACAGAATGGAAGAGCCTGAGCTGAACACCCACACTGTTGTATTATTAACTCTGCATGACTTCAGGCCAGTCGGAAGCAAAGCAAGGCTTGATGTCTGCCCCATCCCCGACTGTATTCTGTGGCAATTCCTGTATATTCTATGATGCTTGCCACAACTGCTATGGAGACATGCACATTTTGGGAGCATCTGATGGCACAGCTGACCTGCTGAGCTTACTGTGCTGCTCAGGATCATCTCTGCCTCCCTGTGCTCCCTTCTTTGCCTCTATCCACCTGTTTCCCATCCCTAACCTGCACTGCAGAAAAATTCACAGGTTGCTAAACATCTTTCTTCACTCTGCATAGTGGATAGATGAAAACAGCCAAAGGAAGTCCAAAGCAAAACCAAAGACTATTAGACTATAAATAAATGTATTTATGACTGAAAGTACAATAGACAAACTTAAAAAGCAACAGTTTTAGAATCCAAGAGTGGCTTTTTTCACACCAGCGCAATATAATTTTGGCTTAGAAATCGCTCTGATTTTTAAGTTATGAATGTCACCATGAGGATTTTTATCTTCTAGTGTTACCAGAAGCAACAATCTCAAAGACAGCATCACTGTGGAACTGAGAGCTGGTCTTTACTTTCTAGCAATTGCCATTAGACACACCATTGTAATTAAGTAATTTAATCTGTTATTTATTCTGGATAGAATTTGGCATTTGCTAATCATTTAAACACCCTTAACACGCTAAGCCATTCATCTCCAACTTGAGCTAAGCAGCCAAAGAAGAACAAAAACCTAAGAGAAGTTCACACTAGTGCAGTGCATAAATGGAAAGGCAACCTTGTCCAGACATTCACACTGGCTGATCTCCTGTCAGCACAGACACAGCCCAAGTGAAAGGACAGGGTTCTATACTGAAACAAGAAGTAAACTGATGAAAAATACGAGCATCCTCAGCTTGCACAGAAGTCACAGGCAGCTGCCATTTCCCTGGCTACAGCTCAAGAGTGAAACAGACTAATTATGTCCACAGAAGTCTTAATTTGCAACCACCATTCACAGACGCATATCTGCACCCTGAAAATATTCTTACAAATCACCTGATCTTTGCATGAAAGAAACTTCATGAACTCTTTTGAGATGCATCCTGACCATTTCTGGGGAAAGACAGGCCTTCTGGAATCTGGGGGGGGGTGCATATTGCAAGCCTCCAAGCCTGGGGGCAAAAGCCTCCAGCTAGATTCAGGTGATCAATCACCCAACATACAGTGAATTAACAGCACTAAAAGTTCAAGTGCAGCAAAGAAAACCAGCTTCTTCCAGAGGCTGGAAGGTGCCACCACTGTTGATAGAATTCTTCCTCTCTGAAGTATGATTCTCAAGTTGAGACTGGTCAAATGGGAAAAACTTCCTGTTCACAGAAAAAAGGCCTACTTATCCATTGTTCACTTTGCACTGAGAACTCACCTGCCACAATTCAACATGCCTCCAGAAAGGAAAAAAAGGTAATAAAATAAAAAAATCCAATAAAAATATCACAACTAATCTAAAAAAAACCCTGACGAATTCAGACTTGTCCTTTGCAAAGGGCCAAGCTAAAAAATCCACCCTGATTAGCACTTAGACACATGTGCAAGTTCACTGGAATAAGCCAAACAAAGCCAATTTTTAAATATATTAATCTTTACACCACAATAGATGTGGCAGAAAAAGAACAAAAGTAGGAGATTATAACTAAAAGCTGGCTGCAAAAGTGAACAGAAGGACTAACGGAGCTAACTTGAGATTGGATTTGGGTCTTAATACCCTCAATGAAGTTGCTAGCATTGGGTTACAAGAGAAAAGCATTAAGCTGTCTCAGGCTGAATCATTGCAAGGCCCCAGAAATACACAGTATATGTGTAATAACTACTGAGGAATTACCTAGAAGTAGGAGGAGCTTCCAAGTTGATTGAAATGTATTCACACCAACAAAAAGAATTACAAAATGCATGCCCTACTGCTTTGCTTTAGCTGTAAAAATGCTGTAGGAAAGAGTACGGGGGAAGCTCAAATAAGGTAAATAGTTGCATTCAAATTTTAGTGTCTGAAAGAACAAAAAACATCTTGGCATATATTCCAAACTCTCCTTCACAAGCGCAAATGTCACCAGAAAAAGCGACTCCGTGCACGTCTTTTGGAGGAGGAGGAGGGGCTGAAATGGCCCTGCCAGCTGACAGGATTGTTTACCAGCGGCAAAGCAAATGAGATGCACAGCCCAGGAAACCTTTGTTCAGTGACTCGCAGGGGGAGCTTAACCGAGTGAGGGACAAAAGACGCGGTTTGGAGAGGTGATGCCAAAGGCAAATCTTAGGCCTTTCTCATGGAAGGCAAGGCCATTTCTCGGTCGGTGCCGGTGCCGGTGCCGTGCCAGCCGTGTCCCTGGGCTGCGTGCGAGCCGGAGGAGGCTTTGGGGGAGGCTTTTCTCGCGTCACCCCGCCGGCGAGCCCAAAGGACGTTGTCAAGGCTCTCCACCGCCTCGGGTGCCAGCCCCAAACACAGCTGATCGCAAGCCAGAGGCCCCTGAGCACTATTCCTGCTGCTAACGTGCCGCACTTCCCACTCATCGGCTCGTCCAAGGCGAGCTGCGGCGAGCGCATCCATCGCTCCCCCCCCGCGGCCGCCGGGTCCCGCTGCTCCGCCAGAACCCACCGGCACCGCGCACCCACACGGCACTTACGGTTCGCACGAGAAAACCATTCCTCAGCCTGCAAATCCCAAGCTGCAAGGGGGGAACCGTCTGTGCGAGCAGGCAGGCATGGCAGAGGAAACCCCTCCTCCACAGATGCCCTATTTATTCGCCGCTTTAGCATCCCGGGTGTGGGGGGGAGGCTCGCCCGTCCTCCTCCTCCCCGACCCCGACCCGGGGAGACACCGGAGCTCTCTCTCTCTCCCCCCCCCTATTTTAACCCTTACGTTTTGCGTTGGGATTTTACCTGGCGAACGGCCGCATCCCTTCTCAGAACAAAACCACGAGAGCTTTATTCTGACACAAGAGAATTATTAGCACGGGAGGAAGCGCACGCCGGGCGGCTGCCCACGGCTGGCGACAAAAAGGTTTGCGGGTTGGAGCCTCCGGCACCGAGGAAGGTGGATGCGGTGCTCATTGCTCGGGAGAAAGAGGGATTGGAGCCTCAGACCCGGATGATTTGCAGCAGAGTCGGTCTGAAGCGAACCCAAAAAAACGAGCACACGTACATCCACGCACAGGCACCACGCACAAAGATGTATCCTTACTTCCCCTGCGTTCTGCTTTCTCGCCTTTACCATTATATCCCAGGTATTTAAGCACGAATTAAATCTCCCACACACTAACCTGTCCTCTCTTTAACCTTCCAGAGCAGGCAGAAGGCCTCCACTGCAAACAGCCTGTTATGCCAGAGGACAAAATAACCCCTAATCTTCATTTATGATATCATTCGTTTGTGGAAAAATACACTGTCATGATTTGTGTGTGTTATGACTGCCAGAGATCACGGGGTGAGAAAAAAAGGCGGAAGTCTGAGAACCTTGGGGTTACAAGTCACTCCCCACCCAGCCAATACGAGGAAAAAAATAAAGAAGTTGTGATAATCCCACCAAAAATGCAAAGAATGATTTTGGAATCAAAGGTTTTTCAGTATTCAGGTAATTTTCCACAGACCTGTACTGACTTGCTGATGGCTCACACGGCAGAACACACAGTGCCTGAGAGGATACAGCACACTGAGACAGGGCTTTGGACATTTGCACAGGTAAATCATGCCCAGTCGCCTCCACAGTTTATTGTCCAAAGTGGTTCAAAACCACATTTGAAATGGTTGACCTGAGTAAATGGGGAAATAACCCCCAGCTTTGCAGGCAGACACTGGGAGTGAAGATGGTGTGCAGAAGACAAGGACTCCCCTTGCACTGCCAGCTCCCCCTGCTCCCTGCACACATTGCATAACCAAAATAAGCCCAACCATCATGCCTGAGACAATAATGAATTCTGTCACAGCTTTCACACTGAAGAGAAATGTAATCCTCAAAGGACAGAGAGAACACAGAAAGAACTTTGTGAGTGAGATTTCAACCATCCACATATTTTGTATACACAAAAAAAACAAACCCAAGAATGAGATTTTACAGTGGCACTTCCACAAACCAGCAGAATTCTGCTGGACTTTGCTGTCTTGTTTACCTGGGAAGGCCTCTCTGCAGTATATTTTGCTTCCCTTGCCATGCAGTATTGATCTGCAGCAATTTAAGAAGACCTTTGAACCCAGAGTGCACCCACACGGATTGTGGGCTGCCACAGGGTAGGACAGCACACCAACACGTGGTGCCTGATTGTCTGCCCTGCCAGAGGGTAACCAGTGTGGTGGAAAATAGAGAGCAGCTGAAGGGTGTGCTGTGAACTCACTTGCTCCCCAAACCCATAATCCAGGACCTGCTGCTGCCAGAGCAACTTTTGGGGCAACCCAGCCACAAGGGAGGGTGCAAGGGAGGAGAGGGAATTGGCAGCTCGCTGCACTCCCCATAAAGCCTCCTTGGACTCCCAGCACAACACAAAGTGGTATCACTGGAGAGAGCTTCAACTTCTTCACATTTTTTTTGCAACCTGATAAGTTTCAGTCTGTTTGGGAATTTCAGCTCCCCCCACAGGGTACGCAGGAAATGAGCTGAAAACACCTTGAATCTCCCAAGAATCCTCCAAGGAAGGAAAGGGTTGACTTGAGTGCAGCAGTTTAAGATTCCTGGATGATGCAATGATGCTAGCAGCTTGCAAACACAGGGAAAAGACCCAGTTGCCAAGGATAATTGCATTTAAAAGAATGACAAAGTGCATTTGACCTTGTTAGCTTCCCAAATTTTCATGCTCCTTTTAAAGGTCACAGTCATTTGAACCCATTTCTGCTACATACACAAAACTTTGCCTTTCTCCACAAGGCTGAAAACATGGACTAGACCCACCAAGTAAGAAAACACATCAGTGTGAGTGTAGTCAGAGCAACTGAGAAATGGCATCCCCTTTCCACAGCTTGGCAGCAAGTGGCAAGAGCTGCCGGATGCCCAGAGATACAGAAATGCAACATCAGTTACTGCAGAGACTGGTCTGCAGACCCAAAACGCCTGGAGGCAGCCCCTGATGAAGCTGGTGGCTTTAATGAAGGTTCAAGCAGCATCCAAACGCTTTGCACAGCCCCAGGCAGTGCAGACACCCTCCAGTGACATGGGGTGCTCCTCCAGCCTGACTGCAGGCACTAAGCAAACGCAGAAGGAAAACATTTCATTTTCAGCAGGCTGGGAAGCAATGTGTGGAGTTAGAATCAGCAGTGGATGGCCCGGGAAAGGGAACATGGCCATGCACGACAGTTCCTTGCTAGTCCTTGCCTGTTAATTCACGGCCCAGGAGTGCTGCTCCAAAGCATACTGAGAATATAAATCCCACTCCGTGGGTTTTTGGTTGTCCACCACCCTCACACAGCCTGTGCACTCCTCCTCCTACTGCTACAGTAACAAAAGCAAGAGATTTTCTGTGTCCATCTTTACAGTCAGCACAACACTGCCTTCTTGCCTGTTAGTATGTTTGTATTCCGCATCCCTCAGCACAAACCTCCCGTGGTAAGAGTATCTTCTAGGCTGAACAGAATTCGTTTGTTCTCCTCTCCTGGCATGCCAATCCCTTGATGGTTACTTTATCCCATGAAAATTAACATTTTGAGACTCTTCCAAGTTTGCAGCCAGACGGTGGCTTGGTGCAGCACACAAGGCAAAGCTTTTGTCACTGCACAGGCTGAGCACAGGCAGATAATGAAAGTGTTAAATTCTGCAAGTGCAGCCATATGGCAAATCTGAGCTTGTCACCATAAACTAAGAGAATCACTTCAAGGACTAAATGGGGAGCTCACCTACTTTGCCCATCTGTCCCAGGACGTTTATTGGTTTAAAAAGGTGATATAAGCTACCAGGAGGACTGCTCTGCACTGATACAATGGCTTCCAGGCTGGTTTCGTTTCATGTTGGTGTCACAGAGCCATACACTGCACTGAAGAGAAGATAAAATCTTACACAGGTTGCAGAGACAGCCACGGGTCATCAGCAACCACAGAACTGAAGCTGGCAATATATCTCAATCAGATTCCTTTGGGGATACAGGTTAGTTTTCCCTCTTGAACCAGACGATCAAAAAGTGGCCATCTACAAGAAAGATTCAGTGCCCAAAAATGAAGAATTGGCTCTGAACACACAGCTATTTCCTCCTACTCAGTGCCTGGCTCTGTAGTTCACCTCCTTCCCAAAACTTGGCCTGCCATGAAGACATACTGAAATTTGGTCCTTGCCCCTGTGATGGTGGGTGGGCCACTCAGAGCCAGGTGTCAGTACACTTAAAGCAGAAGCTCACTGGGTGTTTAACAAAAATTGTTGGAGTTGTAATATTTGTCAGAAGAAAAAAAAAAAAAAAAGCTTTAAGTGGCCAGAGATTTGGCACCCTAAACCTCAGAAAATTTTCACTTCAATTTTACTTGCCACAGCTACTCATCTGAAAAGACAGGAGCAAAACCACCTCCTCATTCCATGGATGTGCTGTGAAAATAAGTTCCTACAAGTAACTTTTTTCCAGGAGAAAGGCAAGGTTTTCTTTGCACCATAGTCAAAATTTGTCACTTCTCTCCAGGAACATTCCCCTACCCTCAAACCCTCCAGGCCCTCTGGCACTCCTTCCCAGAGGCATCTCCTCCATTCCTCTGATTTTCCCCAAGCAATGAAGCAGTGCCCAAAAAAAAAGGGCTTTGCACAGGTTGCAGATGTGGCAGCACTTGTGCAGTGCTCCAGTCTCTTCTGCAGGACTGCAGTGGATGCACAGCCCCTGTACCATTCCCTCCAGCCTCCACACACTGTGAGAGGATCTCTGGACTTTGATGGCTTAATCCAGCAGGGACAACAAAATTCTCCCATCATCCTTTACATGTGTTCTTTCAACACAGCCTCAATACAAATTTTTTAACAGTTTCTGCAAAAGCAGACTGAGAAGGAAGGAGACAGTCTATCAGCACAGGACATCACAACCCACACTTGCAGGTCACCTTGTCTCCAGCCCAAGGCTCTTTGCTCTTCTCTGCTCTCTCTCAAAGATGCCCAATTTGTGTCACATTGGCAATGGACTGAGCTGCTGCCTCCCCACCATCACCTGAGCTTGAGACAGGCTACTCAAAAGCACAGGAGGAACCTCATCTAGAGTGCCCCAAAGCACACCTCTGAGTGAGATGAACATTTCAGTCAATTGATGTCTAATTTAATTCCTTCAGACATCAAATCTCAGTAGCAAGCCAGCACCATAGCAGCAAACTCAAAGCAGAAAATTGGCAAGTTACAGCAGGGCAAAATAAACTCTTAGGAGTGTTATCAGAATCTGAGAATCTCAGACACTGTTTTGAGTGTCTGGCCTGGTGGTTACTTTTGACTGAGCAGCTGAGAGCCAAGCCCCAGCAAGGATTAGGTGAGGGATGAAAGGTGCTGCAAAACACTGCCATATGCTGAACCTCTCTTAGTATTAAATCAAAGGAGACTAGCAGAGCCCACAGGGCTACCTGATAATCTTGGGCCACCAAGGGAGCTGCTTAAAATCACATTTTTGCCAGGTCCTTCTAGTTCATTACCCTGGTCCTGAGCACCAAGTTGGTAAAAATCACGAGTAGAAGCTGGCATATTACAGACATTTTGGAATTAAAAACACAAAGAATCAAAAAGCATCACACCAATTCCCTGATAGCTGCAATATCCACTTAGATACCAAATACTGGGAGCCTTGTTGATGCCCTAGACAAATCCACAATAATGTACCTCAAAGCACCACTGCACACTTGCCTGAAGGTAAATATTTAAGACAGACCAGGTAGTCTTGCTACAGAGTACTGGAATATGGTTCCAGGTATCTCTCTAAATGCCCCAGCAGTTTTTTAGCATGTTTTCCTAAAGCTTATCAGAAATGTGTCAAGCTTACCTCTTTTTTAAAACAGTGCATTTTAATCTGCATTTTAAAATTGCTACAATTCAAAACCAACAAGCAGCAGAACAAACACTGATCATAAAAGAGCTTTAAAAGTGACACATTCCTATCAGAAGGGAACAGAAAAAGTGCTGTTACTAAAGTGAAGCTTGCTTTGCTACACCAGATCATAACCAGACACCTTGAGACAACCATTGCAAGTCTATCTGCAGTGTCAGATCTTAAGAAGGCAGCTTCTGCTTAATCATTCACAGCTCGTGTGTCACCACTAATTCAGATCTCACTCCTGATTAAGGCCCAGCACACCTAGCAGTACATTGTCACAGCTCAACCACCTGCATTATCTGTCTCAAATTTAACTGAGCAACAGAGCCCAGAGTGGGGGATCACAAGCAGAACAAAACCTTGGGAGAGAAGTTGAGACCAATACTAATTTGGTGTTAGCCTTATTATTTCTGGATTACCAATAAGCTCAGCAGGAGGCAAGACCAGCCCAGCACCCTCTTCCCAAGCTGTGGCAGAAACTCAGAGATAATAATGAAATGGGATCATCTCAGTAAGGCTAATACTGAAATGATCATGATGTTCTTAACTCTGTCAAGTATAATAAAGATGCTTAATCCATTAAGAAGGGGTTGTTGCCTAGATTATGCAGGTTTTTGTTTTAATTTCAACTGATAGTATTTTCCACTTCACCACTCATCATACAGAAAATCCTGAATTTAAAAGAAACTCGTATGGTCTTTCAGTTGTTTTTAGGAGGGAGGCAGAATAAAGAAACAGCACTGGTATTAAACAAAATTTCAAACACTTTTGAATATAAAAAAGGAACATTATCATATAAATCTGACTGTCTACAGAGACAGAACAGAATCTATTTCTAAATTCTGTGCATTCAGACATAGAGTGAAAGAGAGGCCTTGTGTTAAAATAGGAGACTCAACTAAAAAGCCCAAATGAACTATCATGCTGCCTTAAAATTAGGTTGCAATTCAACACATGGAACGTAAAGATCATTTTGAATCTTCCTTTTACAAAGCTCTTATCATTAAAATTTTATTTTATATGAATTCTTACACCCTGCCCTCTACCGTTGGATAAATTAAGACATTTGGTTTCATAACAGAGCAATAAGTTACAAAAAACCCCAATCCCTTCAGCCTGACTCTCAGTAATAAATTCCAACTTAACTGGAAAGTCATGTCACTCTGTTTCTGATGGTCAAGGACACAAGTCTCTGACTTTTATTTCACATAAAACATTGAAAATCATTTTCTTACCGTGCTCCAATGACATCGAAGAGGTGCTGCCAGCGATCATTGATTTTATTGAGTTTATCATCTATTTCTGCAACTCGGCTCTTGTTGCTAGCCTTGATTAGCTGATCACCCATTTGTTTCAAGTGAAGCTTATTTTCACTGAACAGGTTTATTTCTTCCATGCAGTCCTGATAAACATACACAAACATTGCTTTAATTATGGGACAAACAAAACAATGATACAGAAACAAAAATATGTGTTTCTTTTCCCACGCGTGTGACGCAAAGTCATGTTTGGCTGAGGTTTCTACATTAGCATGTAGAACTCTCACTGAAAACAGAAAGAAAACCTCAATGAAGAAGCCCTCTCACAATCTATGAAAACGTAAGCACAGAAAGACTTGCAAGTGCCAGGAGTAAGTATTCCTAAAAATAGCAATTGAACGTTCTAATTTTATCTGTTGTTTTCCTGATTTAACGTCACTTTTCAATGAAGCTACTTCAAAAGGACCCAAATTCAAGTCTAGGATGGCTTTATTTTGCTGGCATTCTTACCCAGAGGAGATCTGGGATTAGATACTGAGATGTTTTAGCCATGAGGAAAAACAGCAGAACAATAATGGTTCTCTTTAAAATCAAGCTAATACAAAAATGTTAGAAAACACCAACTACCATGGGGAAAGAGGCAGAATTAGGTTTTATTTTTGGTTGTGGTAACTTCTTGCTCACTTGGCATAAGACCTGCCCCATCCTTCAGTCTTTTCTTTGTCCTCTGCCTACCAGTTGTGTGGATGATGGAGGTGGTGGGAGCAGTGAACTGCTCCCAGGACACCACTCTGAGCAGTGCTTGGTGTGCATGTGTGCCCCAAAACCCCAAGAACCCAGACCCTACCACCACAGCTCACACAGATCACACTCCATGACTAAATGCAGTCCAGTGGCATTTCTGTTCTGCTTTAAGCTCCAAGTCTGAACATCAAGAGCTAATGATAGAAAAGCTCATCTCACAAAAGCCTGTGTGTGCTGGTTTTACACCACGTATCACTTCCAAGAAGCAAGGAACACATGAGGAATGGTGCTTCTATAATGAATTATTGGACTGCAATTGAAGAGAAGTGCCATTACTATTTACCTTCTGCAATTTGTCTATCATGTCTTCAATGCTAACATCTGCAGTCTGCAACACCTTGCTTTCCATTTGTACCAGCCAGGAGCACAGCTCCTTATTCTTCTCATTGAACACGATCCAGGCATTGAGCCTATCCTCGATTTCCTGCTTCCGCAGGGACACCTAAGGAAAAGCACACACAATAAATTCCAGCAACAGCTTTTTCAGGAAGGAAACCAGCAATTATGAGCCTTCTAATTTCTAGTCTGCATTTGATCTTATTCCATTTTGCAGGAGCAGTTATCAAGTATTCTACTTTCCTTTCCAAAGCCAGCAAGCAGATTGTTATTACATCTTATTTTGATGATAGCAGGGCAAAAAGTCAAGTAGCAAATACCAGATTCTCTCCATCAGAAGAATAAAACTGAGTGACAGCTTTATAAATAATGTGCTTATATAATAATTTAAATGTTACACAGTGAAAACCTGAAAATGTCAAACACACAGAAGGAATATAAAATACATAATTACTGCATACTGTTTAGTATGGCCCCATTTATGACACAAGAGAAATAACACCTAAGTAAGTTCTTCTTTTTCTGCCACTCTAAGATAAACTTCGCAACTACCAACTGCAATTATTTTATCTCTGTAAAAGCCTCCCTCTTCTCTTTCCATTTGCCCACTAGTAATTGGAGAACTTCTAAAAAATCAGCAGCAAGAATCTATCCTTTTCATTGAAAACTATGGATTTTTTTCTCCCCATCAAAAATACATTTTCCAGGATGGATAAACTAATTGTCTAGCCAGAGAATTAAGGTCTGATATTGCCTGGAAAAGCAGAGTTATTATCATTGCTCCAATATCTCAGAAATAAGCAGGGTCACACTTCTAACTAGCTAATAGCACCTGTCTCTAGCCTAGGGCTCTTAAATATATTTTCTTTACCTTGATGGATTCCTGCAATAAGATATATCAGACAAAGGAAGTGAAAAATGGTTCAAGCTCTACTGAAGCAAGAGAAACAAATAACCCCTCATTCTCACCAATAAATTCTGTCTAAAGACTTTGAATAACATTTTGGTTGTCTTGGCTGTAAATGTCCCCTCTAAGTATCTCCCCATGGCAGAAAACACTCCCTCTTCACATCTCACATGCACTTTATACAGCATGTTACTCCTCAAAATTCCATTATTGATTCTTCTAGAGTAATCTCCAACATGATTTTGTACTGCAGATTGAAGTTTAAATGTGTAGTGTGGAAGCAAGGCCATCTCCCATGTAACACCATGATCAAAACAGAAGGCACCAAGCCATCTCCCACCACATTGCTTTTGTCCCTTAAATTCTGACTTATTTTCAAGGAGGGGATGGAGAGGTGAAGGGGATTTCTGAATCCTTCATGACAATCTAAGCAAAGAGATGAGGATGAAAGCAGTGTCTTGGGACACAGGGAAACAGTCTCCCAAGTTCTCCATAGGAAAAAGCCTGGAGATGCCAGGGACCTCAGAAAGTTTCTAAGAGTGTCTCTGCTCTGGGATGCTCCTGTGTACCTTCAACCTCAGAGGTATGGAGGGTGAACCCTTCATCCTTCCTTACCACCTGCATCTCCCACATATGGAGGTGAGTTTACTCTGTCAGTGGAAGGACAGACTATGCTTGTCAGCAAAACAAGCTCTAAACGCTGATGTGATTCTGACTCCATATTTGCCTGCTCAGAACAGGGCAAGGCAGGATTTTAAGAGCAAGAAGCACCGTTTAACTTTTAATTCTTAGCAAGAAGCTAAGCAATACAGGCTGAGAGTGAAAAACAGGAATAACCCAAAAAATCCCAGACAAGCTTCTAGGAACATGAGCCCTTCAAGCTTTGAGCAATTCCTCCTCTGTCCAGCTGCCCTGGTACCACCCCCATTTTGCACCCACCATTGAGCATCATGTGCATTCCAAAAGGAGGCTAAAATAACATCCATCAGGATGGTGGCTGGGATGAATGGTTAAATCTGTGACCTACATGCACCTTGCAAGGGCAGCTCTGTAAATGCTAATCCCTTGAGTGCATCTGCTCCCTCTGCCCAGTTGAGCACAGGCATCTGGCTGCCCCTGGGCTGTGACAGCTGCAGCTCTTTCACCTCCCTGCATTTATTCTGCAGACTTTCCTCCACACAATACATCTTGACTCTAAGTTGTTATCCAAAACAAAGCAGTCATGCCAACAGCAGAGCTGATAAAGTCTGTTCTCTTTCCCTGGTGTCCAGCACTGAACATCACTCTGGGCTCTCCCGAGGCTCATTAGGGCTGTACAAACATTCAGAGTCTCCCTCCACTACAGCACTCAACAGATTCCTCCCACTATGGATTCTGTGTGCCTAACACATTACTGTCACCTCTTTCCTCCCTCCAAGACAGACTGAACTCCACGTTGTTCCCTCAGGAAATTAAAATGGAAATTTTGAATAAAATCTGAACTTAAATTACTACAGGAAATTACTGCTTGGATAGATTGTAGTGGAGCACATATAAAAATTTTAATTTTCAGGGCTGTTCAACACAGTGGGGACAGCAGGCTTCAGTAGCTCACCAAAAAAATGAAAAAGAACAAAGTTCTTTCATTTATAGGCTTAACTACAGATTTCCATTAGGAAGATGGTTCAGGCATTTTGATTTAAAAAATAATGGCTTGTATTTCTCAGGAGGAGAGAGGATGTCTCTGGTATTATTTTCAGAGTTCAGAAAAAATAACAGAGAAAACACTGGTTGTACAACAGCTGACTAGTTTAGGGAAAATAAATTAAATTATTTTTTTTCACTGCAATGCAAAAAAAAAAAAATTAACTACTTCAATCAAACCACATATTTATTTCATCACAACACAGTTTGTGAAATAAGCACAGCTGTTCATTACATTGGCAACATCCCCACCAAGATTGCTTTACCTTTGCTTGTGTAAGAGTTAGAAACAAAATACTAACTGGCTTCAATACTTCTTTACAAACTGTAAAATAAAAGCTATTTACTTGTCAGTAAAGAGATACATGAGTTTGGCTTGCTGGTATGTAGACCTCTTCAGAGTAAGTTAAGACCCCGAAGTATTTTACCTCTTCCAATCCTGTTAATAGGTCAAAGTAAGCACACATTCAAACTGCATAATAACCTAATGCATCAAGTCCATGTGACTTTGCTGTATATGCTCCCCAGCAATTTTAAATGCAAGACTAAATTAAGTGTAATACAGCAACAAGCCACAAAGAATGCAAATGTTTCACAGCATTTTCCTGCTACAAAAAAGACAAATCAGTTCTCAGTGTCCAAACCCAAGGAGTTAGTATTTAAACACATTTAAGCTTCCTTTTTGCTGGCATTTCATTTTAACTTCCCTCTTCCTTTTTCTGCTCCACGCCCTCAGGCAATTCCCGTGCTCATCCCTCCCTGCCTTTGGCAGCCCAGAACAAAGACACCTCCTCCAGTAAACAGCTGCATCTGGGCTCTGTGCAGTTCCACACTCACTTCTTACAAAGGGTTTGCAACAAAACCCTCGGCAGCCTGTCCGGGACACAAAGGGGAGCTCCATCCCGGGCCAGCCGCGCCCGGAGCGGCCCCATTCCCACCCAGAGCTGCCAAAGGGAGCCCGGCCAGGAGAAGCCCCTGTGCTGGCCTGCTCCCCCTTCCCAGCGGGCCCCAGGGATGTCATCCCGCTATAAACACCCCGCAGCAGGTTCAGACTCACCCGCAAGCAGAGCTCTTCCCACTGCCTGTGCAGATGCTCCACTTGCTCCTTGAGCACCATCATGTCCTCGGTGAGGATGAGGTGCGCCAGCTCCGCCTTCATGGCCTGCAGCTCCTTCATGTCGTGGGCCCAGTCTGCCAGCGACTGCTCCAGCTCCTGCATGGAAACGCACCCGCACAAGCCTTGGCACTAAGCTCCTCGGCTTTCCAAACCTGCCGGCTAATCCCCTGCCTGGCCTGTGGGGGAGGAGAGCCGGGAATGTGCAGCCGCCTGTGCCGCGCTCTCCATGGGGCTGGGCTGGCCAGGATCCCCGGGAGATCACTGGAACCCACTGGAGCCCCACTGGAACCCACTGGAATCCACTGGAGCCTCACTGGAGCCCCACAGGAGCCCCACTGGAACCATCGCTGCTTCCCCAAGTGCTGGAATGCAGCCTGGCCCCAGCAACTCCCCGTGCTCCAGGGCAGCGTTTGGGTTCTCACACCCAGGCCGGCACAGGCTCGCTTCTTCGGGGTCTCCTTTATTCCTGTTGTAACTGTTTTAGACAAACTGCTTTCCACCTGCATTTGCTCCAGTTTCAGGTTATTTTTCTAAACACAAAAATTTCATCAGTTGCCTCCTCTAATGAATGATTTCATAGGCACTACCTCAGATTTGTGAGCAATGTGCAGCTTTTAAACTGCTTGCTCACAGAAAACAGGCTCTCTTTTCTGCTTTGCTGCCCCAACTCCCCTTTCTCTTTATTGTAAGTTACATATTTTCCTTAACATTGTTAAAATTGTCACCTAAAAGGCAGAGGTACCACTGTGTGCAGCTGGGGAATAAGATACTCTACACACAAGGTCCAAGGTCCCATTTTGCAAAAATAGCTGCTGGGAAGGGTCAGTGGTTCATCTAACAAAAAAACCCAAATTCTAAGAGAGAATCCAGTTGTCTCATTTTAAAGGGAAAAACAACCTGTGAGTGTTTGTGTCAGAAGTATGCTGGGTCTAAACCCTATGAGGATTTTCACAGATCTTGGACTCAGCTTCAACACTACAGGAAAATACCAAATAAACCTGACTCTAAAATTTACCTGAGATCACAGTACTCCTATAGATGTGCACACATGCATTTATGTCTCCTAACAAGGGGCAAGTCCAGAGCAATACAGAGCTAACTATGGAATTTCATGGGACATTGCTAGCCTCGTGTAAGATCCAGGGCTGAAAGAAAATAGCTTTATTCCATACAGAAGTGAAAAGCAGGAAGAGCATGCCATGCCATTTTAGTGCTTTATTGTACTATGACACCTACTAGCAGCACTTGCACTGGCACTGTCTGACCCTGATGCCTCTACAGCTGAATTTCTTTTGCTGGGATAAGAGACAGAAACTGTGTGCTTCCATCTCACAGATAATTCAGGGCTACAGCAAGGCTGCTGCCGTGGGAAAGACAGCCAGCACTCACAAAGAAGATTTCAGACAGCTGATAATGAGTTCAAAGCCTTGGCCCGTTAATAAGCTTATTTGTTCCCACTACATAGGTCAACAATTCACTTCATAAAAGGATGATGAAAGACTGACCACTCCAGACAAAATGTCTCCTATCCCTTGGAAATGCTTTTCTTGCCATTTAATTTTCATGGTGCACTATGGGCTGCAAGTAATTTTGCCACTCCCTTACTCTTAATTTTCCTTCTCTTTAATTATTCCCAGATCCTGCAGGTATGTATGGTGCTTTGCAGAATTACAAGGTCTCTTGCCTGAGGAGCTCCATGTACAAAATGAATTGGGAAACAAAAAGGGAGATTCAGTCACAGGGATAGCAGCCAAATGAGCTGAGAGAAGGGAATTTTTTTCCTTTTGTTTGAGAAACTACTTATTTTATAAATGCAGATTGTAAAGGGAGAAGAAGCAGGAAATACAATAATCCAAAGACTACTACTACTACTCAACCTTCTTGGTCAGCTGGACTTTGGAGATGGGCAGCAATCAGGATGGTGTAAAGGAAAGAAATTCAGTGTCACTGAAAGGCAGGTAAGAGGGAAAACTAATTTTACAGGGATGAGGTGTTGTGCAAAGACTACAGCAATTTGAATACAATATGGCTGTTCATACCTTAATATGTTCCTTGGCTTTGTGGAGCTCTTCATGTTCAACAGGGAGTGGATCTTTTACTTTCTCTTTTAGCTCTTGCAGTCTGCTTTCCAGTTCCTTGGTTTGCTTTTCAAAGCGGTCACAAGTCTGCTCAGAGAGAACCAAGGATGTTTAAAAGGTGAGGATACTTTATCATGAGGTATGAACCACACAGATATATTACAAAATAACATTTTCAATCCACTGAAATAATCAACCATGTACTCTGGTTTTTGGTATTTTCTCTTTTGATACACAGTGCCACCCACAAGGATTTGGTGCTTGGATTTACAGAACTTCAAGCCTCTCCTATTTAAGGCTTGCCTTTGAGAGCATTTCTGGTCATTTTGTTCAACCCAGGAGACTTTAAGCATGGTTTTTGGACTATATCAGTGACAGTATTCAATTTTAAGACACACCTAATAAACTACTTAGCCATGAACGCAAACTGATTGCTCTAAGGAAATAAATATGTGTTTAGATGTTCAACAACATGAGGAGGAACGAGCCCAAAGCAGGAATGAGCTCCAGGCCATGGGGAGAACATGAGAACAATCAGAGCAGGAACATCCATTGTTCCAACAAATGGAATCCAACTCAATTTCCTTTGGAGAATCAGGAGACCACAGTTTTAGCTTCCTTCAAGCCCTGCTGACACATGACAGGCACTTCCCTCAGAGTGCCCCTGCAGCGAGCAGCAGCTCAGCCCTGGAAATGGTGGGACAGGGAAGCTCTGGAGACCCAATGCCAGAGAAGCAGGTGGGAAGGGCATCATCTACCTGTAGGGTGCCACTGAACTGCATCTTCTTCTTCTCCAGCAGGGCCTGGGTTTTCCCCCAGCGCTGCTGTAACTGGCTGAGCTCCTCCTGGAGAGCAGCACTGGTGTCAGGATCGGAGACAGTGCGCAGCTTCTCCCCAACATCGATGACCAAGGTGTACATGGCTTGCCACCTCTGAAGGATCACCGCCTTACTCTTCAAAAGAAAAAAAAATAATTAACTTTCTAAGCTGTTCTTAGGAAGTTCCAGAAGTGCTTTCCCAGTATTTCACTTGGGAAGATGACTCTCAAGGTACAACTTTGTTCATAGGCATGAAAGAGTAATCAATAGATCTCCTATATACTTAATTGCAGAAAAATCACATTTTCTCTGATACTTTTGATTTATAAAACTGTACAATAGCTTTCCCCAGATTGAATCTATAGGGTGAAAGTGCAGCAGTCAAGAAAGATGGAAATTCAGTTGTACAAGTTACTCAGAACAAAAAATACAATCTAAGTTCTGTGACCACCTCTAACATCAACATCTTAGGCTAATTTTTTCAGCCTAAGATCATGATGTACTCAAAGTGAAGTAAGCCATCAATAATAATTTGCCCACCACAGACTGATCTCCAACACAAGGAGATAAAATCAGTTTCTTTCTGTAGAACAGCAGCAGGAGGACAAGGACAATTTGAAGTACGAGAGAGAAAACTTTCTGGCTTTTCTCACTAAGAAAAAAGCATGAGCACTAAGTTGTAAAATCTACTGAAAATCACCTTTACACAGGCAGGTAGAAATGAAGACGAAATAAACAGGGCAGACACCAGATAGAATCCTGGTAATGTGTTAATCCATCAACACTAGATGTGTGGGTACACAATATAAATCTTGGCCTGTGCAAATAGCATTCAACAGTATGATTTTAAAAGGTTTTAGACTGCCTTACACAAGCATTAATTTCACTGCTTGCTTCTACCTTCCTACAAAACAAAGAGGTGCATAGTTAAATGGAAAACCAAAATATCCAAAATTAACAAAGGAAAATACAGAACTCACTGTTCTAAAGAACTGCTCACCAGGTTTGTGTGTCTTGGAGTGAACAGACTCCCTTGCAAGTGTTTTCTCCTTTGTTTCTGGCATCTCCTGCCCATCCCTGCACACACAGGACCCTCTATGACCTGTCCTGCCATGTAAGTACCTTCCTTCAGGCAAAATAAAAGGCCTGAATTCAGCAGTCATGTCAGTAAGATGCACACAGACCTAGAGGTTACCTGCTAGGACAGACTAGGGTGCCTGACTTATCTTCTAGCACCCTGAATTTCTATTCTCATATCCATAAGAATTTTGAAGCATGCAGGGCTACTAAATGGCCATGCTGATCAAGAAGTTTCTGAGTATAATGAGCCTTTTGCAATGTCACTGCTTTCTTATCTGTGCTCAGCTTTAAGGAAAAAGTGTCACCAATCATTTCTCCCCCAAGAAAGTGTGTGATTTTAAAGCTTTTTACCTTAGTGGACAGAAGTTGTTTCAGTCTGAGGGAAAAAGCCCACATATTTTAGATTTATGAGAAGTAAGCACAGTACCTTGAAATCATGAATTACATTTCTAAGCTGGTAAAGGCTGTAACAGTCCTGGCTCTTCACAGCTGTGAGGAAGCTGTTTGTATCATCAAGGAATCTGTTGAGGCTCTGCAGGGAACTCCTGAAGAGCTGCCACTGGCTCACGAGTCCATCGATATCTTTCTTCCTCTGCTGAACCATCCGGATAACATTCTGCCACTGCTCTTTCAGCAATGTGAGCTTGGAAATAAACTCTGTCCTGAAAATTACAAGGGATGAGTGTTAATTTATTTTGATCTCAAGGCTGCGTATTACAGTAATTGTGATGGATCTCCCATTTGCAAAGTTGTTTTCCAATTATAATACCCAACAAGGCAAGATTTGCAGCCCTAAGCTCAGCCCTGCTCTCTGTATTCCACCTTTTAAGCAATCCAAACAACCTTTCACATGATACCAAAAAGGGTAAGGCAAGTCCATCTTGCAATTGTAGTATAGTAACATACATAATACAGCAATCAGACACCACAAACACTTCTCTGAAGAACAAAAAGGTCAGTCCAAGTGAGACAAGGTCACTGATTACACTGCAAAATTGATCGGCACAGTGGAAAATTGTGCAGTTATTGAACGCATTTAAACAGTTATTTTGTCCTCTTCTTCAGCATGGTCAGATGATCCAGCAGATCTGGCTGACTGATTAGGCAACCCCATCTACCAATTCTGCTTCTCTGCAGGAGGCCATCATCCCTGATTCACTGTTATACAAACCCCTGCCTTTCTGTGGGTAGGTCCCAACACAAAAATCCAGCAGCTCAGCTTAGTTCAGCCCTGCCTTCCCTGGCAGTTTAAAGCAAAGCTATGGATTTTATACTGGCACGTCTGAGGGGAGCACACACAGTCCTGCCAAGCTTCTGGAAGCAGCAAGATGTGGCAGGGAGGGAAATGTGTTCACCCCAAACACCTGAGGCAGCTGAACCTCTGCTCACAAACATTACCTGCTGTTTCTCACACTACATTAAGAGAAAGGTGTAAGATCATGCTGATAAAAAACAGGTTTAGGTACCATATGTTTGGGGTTTCGTGGCCAGTGACTCAATGTCCTGCCATGTGTGCCAGGAGCAGTGTGGATAGTCCACACCTCTGCACTCTGAGAAGCAGAGAGCTCCAGGAAGAGGGAGAAGATCCTTCATACACAGCATCCTCATTATGGTCTGTGGGCAGGCAGCTTCTCAGCCACAGGTACACAACAAAAGGCTCCTGTTCAGGAGCAATTATTTTTTTTTTCAGCCCAGCCTGTTACTATCCCAAATGCAGTCTGGCCAGGGTACCTGTGTTTCTTTCTCACTGCACCTCCTCATGTTTTTGCAAAATGTGACAGGTGATCACTCAAAGAGTGGACCCAGCTAAGAGTTTGGGTTTATGTCCTCGTAAGAGCCATGATTCAATACCAATTCCAAGAAAGATAGCATATTCACTAAATGACTAAGATCTTAAGGATAAAACCAAATAAAGTACCTTTTCTCTGCTTCTCCAGATTCCAAGGAGAGTAGAACTTTTTCTATGATAGAATTAAATATCTGCTGATTTATGGAAATCTCAGTCTGCAGCATCTGAAAATACCAAGAGAACAAGTTTTAACTATTCAGTGAAAAACCTTTGCTATGAAAGCTGCTTCTGCTCCTCTAGAGTGGCAGCATTTATTTAATTGTAAATGCTGTAAACACTATTATTTTCAATTGCTAGTGTGAAATGCACCCTAGGAATCCACAGTTTTTGGATACCAGAAAGAATCTGCACATATGTGACAGCAGACCTCACCATGAGTTGGATGATACATATCTGAAACCTAAAGTTTTTTGACTGTTTCTCTGTAACAAATAGCAACTGTTCGGGAAAATACCAGCGAAAACAGATTTCCACTAAAATCTAGTAACTGGTCAAACCAGAAATATGCTGTGAAAATACTATTTTAAATGCATTTATTCCAGAAACATAAGATTGCTGCCAGGTCTCCAGCAAACTATCCAGTTAGCTGCCACAGGCTCCAGTGTTCTGGGACAGGCAGACAAATACACCTCAGGGCTGGGGAAATCTAGGACTTCCATGACACAGCACTTGAAGATGCACTCCTTAAGGTCTGATCCTTGCAAAAAGGGATCTGCCCCTTTGGAAAAGGATTTTCATGTTTTAGAGATTTTACCTTGACAGGCATGTGAAATGCAGTGTAAAATCCTGCCCAGATCTAATTTCAAAACACACACCATTTTCTAATGATTTCCCTCGTCTTCATCATTCAAGATGCTGCCTCCATTTTTAGAGTTAGCTTTACCTCATATACTCTCTGTTGCTCTTGCAGTTCTTCAAAGTGTCCTGGAATATCTGTTTTTAAGGCTTCTTTCATTTTTTCTAGGAATTTCATCCACTTTTCACATTTCTGAAAGAATTTCTTCTCATCATTTTGTGTTCCCTCAAGCATACTGTAAAACAAAATGAATAACCAGAAACTTCTGTTGGTGGATGCTTTTTCTGGGTATGTTACAGGTGCTCAAAATGTGGTGGTTAATAAAATTAACTTAGTTAATTTATAAAATTAACAAAGTGCTTCACTTGGCACTTTGCTCCCTTCTTCTCCTATGAACATCCAGGTTTTTGCTTCAAGCAACTTAGAATGCAAATAGCCACTGAAAAATCAAGTAAACTGAAAGGGCAGAATTCCACCTGGCAAGCCCCTGAGAAAGCTGAGAACAGATTGCAAGATGTCCCATGCTTTAACTTGGTTTTTATTTTAATCACAGCAAAAGGAATTATTACTAGTGATTTTTTTGTTTGTTTACATTTCAGACCTGCAACATTCCAGAGCAGCTGCTGTTTTCTGACTCCACTGCCGAGTCAGGCTCTGCATTTTCTTCAGGGTGAAGTCACTGAGTGGCAGCTTTATGCTTGCTTCATTCAAACTCTCTATGCTTGGAGAAAGTGCAGCAAGCTCCAGTGTCTGATTCTGGAAGTAAAGAAAAAAAAAAATATTGCAAAAAAGTACTGCCTTTTTTTCAAAGAAGTATAGAGGCTTATTCTCTCCACAGCTTGAATACACCAAACATTTCTGTGTTAACTTCAAAAAATACAGGGGGAAAAAAAGTACTAACTCATTTAAACAGGGCTGACTTTTCCAACAGTACTGAACAGATACTCAAGACCTGGTACATTGAGGGAACAGAGTATCTCCAGAGCAAAGCTGCGGAAAAAGATCTCCCATCAACCCCAAATCTGGGTGATTTTCCTCCTTTCCATGCAGGCATTTGGCCTCAAATGCAGATCTAGGGTTTCTAAACTTTAATCATCACTTTTTGTGTTTTGGCTGAATTATAGTTACTCTGATGGAAGTGCTGCAACTGTGACATTTAGGAAACAATCTTGAAGTGAGCCAGAGCTGAGTAGTATCTTTTTGTATTTGGGAATGCAAACATACCATGAGCAATTCTGAGTTGTCTCCTTCCCCTAGACAGAGGCTATCAAAGGTGTCTGTGCAATTCTTGACACGACCCTCCAGTGTTTCCAGGCAGTTGTTGAAATCCTCCAGTTGTAAAAGATTGAACTGGCATGAATGAATTTACATTAGTTACTATTTATTACATTTATTCAGTATACAAAAAGAAGCAATAAGCAAAATTATCAGGAAAAAAGTTATTAAATTTAAATTCTAATGTATTTATAACTCTCTATTGAATTTTTTTCAACTGGATAAGGGGAAAGTTTAACCCAAAGCAGAGAGCAAGAAACAGAATCTCAAAATTGTGAGATAGCTGTAACTATGTGAAAGGAATAGGGGTTTCTTTCATAGCTTTGTGCTATTTAATTCATTGTGAAATTGGAAAGTCAAAACTCAGATTATAAGATTGGGGAAACTTGTGAAAATGAGCTTCCTTTGAGGTACACACAAAGCCTGCACCCACAACTGAAGTTGTGCAGCTAACATGAGCTCTGATGTTTCTCATGAGAAATCAGTAGGGCAGGAATTCAACTTTCCTTTAGCAGAACAGCACTGGGAAAGCTTTTACTTTCTTTCCAGAATTAAACTCCACATCTCTGAGAGTACTTGCACAACAACAGCTTTTCTAAGGGATGAATGGCAAAAACTGGTATGTGGAGAGAGATTGCTGTGGTAATACTACAGGGTTATGTAGTAACCTAGAGAAAATGACTACCCAGAAATGCATTTTTTCATGCAGTGAGAAATTCACAGGCAATATGAGAAACCTGTTATCTTCACAAAGATTTCTGGCTTGCAGCCATTAACTGTGCTGATAGATGGATCATAAATAGAGCTGGCTTCAAATGTCTTGACTTTAAAACAGAACAATTCATTGGAACCAGACTTTTTCCATAGGAGCAGACTAATTCTACATCAGTAAATGTCCAGCAGTACATTTGCTTGGAAGCTTTCTTAGAAAGAACTGTGCAGAGAAGTCAATCCTCCACTACTCTGAGCAGATCTCCTGGATCCAGGTCTCTTCCCTACTTGGCCTGAACAGGAATGTCAGTCTGGTTCTCAGAATGACATCAAATGGGCACAGTCTTCTGTTTGGTTTGAGGTTCGCATGAACTATTCCCAAGGAAAACTGAAGCCCATTATTTATTTTTTTTTTCAAGGCAGAGCTGAGAAAGTTTACAACTACTTCAGTGTTCAAAAAAATAAAAATACATTTCCTAATCTTTGATCATCTGAGGGTCCTGGGGATAATAGGCCCACTGACAAAGGCTGTTAGAGCAACACAAGCAGGTAAGGGTGAAATCCTTCACCTGTCCCTCTGGCTTTGTGTGTTATTTCTTTAATCATCCTGCTGAGTGTCATTTAATTGCAATTTCAATTCAAGAACTATAGTGCTCTAATGAGGAATGTGGCTCACACAGGACTTTAGTGAAGAAGTTACCCCACACTGACAACAGCTAATTTAATATTTTTTAAAAAAAACCAACCTGAAGTTCATCCAACTTCCTCTGCAACATCTTTTCCAAATAGGTTGCTCTCTGGAATGGCTGCAGCTTCTCCAGCAGAATGGCTTCAGCAGCTGTCCCAGCCTGCTGTTTTATCCTGTCAGCCTGCAAATAAATCTGGGTTCGGCATCCTGCGATGTTCTGAAGGCCATGCTGTAAATTCTGATGGAAGAAGGGAAAAAAAAAAGTTAGTAAATGAACCAGATCATCATTCATGTGCCACTTTCATTTGGTATCTTTTGTTGCTGTAACTAAACTCTTTTTGTTGATCCCATCTGGGAGCCCAGCTCAGCTATGGTGAAAGCTTCAGTCTTTTACTTGGAGGATAAAGGGAGCTGCATCCATTGAGTGCAGTGCTGGGAAAGGCACAGTTCAAAGTTCATGGAACACCAGTGGCTTCAGGCAGCAGGATATGGCTGCTCCAGAGGAAATCAGGGAGGGAAATGGGAATATCCCTCTCTACAAGATGTGTGTACATGAGAAGATGGAGGAACCAGCCCATGCTGCAGATGAGGAATGCTATTTAATTACAACCATAGCAGTACTTTGGATCCCTCAGTGATTGAAGACTATGGGTTTGGTTTATTTGTTCCCCTTTACCAAGAAAGATGCTATAAAATTAATTACAAAGATTAATTAATAAAAATTAATTATAAAATTATACTCTAAAGGCAGTACAAAAACAAAGGGAGTAATTTTAGACTCATTTAATGTACTTTATTTTTTCTTTTTTTTTTTGATGAGTGAAATTTACTTTTAGCCATGAAACCCCCTGAAATTTGCCCCTATGCGTTGTCTTTTCTGAGAATAATAAGCAAAGTCTTCTGATCAATAGCAAAGAACACACACATTTCCCTAAAAAGAAAAATGGTCCTTGCTTCCTGACCCCTTTGTTTGAAAGGATCATATTATAAAATACCACTCCAGCCATTTAATAAATTACCCAAGAAATTTTGATTTCTTATTCTCTATATAGGAATTTATTTTTATTTTTTGTGGTGACAAAAATCCATAAAACCATAATCTTTCCTAATATATAGAGAAGAAAAGATAAGAGAGATTAAAATACATTTTTGTTATGGACATGTATACTCAACTACACATAACTCATATGCCACTTCACTGATCCCACTGATCTTTTAATGCACCACTTAAAAAAACCTACAAGGCATTCCTTGTGTTCTAGCCACACACACAGGACAGGATCTACAGTGCTAATGGAATTCAGGTGGCCATGCCTTGCTCATTAGGTATAATACTCTTCACAAAAATTTCCAGAAAAGGCAATTCCTTTTTGCTGACATATTGGTGAATTTCTGTAACAGCCATTAGTAGATCAGAAGAAAGTAAAAGTACTCTGGTCAACACTTTGCTGCCATCAATTTTTCTGACAAAGAAAGATATACATGAGTTCTCTTCCCTTTAATGTAAAGTTTCTTATTTAAAGCCACATGCAAAATGAAATATTCTGGACTTCTTCCAATTTGTGGCTAGAGATTCATAAAGCTTGATGAATCACTGCTCTGTCCTGACATAAGGATTATTATGTTTCTTTATTGCAGTCTGAAAGAACCAAAAATGTCAGAACCTAATGACAGCTTTGCTGCCTAAAGAGTCCAATGCACCGTGTGCCTTCAGCATGATATCTCATTTGCCTGAAGTCAAAAGCATTTAGAATAATCTAAGGAGCTCAGGAATCTGTGAACTCATCACACCAGACCAAAACACAGTACCAAATTCAATTAAAAACAATTTGCAGGCTGTGGAAAAGCTCAGGATGATCCTGTGCTCAGGAAAACTGCTCTTTTCCCCCTCACCTATTGTTCCAGTAGATATTATCCCTCCTCCCAAGCAATGCCTCATAAGGTAAATAATTTTTCCTTCAGTGATTCCTTCCAACACAGGCCTGGTTTTTTGTGTAGAGCAGAAAGGGGCAGAGATGGAATATGACTCCCTTCTGCTCTCTTCTTACCATACACTAACTTTAGTTTGGTCTCTGGTCCAAGTGCTTAAAGGAAATACAAAGGTGCCTGTTCATGGAAGAAACCCACAGATTTTATCTTTTCCACTGACTGGATTGTTGGCATTATTTTGCCTTGTTTCTCAAAAATGAATCTTGGTTTGTACCAGGCAGCAGAAACTTATTAATGTACCTTCATCTCCTGTATCCTCTGCTCCAGGGTTTCTATCGTGTTCTCCTCAGGCACACGAGCATCCAAGAGCTGAGCACACTGCTGGCTGTACTGCTGTAACTTGGCTGCTGTCTCAGTGCACAAAGCATCAAAGGGCTCCCAGAGCTGCAGAGCTGCCTGTGCTGCCCGCAGCTGATCTGTGATGTCTTCATTTACTGCGTTCCACCTGCCAAAATATCAAAAGATTAAGAGTGTTTCCTAGTAGGCTCTCCTGCAGAATATGATTTGGCACAGGATTCCTGTGGGAGAGTTGCTTTGCATCCACAGCCATGTTCCTGAAATCCATTTTGTGCTGTGGGACTCATCACATGAAAAGCATGCAGGTAAAAGGTACAAGTTCCCCATCCCTGGAAGTGTTCAGGGATGGATGGGGCTTGGAGAAACCTGGTCTGGTGGAATGTGTCCCTTTTCATGGCAGAGGGGTTGAAACTGGATGATGTTTACAGTCCCTTCCAACTCAAACCCTACCTGATTCTGTGATTCTACTCCTCACACAGATGCCCTTAGATGGGTGAGATAGTATAGATTTGAAAATCTGATGTTTGAGTCCTGCCTCAACAACTTGGGTGTTTTAAATACTAGCAACTGGGGTCTGATTTTGCAGGCTTACCTAGTGTGTGCCTCTGTGCACTTCTGGTCAATAATCTCTGCAAAGGAGGGGGAGCAGTTCTTCTTCAGGTTACTGGCAGCAGCCTGGAGCTTGGCCCAACTTTCTTCACTGTTCTCTGATTCATCTTGAAGAGCCTGCAGAATGGATTATTGCAATTAATTGTGGGGGATAAATGACCTAAGTGTAACTTCCTCTATAGATTGGTAGAGCTAGGGCAGCAATAATGCCATACTTCTGCAGATTAAAATGTTTGCAGAAAATATAACACCTGTTCCTAGAAATTAGGAAGCTAAAAGAGGTGAAATGGTTGAAGTTAAAAAAGAAAAAAAAAAAGTCATTCAAGAGACCTATTTAAAACTGAGATAATTTATTGGCTGTTAAAGAAAAAGCTCATTTAGCAAACCCACACTCCTGAACTGAAAAAAGGACTTTGCTAGAAACCAAAAATGCTTTCATTTTAAACCACTGTTTCTACTGGCAGAAAAGTTGGCTTGACACCTCCTGTCCTCAACTCCAAGTTCCCCCTCCTGATACAGGCAATTACAGCATATCTGTGACTGCTCCAGGTTAAAAGTAAACAGGGTGACTAAAGGGAGGTGAGAAGCTGCCCAGTTCCTTGTATTTATAATATGAGCCCAGGTGAGGGTGAAAAGCACTTGTGCAGTGTTTACTGCCAAGAGTCCCATACCCAACGTTCACAGCCTCAGTCTGTCCTGCACCACCTCTGATACAACTCAAAAAAAACCCCAAATCAGGCCTTATTTACAGGAAAACAGGGAGTGCTTGCACAGCCTTTCAACACTCATTTAAAGCCAGGGCAGGGGATTTTAGCCAGAGCTGTGAAATGCCCAGACCCAGGGCCAGCCTAACTGCCTACTCCAGATGCTCCACTTGGACTCTGTAACAGCCAAGCAGAGGAGCAGGAGGATCCAGGGCATTTATGTCTGGCATTCTGACTTCTTCAGAGGCTGTGCAGGAGACTCCAGCTCTCTGGAGAGTGACAGAACAGCTGGACTGGTGCTGGAGCAAGCAGAAATGCCAGGCTCAGCATCAATACAAGGTGCAAGGGAGCATGAGCACTCAGTGAGCTTCTCTCTTAAACCTTGGTACCTAAATGGCACTAAAGTTGTACTTATGCACTACATAAAATAAGAAGTCTAAGTGCCTCTGGAGACAAAAAAAAATAGCAATATTGCACTAATTTCAGTGTTAATATAATAAAGAAAAGTTGTTCAGATAATGTTTTTGGTCTTTTTTTTCAGTGGAGTTTGTTTGCCTAAAGGCATAGAAGAAAGTACAGAAATAAGACAACTTTACCTGGAGAGTTTTGACCTGTTTTTTCAAAGCTTCCAATGAAGTTTCTTCCCCAGAAGGTTTGCACTGGTCTATGCAGTACAAATATCTTGTTGTCATCAAGCTGACTTCTGCATAAATTTCATCATATGCTCTCCACTGCTCCAGTACTGACTCCATTGAGGCCTTTAGCTGTGCAACCTGCAGACAAACCATTTTTGTTATTATTTCTTGTGTAGTCCTGACATATAAATCATCTTTAAATTGACTTAGAAATCTAAACTCAATGCTCAATCCATGACAATCCGTATTAATTTGCCAAGTTGAAGTATTTTACTACTTGGTAAGGAATTGTGCAGGCTTCAAAAAAAGCAGTAAACCATACCTACAGTGTAGAATATGAATTTGCTGGTAATTAAAATTTCACTGGAGTTCAAGGTAGCGCTATTCTACCAGAACAACCCAGGAAGTACTGAAATAATAAACTACTTATTCCCTTCTGCCAAAATCAGCCTGAAGTGGGAGGAACTTGAAAGCCTTAATCTTCTTAGGAAGCAGATAGGTTGATCCAGAGATCAAGTTTCCTTTCAAGTACAATTTGAACAGAAATTGGAAGAAGCCACTACTGCAATACTCTGAGAGCTGTCGCCCCTCTTATGCCATTGTGCTCTACTAATGCAGGCCCACCTGGATCACAGGCTAGCAAGTCCAGGATTTTCATGCAAAATTAAATGATGGATATCCCCTTTATTTTCTGTCTCTTTCATTATTACAGTTGTCTAATCTGTAAGGGGCAGGCATGGCTTCCATTTGCCACAGGCTCCTAGACACTGAAAACACAAAAATGCAGTCCTCCTTCAGCAATTTTTATCCATCTGCTTCAGGGAAGTACATAAAGCATGTCCTGGGTTAGATAAAACATTCACCTATTTTCAGTCATGCTTGGAGAAAAGCATGAAAACCAGGCAGACAGACAACCATGTCTCCATGAGACCTGACAAAAGCCAGATGCCAGATTTCAGTTCTGACTATGCAGCCACACAATGGAAGAAGAAAAAAACATCCACAGTAGTTCACCCTAAATAGACTGCACAGATCATTTCATCCCAGTATCCTAGTTTCAGGCACACACAGCCTGGTGGATTAATCATCCCTATTCTCTTTTGAATCATGGTACAGGTGGGAGGAATCTCTAATTGCTTTTTGTAGCCTGTAGCTAATTACTGCCCACACAAGGAAGATGGAAAGACATAGTTCTCGAGAAATGTCTCTGAGCCACAGACTCACGGTCTTGAGCTCAACCTACGGACAGTTTAATCAAGATATTACATCTCCTTAGCCCTGTATTAGAAATCTCTGCCTGGCTCTGATGTGAGCAGTCACCCGTGGGAAGGAACCTGCCCTTGCTGTTTCACTGCACACACAGACAGCTCAGCTCCAAGAACATCCTGTAGTTTGCAAGTTCTGTAGCTAAGTCATAAAATTCCTAAAATTAACATGACCCATGATGACTGCATGAAGAAAAAAAGCACCAGGCTGTCAATCCTGCCAATTTCTATCCCCAGCTATACACCAGAAGGAAAAACTTTCATCATGTACATAGACATAAATTTCCCTGCTTTCTTGGTAACAAACAATCGCATCCCTTCTGCTGAAACCTAAACCAAGAAGCAGCAATACTGGATTGACACCTCCTGTGGAAGAGTTCAAGCAAAAGGGTTCAGGTTTAACAAAGTTCTGAGGAAAAAAGGCAAGGAATTCATAATAAAAATGGGTAAAGCAATCTTAACTAGAAACACAACCACTCCATCATGTATAATTCTCTACAGTACATGGTTATTTATTATCACAATTTCAATCTATAAATGTACTCATTATTATCTCTCCTAAACCTATCAATTACATCCACATAAAAAAAACCATCAGATCCAATTATAATGATATTATGACTATAAATATAAACTGCTGGGGAGTCAGTTTGCATGGGAAACCAATATGCCAGACTCTCCTTGGAGCAACTGGAAACGACAAAGGATTTGAGGATGGCAGAAGCCACCCTGGTGTGTGGATGAAAGAGTAACTGGGAGGTGGAAAAGCTGCAGTGACAACAGGGCCAGAGTAGGCAGCTTCCACCAATTGCACTACAGGGGAGAAAGAGCAGGGTATGAAAGAGATCAAGTAAGAGAGTTAAAGGTTTTCATTTTCAGATTGACATAAAAGTAGCAGTGTTCTTTCTTTATTTACTTAAACTGCAAATGGGGACCTGCTCCTCCTCCCTTTGTACTCAAACTGCTTCAATATCAGACAAATTTTTCTCTCTCAACTTTGGAAATACATTAATTTACTTTACAGTAACGAATTAAAACTAAATTCTTAGGAAGGCGAAGAGTATTCAAATTCCTTGAATACTTTTCATCTTTTTTGTACCAGCTCCTGCCATCCCATGAAGATTGATTCTGATCACCACACTGGTGATCAGAAAATGCAGTGGAGGAAACCTGAACACAAGCAAGGCTTTTACCTGGTTTACAATGCTGTCCTTCATTTCACACAGCTCAGCTATCCTGAGAGACTGAGCTGCTGGGGCTTGTTCTGCACTACCATTCGAAGCCAAACTTTGTTTGAGCTCATCAAGAGCTTTGGATTTAGCTGTGAGTTGATTTTCTAGCTCCTAAAAAATGGGAATAAAAAAGATAAATAAGATTTTTAATGAGACCATAGAAAAAAATTTCTGTGTGAGTAGCTTAGATAAATATGCCTTCTTTAAAACCAATTTTGTGCAATTCTTCAGTCATGCAAAGGTAAGACAGGAACTGGTTTTGCAATGGGAGAATCCCTGACATCCTAACAACTTGTGGAAAGTTATTTTCAGTTTATCCCTCTACTCAGAGAGACTCCCATGGCAGAAATTCCAGTGTAATTAAGTGAGAACCATCTCCAATGAATGGAGATATCTGGGAGAAGAACTTCTCCAGCACAGCCAGCAAGATTTTAAGAATCTTGACATGCTGGGGAAAGCTCAGCAGGGAGTTCTCCACAATGTGAGGAATTATCCATACCCACAATGAGCCACAACATTTCCCTATAATGCTACACTTAAAGCCATGACTGTTTTTCACCTCTCACTGACCATCCCCAAAACATTTTTCAATTTGGATCTTATTTTTATTGACCAAGTAAATCTCAATGAAACATTTTAGCCACCTGTATCCTAGCACTGTGTGTTGCTCTGAGCAGGTGAGTGTATAGTCCAAGCTACCCTTGTGCCCATCTTCCATGCTGGCCCCTCCACACATTTCAGAGATGCAAGTAACTCAGTGTGTAACAGAGCACTCCAGACAATAAAAGCAGCCTACTACGAGAGAGATGTAACCATGGCAATGAAAGAACAAATATTCCATGTTAAGAAATAGAGAGGGAACACTGTACTGAATGAAAACAGGAGACTGACAGAGTAACAGGAACCAATTATTAGCTGGCTGCCACCTGTATTAATTTTGAGGGATCTGATGCCTAGAAAAACATAACAAAGGACACCCAGATCCTTGAGGCTGCTGCAGAGAGACTACACTACAATCTAGGGCAGATGTAGAGAGGGTTTCTATTTTTCCAAAGGGGACTGAGTAGTTTCCATGACACTTCCATCACAGAGCTCTTCAAACTAATGGAATTTATAACTTCCATGGCTGTGCTGAACTGAGAATTACTTCTATTGGAAGTATCTCAGAATACAATATTGCTGCACAGCACTCCAAATACCATGAAGCAACAGCAGATGCATCTTCAATTGGTTGAAAAAAATCACAGAATAGCCACTCACACTGAAAGTGGCTCTGGCTCTTTATCACCTGAATGCAACATGATTTAATTAAAACGACATTGGAGAATTCTTCTGGCAAACAGCAACTTCCGTTATATTTCTTTCTGTTAAAATCTGTGCAGTTCCTTCAGCAAAGTGTGCTAAATAGGGCTTTTACATTATTTTTTAATATCACTCATGTCATGCTTTACCTTGCAATCATCTAAGGTGTTCTGTGCAGAGATCAGACTTGCTGGGGTCTGTAAGGATCTCAGTCGATCACTCTGAGCTTCCAGCCAGTTGTACAGAGTCTGGGCTTTGTTCTCATTCTCAGTAATATCCTCCAAAATGTGTTCCAGGTCTTGGATCTGAAAGTTACAGAACTGTTTCAACTTACTTAAACCTACAGGTGGGCAGAAACAGGGCTTTACCTTCCATGACAAAATTTGAGATGATGAAATTTATACTGAAAATACTCTTTAGAGAAATATTTTGAAAGGAAAACCTCAAGGGTTTTGCAGGTTCTTTAGGATCTAACCTTTGCCTTTGGAAGAAACAAGCCAGTGTGTGTTCTGGAGTTGGGAGACCCTGGGCTATGTGGACACATTCATTCATATGGGAGTCTGAAAATCTCATTCTCACTAAAACCCACCACCAACAAGAAAGGGACCTCAAGTTTCCTATCTTCAATATTGGCCCTGAGGATCCATTAGATCCTAGAATAGAATTTCATAAATATGGTTAGAGAAGATAACCTCTTCCCCAACAAAACTGAAATTGCATCATGGAAATTTTCAGTTGTATGGGAAATGAAATTTCTACTTAAAAATGTTTCTGGAAGATTTTCTGAACTAAAAAATATTGGCAATTTTCCATCTGACCAGAAGTCTTTGAATCTGGACTCAGAAAGGGCAGCTTCTCCCAGAGCTGTGTAAATTGAGACACAAAGATGAAAGAGAAATGTGTTGGTGAAGAGATTCATTCCAGCAGCCTCATGGCTGCATTTTGGGATTCTAAGATTCCCCATGTCCTTTCCATATCATGAGCCACACCAGCTTTTCTGGGTATTGGGACACGTAAGCAGCAGCATCTAATTCTGGATGCATGGATTATTTCTAGCCTCACTAGAACAGAATAATTCTGAGGCATTGCCTGAAACAGATTTTCTCCAGGGCAAGATTATGTGCTGTTAGGAAAATTCTGCTTGTAGACTGACTATCAGCTGCTGTCCTTCAAAGCACTCTATTGGGAAAGAATATTCAATAACTGCAGGAGGAGGGCACTGACACAGAGTAACCCATTTCCAGTGACCCAGGAGGGCTGGAGCAGGGCTGGGAACTGATCCCTGCTGTGTCTTGTCCAAGAGGCTCCATCTGAACGTGGCTGTCAACACTACTTACTTAACAACTGCTGTTTTCACAAATCCAACTGCTACAACAGGAAAACTGCTGGTAGCCTAATATATCCCTAATACAGGGCAGTGGCACAGGCAAAATCAGAGTTCTTAGAGAGAAAGCCATGGGGACTCAATCCAACCTTTCTGTTGAGGGACGCCTGCAGGCGGTGCCACCGCAGGTTCATCTCGCCCAGGCACTCCGCAAACTCTGTCCTTTCGTAGCGCTTGCTCTCCACGTCACAGGTGCTCATCTGCAGCAGGGACTGGTTAACAAAATCTACCATCCACTGCTTAAAGTTCATTTCCATCATGTACTCCTGCAGGGGAGAAGAGAGAAAGAACAAAAATGTAAACATCAGCTTCGTAGTTTTAATCTGATCGGTTCCAATGATGCTTCAAGGTGTGGCAATGGGACATTGACAGCTTTGTTTGAATTATGACCAAAAATGTTTTTCTGAAAGAGAATCTGTCTGTAGGAATAATTCTCAAATTTCTCCATTCTGTATTTCTGTAGCTGTTTCCATTCATGAAACGTCTGGAGAAAATCTCTATCATTATGTGGGTAGTTCAAGGTAAAAAACAGACTAGTGATGGAGCTGGGAATAAAACCCAGGGGAACCAGATCCTGTACTTAATCCATTGGACAAAACCATCACACTGGGCCCAGATTAGGCTAAGGCCAAGGCTTTCCCACACTCCTGCAACTCACAGGCAAATGCAGCAAGAGCTTCTACTCCTTTTAACAAAATATCTGGTATCAGAATAGAATATCAGAATATCTGGGAGCCTCTAGCATCAGCATCTCTTGCACAGAGAGGTAAGTGAGAAACTACATGCAAAATGAAAACATTAAGGAATGTCTTTTTATTTCAGAGAGTATTAGAAGAGATTAGGAAAGGGCTCCATATTTATCTAGTGGTGCCCTGAATAGTCACCAGGGAATACCACAGCAGAGGTACTAAAGCCACAGCCGCTTCCCTCTAGGAATTTGTGACCCTCATCCCAGCTTTCTTCTCAACACACACAACCCTACCTTGCTGACAAGTGCAAAAGATACACCTACAAACCCAGCTCTAAATATCCAGTGTTATAAACAGCACCTCACCTACATGTCCCAGCTTCCAAATCCAACTGATACAGACCAAAATGGTCAGTACAGACCAATGTATGTGCTCTACCACAGCACTTGGAAAGAAATGCTTGCACTGGAACTTGCCTTACATGCAGCACCAAGTGCCTGCAAGCTGCAGCTGCAGACTGAGAACTGTCAGCCTTTCTGAGCCCTGAGCAAGGGCAGAGCAAAATATGTCTCTGTGGGGATTCATGCCCTGAGGCTGGGCTCCCTGGCATCTCTGGAGTACACAGCTTGAATTCTTCCTGTGACTGGAGCAATCAGCCTCTGCCACTCGTGCTCTGACATCTGAACAGTGCCGAGACTGCTGCAGCCTCTCTCTCTCTGCAGGGATGTTCATCTTGTCCCTCTTTCCTAGCAGGTTATTTCTTTTGATGACACATAATATTCAAACCCCCTGTTCTCTAGTTAAACGGATTCAGGTTATAGAGCTCCATTAGGAGGTATTCCTTGTTAAAAAGACAGACTAGAACACAGCCTCTGAAATAAACACAGAGTCTGTCTTCCTAAGGAAGGAAAGATTTGCTGCTCTTCACATTTTATAATCTAAATGCAAGAGAGAGAACAAATGAGACAGATGGAACAGCATGAGAAAAGGAGATTACAGCCCAGCAGGCAGTAGCTGTATTGCAGAACAGGCAGTGGTTTGAGTGTCATGGAAGCATAAAGGTTTTATAAAGGAGGATGTTACGACACGTTTCAGACTGAGGAGCCCTCTTGAGAGCAAGGGAAAGGATATGACAGTGCCTGTAGGCTGCTTCCATCCTTTTTACAGCAGGCCTGGGCTTACAGCCTCCCATTTACCTTGTACTTCTGAAGGAGGGTCTTGACTTGAGCAGCACCGCGTTGTGAATTTATTGGCTCCTCACGTTCCTGCTGTTGTTCCACATGGTCCAGCCAGGCCATTAGTTCAGCAATAGCTTCTCGTGATGAAAGCTTTTCCATCTGAAGCTGAGGTAAAGCATATAATGAATCCTTTACACTCTACTTGTTAGAAATACCAAGGAAAATGACATTTCTATTTTTAGAAAGGCTCAGGCACTATAATCACATTATTGGGGCATGAACTTGAAAGTGAGCCCCGTGCCCATGGGCAAATGACTTCAGTTCTAGAGTTCATGAATCTGAAATAAAATTCTTTCTAATTTTAAGCAACAGAATTTCATGCAAAACTGTAGAGATAAGAAATATATGCAAAACAGCCAGGAAGAACACAGCAATATTTAAACTGCAGTACAATATTGGGGTTATTCTGAAAGCATGGCACAGCTAATTCGGAAAAAGGCAACTGAATCCCAGCAGCAGCATTTTAACCTAATTATTTAGTTTGAACTGAAAGATGGCAGCAGTTTCTCACTCACCTGGTGAAGCTTTTCTTGGATGGCTGGGAGCTGTGTAATCAGTTCTCCCCATTTTTGCTCAAACTTTGCCAAAGATGACCTAAGTGCTGCAGTATCAGCTTGCTTCACGTGGAGGAGCTGGCTGGCAGTGCTCACCACTGATGACTTCAGGGAAGATTTTTCATCAACCTCCTTAGAAAATGTCTTAGGTGCATGGGAGAAATTTAAGAGTGGGAAAATATTTATATATATATGTTGAAATGAAGACAAGCCATATTTTCACAGGATAAAATGCCTCAACAAACAGATTTTATCAAGATGGTAAAATTCAGAAAACCTAAGCTCAATATGTATTAGCAGATATAGTATTCTTTTGCCCACCTTGATATACAGTGCTGAATGCCACCTTTTGCTCCCAGAGAGACTGGGAATATCCTGACCCCACTTCACACAGAGGTCCAAGGAGCAATCCCAGTCCTCATACCTCTGGCCAGCTCACATTCACCAGTCAAACCTTCATGATGCTTTGCTTTCCTCCTGTGCACTATTCCTTCTGTCTGGCCTCACACTGGGAACCTTCTGGCTAACCATCCAAGGGGAGCAGGCAAAGACATAAAATGCAATTCAGTGTTTCTCTTTCCTGACTTTGGCTGACACCTCCACTCCTGTACAGTTGTTAAGTGGCTTTGGGACACACAGCCATTCAGTGGTCTATTATGTGGGTGGCTCAAGGCCATGACAAACACAAAAAACCTCTCAAAAGGGTCATTTTCACCAGAATTCACAGTGTCTTATCTAAACCTGGCAGAAACGACTTACAAACAAGCTGCTGATGTTGTCCCTGATGGTGGCAAGATCTTGTGACACATTGAGAGACTGCTCCTTCCAAAAATTCATTCTCTGCTGAGCAGAATCCAACCACTTCATCAATTCCTCTGACTCTCTGTTGTAGCTACAGAAGGAAACAAAACACAAAAACATATCTAACTGAGGCTGGGATACATTTCTCAACCCTCTTGTCTTCCCTGTGAGAAGGCACGTGCTGTTCTGGCACCTCTGCTGCTGCATAACCCTGCAGAAGCATGGCTTCAGCTGTCATCTATAAAAAAAATTACAAACTAATGTCTAGCTGAAACTTCAGATTTTTTTTTCTGTGTTAGACCCACCTGACCAGGAGTTTCAGTAATGTTTGAAGTCGGTGTAGCTCATGGCCAACTTTTTTGGTTAAAGACAGCCACTGCTCTTCCAGTTTCCCAATCTGGCTTCTTATTTCTGGGCAGCTCACAGCAGTCAGCAATTTCTTCCCTTCTTTCACCATCTGGTACAGCTTGGCATGCTTTTCATCAACATTACTTTTGATTTTCTGTAAGAATATGGGAAGTTTGCAAAACAGTAACATTTTAAAGATGGAAAACACAACTAGAAAAACACATATCACATGTTCTAACTTCTTAATCTCACATTTCCTCTGTAATGTATTTTATTTTCCAAATGACAGCAATCTGTAATTCATAACATGAAAAAGGGACACAGGTTTTTGTGGGTTTGTTAATTTTTTGTTTGTTTGTTTCCTTTGGGTAGATCAAGACAAATCTCAACATATTTTTACACATTATCAGACTGACTTTGTTATGATTTAATGGGCTTTTCTGACACCCAAAGATGTCAGGCAATGGACAAACACTGTCAGATCTGGCTGCACTGTCCAAATATATGACTGCACCCACCAAAAAATTATTGTCTTCCCATGCTCTTGAAAGTTATTGTTCCTCCTTCAGGCTCTATACCATTTTGAAAAAATAGTTACTTTTTTGAAGGAAACTGCTGGGATAATTATTGAATAATGGTGACAGGGAGAAATGAAGAGTGGACAGTGAAGTCATTAAGTAAAAAACAAAGGTCTGGGGTTATTTCTCTTGCAGAAATGAAGTCCTAGAGGAATCTGTTCTGCTCTGTTTTTGAAACTCTAAAGCTCCACAGTTTCACCCTGCACCAAACATCTTCTAAAGCTTTATGACTTTGTTTCTGAAGTCTTTAAACACAAATAAAGACTTAGGAGTGAAGAGCTAGTTAAGAACTCAAAAAGCCAAGGAAAAGCAGGCAACTTCACATCAGTAGCTGTGCAAATTTTGCATGTCTCTTGTCTCAGTGCAATAGGTACCAAAAGCACCAGAGGGCCACTATGACTGCAAACATCTACTGTTGATTTATTACAAAGACTTTACTGTAGCTCAGATTTTCCTGGGAATATCCAGTGATGTCTTTCCTGCAGTCAACCAGATTAAATCATTATAGTACTTTTTTCCTTTATGAAACATTCATTAATCACTCATTAATTTGCTTTTATTAAACACTTAATAATTAAAAAATTTCTAACAGAGAGTGTGCTCTGAAGACTGAGAAAGGTCAGACCTGTGAGACATGGCAAGCACTATCTGAAAATACATCACTAATATTACTGAAAACCTTTCTTCTTAATTTTATAAAACAACCATAAATGCTGCTTTCATATCCTTATATTTAATTGTGTTTAAAACATGGATAAAATATTTCCAGCTGCAGCTGAGGTTGTAAATAAAGATGTAGCTCTTCCATTAGAGATGCAGCTGCAACCAGAGCTGCCATAAGAGTTCAAATATTTAGTATTTTCAGATATTTGAAAGCTCTAGGTTGATTCTCCTTTTCCATAGGTTTTACACTGTGGCATGAAGATAATTTCTGAATTACAGGGAAGTGGCACTATGCTTACTCCAAGGCTCTTGCTGTCCTTGGGATCCATGGAGCCTGCACATCTATCTGATCCCAAATACTTTCCTTTGAATATTGAGTTATAAAGTAGATACGGTCATTACTCCCACTTAAAGGGACTTGTAGCTCCTGACTGGAATTAGGAGTCCAATCTTTTCCTACTTTTAAAAGTCAGTTTTGAGCTTGCATCCACACACAGCTGAGGAGACAAAGGAAGCTGTGCAAATCACCTCCTCATATACTAACTAATATTTTTTGCCAGTTCTACTGATCCATAAAGAAAAGTAGTGACAAACACATAAATACCTCTAGAAGTGCAATCCTTTCCAATAATCTTTCTTCAGTTTCTTCAACCAAACTGACAGAAGGCAATGCAGAGGCAAGTGCTTCTAACTCCTTATTGAAAACTAGGCATTCCTCATCAAATACCATCCAATCCTAAAAAATACATTGAATTGTTAACACATCCATTTGCACTTAAATACACCAGACTCAGGCCTTAATGCCTTCTCTAGGATCAGCAGCTCTTGCTTTAATGAAACATAACACAAAAGTAAGTGAACAATATGTAAATATCAAAGTGAGACATGACTTCACCACAGATGAATTAATTATGCATTCTCCAGAATCTTTAGGGATTCTTATTTTAAAGTAGTGTATGCAACTTTTTATTCTCTAGGGATGTTCTGAGATTGTTACATTTTTTAAGTTTTAAAGGGGTGCTGGTATTTTTCAGCCTTAAAGGGCTCTTCTGTCAGTCCAGACACTCAGAAATTACAGCAAGAAGTTATAAAGTGTGATGTTTTGAAATGTCCACTTCCAGAGATTTTCAAGAAGAAAGCTGGTTTATTGACACATATAGAATAAGAAATAGACTGCTGCTGTCCAGTGGAAACAGGGAAGGACAACTACTGGCCAAAGTCACTGGCAGGACAAGAGCTGCCGCAGATGCAACTTTTCTCCTTCCCTCCAGGCTTTACTCTTGGGTGTCTTTTGATTTATTACCTTCAGCAGGCTCTCTAAGTGTATACCATACTGGCAGGCTTTCTTCTCCAGCAATTTGACTTCATTCACCAGCTCTCTCCAGAATTCCTCTCTCTTTTGCAGGACAGAAGGACTCACTCTCTTGGAAAACACTTCCATGTAAGCCATGCGTGTCATGAGGTTGCAGAAAAAATCCTGGAAAAAAGCCCAAGCTAAAGCTGGCTCTTTAAGAGAGATCACACTCCCACAGCAGGAGTTCTAAGGCTGAAGTAGTAGGCAGGACACAATAATCCTTTGGGATAACTTAAGAAAGACGTGCTTTCCTTACACAGCAAGGTGTTCTGAGGTAAGCAGAAACAGCAATTTATCACCAAAAGTGGCACTGTTTTGGTCTACTGAGAAATTTGTGTTTGTTTTCTGCACATACACCAGTCCCTCCCCTTTGCTATGAGCCAGCCACTCTCCCCCACTACACTGGAGAGAAACCAGTCACAGAAAACTGTGCTCCTTGCTATGCTGACCTGAGCAGTGCTGAGATGAACAACTCATACCTTGTGATTTTTCAGGTGAGACTGCAGAGCTGCTCTGCTTTTTGTCAGGTGCTTTGGATCTTGTGCCATCTTCTCTCTTCCAATAGCTACCAACTCTGCAAACCCATGAAGCAAGTCCTCATACTGGCTTTCACTGATGGAAGGGGAGTTCAGCTCCACATACTTTGCTTTTAGAATCCCCCACATGTCATCCAGAACATCCTACAATGCAAACACAGTGTACCAATTCATGAAGGACAGAAATTAATCCCACAAGCAATATGGGGGAATATGAAATAACCATCAGCCTTTTGATGCTGCAAGTGAATTGCTTAGAAGAATCAAACCACTTGAGTAAATTGGTACTGTGCTCTTACCTCTAATTTATAAGCTTCCTGGATTAAGGTGATAGGTAACTGCAATCTTTCTCCATGGCCTCTCAGTTTTGCTACTTGGTTTTCAAAGTTTTGCAGCTCCACAGTACAGGCATCAATTTTCTGGATGAAGGACAAAATTAATTATTAGAAGAGTTCCATTCCAATAAACTTTCCATTATCACTAGCAGTGCAGTAAATCCAGTGGCTGGATCCCTCCTGTGCCAACACTTCACAAAATCCAATGAGCTAATAATCTAAATGGACAAAACATGGCATAACTTACTGTGTTCACACAGCACAGCCAAGAAGGGAATTCAGGTCTTGTGTCTCAGGTCAACATTCAACATGCCTTTCCATTTACTAATTCAAGTGCAGCCATGAAAATTAATCATGTAGTCAGAAAACAGTTTTTTCTTATGAATCAGAAGTACTCAAGGACTGAGACAGGATCCTTCTGAAGGAAGGAAAGCTATGTACTTCTGTCATTCCTTTCCCAAGAGTGGTTACCTAACACAATATAGCCAGTCCTTGCTAGGGAATTCAGCAGGGAACACAGCTCTCAGTCTGGCAGAAAATTATGCCTGTAAGCAAGGTTATGAGTCTGTAACAAACCAGCTTCAGAATACCTTCCTCTGCTTTGGTAATAAATAGGTAAATGGCCAATGGCCATTCTTAGGAGGATATGCAGTCTGTTAATTTTTAATTTTCTGCTAATCCCAATAAAGGTCAAAGAAAATAGCTTCACTGGTCAAATTCCATATGATGAAGTGCTCATAAATGCTGCATGAGAAGACAGAAATACCAGAGTCCTATTCCCACAAAAAAAAAAAAAAAAAAAAAAAAAAAAAAAAAAAAATTAGCTTGACATAAGAAAAGGCATAATGTATAGCTCTTTTTCTTCCTTGCCATAGTATGGGGTGTATTTGCTCTGGGAGGTTGTGGAGAGACTGGTTCCTCCACTCCAATCACTAAAATGTCTGGAATTAGGTCCAAGTATGGATTGGGGTGTAGTAAAAAAAAATGGAAAAGGGGTGGTGGTGAATGCAGCAAATACTGAACTCTCTCATTCTCTCCTTTTCTCATTTTAAAATCCTAAGTTAGACTCAAACTTTAGAAAATATGAAACTTCACAAATTGCAGAAAATTGGAAGTAATAGCTAATGCTGTAAAAACTCTCATTTCCTTCAAATAAAATTACCTGAAGCTGTTCAGAAACATTATGTCCATGTAGTTCATTCAAGCATTGTTGCAGAGCAGCTTTTTTCTCAGTTAACTGATCATAGAGTAGCCTGGTTTGATTCTGCAAAAGAAACAAACATCAGAAATAAATCATATGACAGGAGTATAGTAATGCCCAGAAAAAACTACACAGTAAACAAAATTATTACCTCCTTAAGTAAAAAAAAAAAACAAACAAAAAACAAACAAGAAAGAAAGAAAGAACCAACACCAAAATAAAGCACTTGTATTATGGGCTTAAAGCAGTAATTGGACAAAGGAAATTCTGAGTCTGGGTAGTGTATAAGAAGCAGATTACTCTGTCACAGTGATCCTCTGTGACTGTAAAAATCTGGGAAACTGGTAAGAGAATCAAATTATTTTCTTCTGAAAATAGGAAAATGAGCCCATTACTGGGGACTGATGGAGCTCTATGGATTCTGCATAAGTAAACATTGCAAGACTAGTTCTGTGGCTGTTTGGAGACAACATCCCAGTGTTCTTCAAAGGAGCTGCTTTATTATTCAGCAGTAAAAGGCCAGGATTACTTGCAGATGATGAGCACACTGGAGTTTTGCTGGACATTGCAAACTATATGTCAAAGACCAGACTCTTCCTTCCTTAGTTCTGACTAAACACCTGATCTGAATATTTTCCAGCAATAGTAGATGTAGCCCATCACAAGAACCTAAAGAAAAGCTTCTCACAATCTGCTTTTCCAATAAAGAACAAAAGAAGGAAAATTTGTGAAACTGTGGCTTCTGCTTCTGTGGCACAAAATCTAAAGGAACAGTAAATGCAGTGGGGTCAAATCAACCTCCAATACATTACCAAAAATAGCCTAGTGTCAGACATGGCACCACAAGGGAGGAAGTCTGCCTTTCCTGAGGACACAGCAGATGAAAGAATATATGAAAGAATATATGAAACCATCCTTGGCCTAGTCCCTACACACAGAAACTTGCTTTAGCCTGCAGCTCAGTCTGCATGGGATGCCAGGTCACTTCCATACTTTCTGCATGCAAATTTTCTACTGTGATCCAGGCCTCTGCAGCACTGCAGACAGCAAAATTAATCTGCTTCTTGAGAGGCCAAGACAAGTTTTTAAGTAGTGAAAAAAGAAAGCCCATTAGAGGTTGCTCGTCTGTAACCCAAACGCATTAACACTGACAAGCCTAACAGGTGCTGTGAAAAACAAGGTGTGCATTTGGCAGTGGAGTACCAGGTAATTGCTATTATGATCCAGCCCAGCTTTCATGGAGCTGCTCCTTGAGGCAGTGGCAGCCTGAGTTTGTTCCAGCCGCGCCTGCAAGTTGTTAAAGCACTCGCAGAACACATCTGTGCTCCCACCAGCGCAGCTGATGGACTTCAGGAGATCATCCTTTTTATCACTCAGATCAGCATGAAGTTTTTGCAGCTCCACAGACAGAGTCTAAAGGGTTGAAAGAAAAACCATATGAGTGAAAATGGTGTATGCAAGGACTCTTCCCTGTAAGAGGCAGCAGGGCTCCAACTGGTAATTGTTAAAAGCAACAGGCCCAAATCTGTGCAATACAAAATAGTTTGGCAGCATTATTCCTGAAAAATGCCAGCAGAACAGAGAGGAAATATATGGCCATATATATTCTGCTGTAACAGAAATCCACTGGGGTTTCTCCTTGCCTGGAGGATCTGGGGCAGTTACCTCATAGAGAGCCTGCTGCACAGCTGCCTCTTCAGTGGAGAGCACGGAGGTGTTCAGCATCTCCTCCATGTTATTCAAACACCGGCTGATTGCCAGAAGTAGCTCAAACAACTTTCTGTCCAAATTGGAAGAGACTTCCTCTGCCACATTATCCTGGGTAAATGCAAGCCAGTTTTCAGTGCTTTCATCCAAGGCATGGCTAAGATGCATTCACTCATATAAGGTTAGTTATACTAGTAAGTTAGTATTGCTCAGCCAATACTAAAATGGAATTA
Source organism: Parus major (assembly GCF_001522545.3). Lineage (NCBI taxonomy): Eukaryota > Metazoa > Chordata > Aves > Passeriformes > Paridae > Parus > Parus major. The sequence continues at coordinate 55,187,173 of NC_031774.1, forward strand.
ATGAAATACTGAGGGACAGACCTGGATATATGCATGAAACATTCAGAACTGTAGGGCCAAAGCTGAGACAATGACCCTTTATGTACTGGACAGTGGCTGTGCTCTTACATGCCTCCTATTTCAGGCATGAGCACAAGAAGTTTGTCTTATCAGCTCCAATCCTGCAGATTTACTGAAATCATTCACAGGCTCCTTGCTTTATACAGTTTGAGGATTTTTACCCACACTAGCAAACTTTTGGCTTTAGGTAGAAGTATTGTAGTGGAAACTTGGAATGTTTCCTGTTAAAATCCTCAGCTTATTTCTACAGTACAGTCCATACCCAACACAAAAGCTCACTACAGTGAATGCCATTTGCAATAATATGATTACTGGCTGTTTCCCGGTGTCCAAACAGTGCTTTGTGTCTAGAACCCCTGGGGGTTTTTGCAATGCTTAGGACATGCCATTTTTACCTGTGCATGCACCACATTTGCTTCCTGGCTCAGGTCTCCCAGCTGGACAGTGTAAGTTTTCAGCTCTTCCACAGTTGGGGTTCCTGCACCTGAGAATGTGCCTCGAGGCAACATGTTCATCTTTGCTGTGATCTAACATTTGGAAAAAGAACACTGCAATTACAAGAGCAGCTCAAATGAAGACAGGCTATGGGCAACAAAATAACACTCCTGTCAAAAAGCATTAAAAGATTCAAGGTACTGATATAAAGCACCTGGATAGCAGGGTTCCCTTTTCACTGGCAGAAGTTGGGCAGGCTGTGCCCTGATGGGAGCTTGATTGAAAAAGGAGCCTCTGATTCCCAGCTTTATGGTCTACAGCTGTAGTGTGGGTTAAGGCAACCCTACTGCCCACTGCAGGGTAAGTCTTGCCTGAAGAAGAGCTGATTCTCACCCTTTTACATGTCTAATATTCTTCCATGTATTGCAGCAATTTCAGGCAACAGAAAATCTAATAATTCTAATTTAGTATGAACAAAATTGTTAATACCAGGAATGATAGTTTTATCCAAGCAATAAAAGTCTCTGCAGTCTGTTCAGAACATACAGCTCAAACTCTGCTTTTGATGTGTGAGAATGAGAACACTGTGCCGAATGGCAGAACAAAATTTAAGCCAGAGATTTGCTTTGACCAAAATGTTCCCACTTGTGGGAACTGAGATTTCACCCACATCCACGGGAATCAGCTGTGAGCTTGCTGGGTAACTCCCTTCGTTCTCTTGAAAGAAGTAAGCAGATAACATCTACTCTGAACATTAACCACAGGGATTCACCTAAGTGCTCCCACACTCTACTTAGCAGTCACTACCTCACACACATGATTTACCTCAAAGTAAAATTAAAAGACAATTATGGAAACACTATGCAGCAGCAATCTCCCCTGGAGAACCCTTGCACAATTTCAGATATCTGATGGAGGGCCACATGTTACTATGACACAGAAAGATACACTAATTGCCATCTACACTATCAGAGTGTTTTATGGAACTTAAACAAACCTGAGGTTCCACAAGCTGGCAGGGAGGAGATTTCATCTTTGATGACAGCTCCTGTTGTAAATATTGCCATTTATTACCCATGTGATCCTTAGGAGCTAAGGTGGCATCAGCCTGCTTGCTCTTTGAGTCAGATTCTCCATTGCTGTATTGAGAATACATTGTTAGAATGACAATTACTGAAGCAGAGTGAGTAAAACTAGGTTTCTTGTACAAGATTAGTTTCTCTTGCTCCTGCCTCAGAAGCAAAGCAAAACCAAGTGCATATATGATTATTAATCCAAGCTTTGATAGACTTGTTTGGACTTTCCCCTTCACATGAAATATGCCAGGAGCCTGCTGGCAGCCTCCACCTCTGAAATGACCACATGGGGAGCACAGTCCCGCAGGAAGTCTTGGTTCCATGCTGGAAGGTGCCTGATGCCCATGTCCCCTTTTTCAAAGCTGCTGCCCTTACACTGGCTGGGTGTGTCTGTACAGCCGTGGCTGTGAGCAGAGCACCCAACCTGACTACAGACAGGCCTGATTTAGCTCATGGCAGGTGTCAGTCCCACCTGTTAGTGAGATCCTAAACTCTGGACCCAGCCCAGTATCAAACAGGCTGTCCCATAAATGAGCCTCCATTTCTCTGGACTGCTGATGGCAGAAATCCCCAAGCTTCTGCCATTTTTCTTCTAAAGGCACACAGAACCAAAGAACAGAACCAGGGGTGCCACTGCAAGGCTTCAGCAGATTTATGCACTTTTACATCATTGAGCCTGGTGACTGATTGTGTTATTCTGTACCTGGACTCTGATTGTGGAGTCACGCTGTCCTCAAGCTGTGGCTGCATTTTTTCCACACACGACTCAATAAAGTCAATGAGGCTTTTCTGCTCAGCTGCTTTTAATTTCAGGTCCTGTGCACAGAGAATAGCATGAGCAATTACATGAACTGTAATAATCTGAAATGATGATTGTGCTTTTCCAATCACATTTTATGTGAAATCATTTAGTAAAGAAAAAAAAACAAACTACATCTGTCAGAATAAAATGCAGTTTATGTATAAACATGAATTTACAGAACAAGCCATTTTCTGCAAATATGCATTTTTATGGAATACATTTCTACCTGAGCTACAGTTTTAAAAGCAAAGCCCAACCAGAAATGAATTACATATAGAAACTTAAACAACACTGACTGCAATCCTTACATAAAGAAATAGGCAAGGGAAAATGGGGATTTGCTCAAATACGAGTTCAAGTTCCATTAGTTAAAAGGAGAGTGTTGAGTGAAAAGTGAGCAATTCTAGCAACTCTAGCTGGACCACTTTCTCCAGCTCTTTTCCTATAGCAAGAAAAAGGCAAAAGTTAATTTACAGTTAGCAAAATAGAAGTAATTTTCAGAGCACAGAACATGACAGAATTTTCATATTGTGTTAACAACCTTAAAAGTGTTAGCCCATGGGAATGGGCTAACTAAAGTTCACAAAACTTTAGTTTCAAACTTACCTTCAAAACCAGTATCAGTGTGTAGACTCAGATTTCATAATACATCAGTGTTTTAAAGCTAGGACTCTTGCCTTGCTTCACGGTGATTCAGATGGCATCACCCACCCCTCCAATCTCCTAGCTTGATATTACTAAAACTTTTGGACAAGGGATTTTAGGGGTGAGGCCTCTCTCCATCTTGACAAACTCCCCAAATCCCGGAGGAAATGGGTAGCTGAAACCTACCCCTGACAGAGTTGATCCCACAGGGAAACTGCAGCAGCTCTAAGTGCAGCTGCCCCCAGCCCACAGGGGATGTGGAGCTGCCTGGCCCCTGGATGGCATGAGAATTAATTACCTGTGGCTGCTGGAGCCCATTGTGCCAGGGCTGTTGGGCAAGGGGCAGCTGGGATGTGCTGAAACCATCTGAGTGCAGGATCTCCAGGGGCTCTGGGTCAATCCTCTCCCTGCTGGGAACCTGTAAAGGGAGACCTGTTGTGGGAAGGCTTCCAGGCCTGACAAGCCAGCAGAATCCCACAGTTGCATCTTGGGGAAAGGGCAAAAGCAGAGCTGCCTTGGACTTACCACACACAGAATCAGCAGCACATGAAACACAGCTGCTACTTTTGCAAAGATTTTTGTCCAGTTGAATTTACTAAAATTTTTAATATCCTAACCATTCTAACCTTCTGCCAAGGTCCTCACATGTCCCAAGTTGCTTTGCTTTCTTTTCTTTTCCTACCAGCAGATTAGGTGATACTAACCCTCCCTTCTTTTTGTTTGACCAAAGTACAGGGATGTGCATTTATGCTTATAAATTTGGTCACACACCTGGATTTTAAATCTGTCTGTGCTCACAGAAGTAATTCAACACAAGCCTTTACCACTGCTAATTCACACCAGAGGGACTGTGGCTGCTCTTAAACAAACACATCAGGTGGGCTTCTCTGATCCCTCACACAACAGAGAGGGAATGAGCTCTGAAGCCAGGAGTTACAATCTCACCCACTGGGAAACTCAGCAAAGACTGTGCAGCTGTGGTGCAGGAGAGCTGACAGAATTACTGCATTTAAGCATTCTTCAAAGAGAAAATTACTAAAAGGCTTCTCTGCTGTGATACTGTCACAGACAAACATCATGGCCTTTGGAGGCATTTAAAACCAAACCCTAAGTCCTTTTCCTGTGCTCTTAGCAAAATGCTGACCTCTGTCACCAAGCACTTAAAGCAGAAAAGATGCTGTTCAGAGACTCTTTAAAAATCCACTACTTGTTGCAAACTACAAGTAATTATACAGCGCTGTAAAGTAGAATAATGGCAACTCTGACATTTCTCCCTTCCTTGCTTCACACAGTGAGCTCTAACTGTTTTTCTGCAACCACAGGCCATTAAAGCACCAGGACTCTCAACTCTTGCCCTGCACAACACTCATATGATTTACCTGTTCTTCACTGTACTTGTCTTGAAGCATCATCTGGACATTTTCCAAATTGCGCTTCACCTCCTTCAGCTTCAGGGAAAGAGCCTCTGTCTTTTGTTGGTAGTCTGCACTATCTCCACAATCTTCCAGTAAAGAAAGGACCTTTTGTTCAATCTCTGATAACCTCACCTAGAAGGGACAGCAGATAATTACTCATTCTCAGAAGTGCAACATTCCTTTTCTGACAACATTCTGAAGTCAATGCTCACACCTCCCCTGCCTGAAAAGAAGAGAAACATGCAGGGGAAAAAAGAGAAATAGCTGCAATCCCCCTAGATTTTCTCCAGTGTAGTAATTTTATTCTGGACAATTAAATTAATTTTATACAGAGTTAGTCCTAAAACTGTTTCAAGCAAGAGCATCTGCAGGAGGTTATCTTAACTCAGATACCAAGTAATAAAAGAGGACAGCAGAAATGGCAGACTCCATTTGAATGCAACCAAGAAGACAACACACCTCAGTGTGGGAGAAAGAGGCAATGCACACACAGCTCACATCACTCTTTGGGAGGAATGATGCTGAACTACCAACACATAGGAACGTTTTCACGTGTCAGCCAGGCCATTGTGAACTGTTGGGATCTGATTTTTGATCCAAGCTGCTGTGAATCAAAGTGCATCCCTGCATACTTTAAACTCATGTTTTTAAGGTGACCATGGAGAAAGGTACCATGACACAACTGCGAAGTAATCAACTGCAATAAATTAATTACTTTACACCATACACCCATACCTAGAGACTGTTTCTACCATTCTGTGTGAATTTTTCTCTGTAGATCTTGACGAGGTTAGAGAACCCTCTTTCACTGGCCAAGTTCATGTCTTAACATTGAGCCACACTGTTTGAAGCCAACAGGAATTCAGCCTGCTTGTTCTCAGCAGCTGGAGCTGCCCTGGTGAAGCCCGTGCTGGCAGGAACCCTGAACAGGATCCAGACACAGCCAGCTACTCAGGATCCTAATTCCCACAAAGTTCAGCACCTGAGCACTTGGCTGAATCACAGCCTAAACCCAGGGGCACTCCAATTAAAAACAACCACCCAAACCACCAACAAAACAGCTGTTTTTGTCTCTCAGTAATTTAAAATGGGGACAATTTTGGTATTGGCTCCTTTATTGTGAGTGAAATTTGTTGCTCTGGGCAGGCTCAGTGCTTGAAGCAAACTGGCACACCAGACTGGCACGGTGGGGAGCCTCAGCCCTGTTTTAATCTGCACATGCTGCATGCCAGGGCTCCCTCCCACCCAGCCCCTTGTGCCAGTCCTGTTTTCCTCCTCCCATTTTCACCAGCAGGTACCACCCACTCCTTTTGTTCGGCTGCTGTGGGGGCAAGAGGCTGTCCTAGGTGCAGGCAATAGGTAAAAACATCACCACTGCTCACTAAGGGTTAGGGGGAAAGCCACTATTTTTCTGTGACAGGAGTTTATGGGAAAGACTGAAAAAGTAGAACTTAGCAGCGTGGAAGCTTTCTTAGCCCAGTCTTTTAAATCATTCTGACAAGCAGAAAGTGAAAATGTCAGAAGAAAAAAAAAAATGTTCTTTTGTTTCTAGCTGATCAGGACCAATGAAAAATTGCCTTTTAATAGAGGATTCAAACTATACTCAGCCATGGTTTTGAAAATAATCCAAATCAAACCAAAGCTTTACATATACTCCAGAATTCTACCTAAATCCCCTGGACGCACACAGAACCCTAAAACCAGACGTTTTAACCAAACCCTGGAAAATCTGAAGCTGGTGCCCAGCAGTCACCTGTTCTGTGCACAGAGTGAGGAGCTGCTGGAGCAGGAGAGGCAGCAGGCAGAGCTGTTCTGCAGACACACCCCAGGGAAGGGGACTGGGGGATGGCAGCAGCAATGTCACCACCTTACCTGGCAATCAGCAAGCTGCGGCTCCACCATCTGCTGCCTTTGTGGGGTCTGAGGGTCTGACCTCAGGGACATTTTAGTTTTGTCTAGCCATTGTTCCAGCTCTGCCACCTGGGCCTGGCACACCAGGAGGATGGATTCTGGCTCGAGCCTGGCTCCATCCAGCGCTGTCGGCGAGCCCAGGGTGGCGTTGGGGACTGGAGGCGGCTGGTGGCTCTGGAGCAAAGCACATCAAAGCAGCCTGGTGAGCGACCTGCTTTTGTAATTTCCCTCCCCTCCCCTTTCCAGTGAGAGATGATTAACTTCCACACTCACAGAGCCCCAAAACAACTCTGTTGCCGTGTTCCCACACTTGGTGGGGGGGGAAAAAAAACACAAACCAAGAAGAAAAAAAGGAAAGAAAGGGAAACTCAGCAGGCAGGTGATCCAGGATCTGGTGTAACAGGTTTCCAGGCAGCAATTTGCATCTGCAGGGATCTACCTGGGCACAGCAGCTATACCTGAGCGCACAGGAAGTGATGACTCACCATTAAGCTGCTCTCCCCTGAGGAGAGGTGTTTTTCTGTGGGAGTTACACACAAAAGCAATGCAGCTGGAAGCTGCAGAACAAGCTCTTGGACAACGCTTACAAGCTACTCATGTGCGTTCAGTTGCAGCAGTTAAATATACTTTACTTGGGATCTAGGTCACACAATAAAAACATGGTGTATTTTTAAAGACATCTTGTGCAATTCTTCTTAAATGCACTCCTTGAAGAAGCAATACTGCATTGCACATGTCCATAACAAAAGTCCAAAGTACTTGGAGATAAAGAGCAGTGACTTGGAAGGCTGCACAGGTCTGTATGTGCCTCCACACATGCAAACACACTGGTACTTAGTAAGTAAATGAAGCATAACACCACAAGAACAGAGCTACCTGAATGCTCCCGTGGCTCCAGAGCACACAGTCATGCAACTGAGATGGCCAGTGCTAGTGCACAAGCTTCATATTTAAATGAGATTTTGGCAGAAAAAAAAAGAGAGCCAAAATGCATTGTTCCAGCTATCAGTGTCATCACAGAATGATAGAATAGTTTGGCTAGGAAGGAGCCAATGGTCATCTAGTTCCAAGCCCCCTGCCACAGGATACTGAAAAAAATTTCTTCACTGAAAGAGTTGTCAGGAATTGGAACAGGCTGCCCAGGGAAGTGGTGGAATCAGCATCCCTGAAGTGTTCAAAGAATGTGTAGATGTGGGACTTAGAAATATGGTTTAGTGCTGAACATAGTGGTGCTGGGTTAATGGTGGGACTCTGATCCTGGAGGTGTCTTCCAACCTTAACAATTCCAGGATTCTGCAATGCTAAAAGCTGAAGCTGCTCTGCCATCAGACTGCTGCTCCTGACCTTCCTGGAGCACTCATGCCACCATACACTTTTGTATTTAACCTACTGCCTTCTCTTAGGCTTTGCATGTCTTCCACAGAGCAGCAACACATGTCAGGCTCCTTAATTCCTCCTCTAACTACCATTTAAAATTTCTGTGGTTGATGGAACCCCTCCATTCATGCCTGTCTGAATGACAGCAGCTTCTCTGCTGAAAATACTCCCTAGAAAATTGTACTTTTAAGTAGCAATTGAAAATTTATCACCCAGAGCACAAATATGAAGAGGCCCACAAAGGGTTACAAGTATCACACCACATCATACTGCAGCAAACTCCAGTAGCAAAACCACAATGTACCAGGGCCTCTGCCCACTAGGTAAGTCATAAAATTCACTCAGGAGGTCACCTTGTTCACTCCTTCAAACTCACCATAGCCAGACTGCCTGTGCCAGGACCTTCAGTGCCCTCCAAAGTTTGTGGAGATGTTTCTTCATCATGTTTACTGTGTGATTCAGTTATAACATCCTCATCCTGGAGAGAGAAAGGCAGCAGTGGAAATATTTCTTATCTTCCATACAGATGTGCAGTAGTGGAGATGTGGCACTCTGGCACCTGGTTTAGTGGAGGACCTGGCAGTGTTTATGGCTGGACTCGATCTTAAAGGTCTTTTCCAACCTAAATGACTTTCTGATTCTATGATCCGCTGCCTTGTTGTGCTACAGAAGCCTGAAAGAGCAGCAACCACTCAACCTATTGTGGTCCTGGCCCAAGAATATTCATAGACAGCAATTTTGTTATGCCTTCTGATATACAGAAATGAACAACTGCAGCTGTGACAACATTACTGAGGCACCATGAAGTACAGAACAGAAAGGCACCACAACTGTAGCTGATTGAGTGTCCTAGACACTAATTTTCACATGCACAAAGAGAATCTCTTCCACAAATCATATCCCACATTTTTAGAGCCTTTCCAAGAATCAGTGAAACAAATTGCTTCTACTAAATGTACATTTCTACCTTTGGGGCTTTTGTGAAGCTAAAAGGGATGGCAATCATTGAATCATTTAGACTGGAAAAATGCTTAAGGTCACTGACACGAACCAATATCTACAACAGAAAAAGAGGTTCTATATGGCAAGATTTAGTGTGAGATGGAAGATATGAGTATGGCCACCTTGTCCTGCAGTCCTACAGTTCTCTTGCATTGCAGGCTTCAGCAATACTTAGGACTTTTCCACAAAGATGAGTTCCCATCTCCACAGAGATAAAGCTGAGTGCATTACCTGAACAATGCCATCTGACAAGGTACCAGAAGACCAGGAGGTTGCACTGTCTTCCTTGAGTCTTCCATCATCTCTTTCTGAAGGCCAAAAGGTTGCATCTTTCTCTGTGGCTGTGCTTCCCTTTTAAAGCAGTAACAGCTCAGCTTTAGTTTGTGACCAGGAAGCTCAGATACTCCTCCAGGCAATGTAAAGCACTGCAAGCTTCTAATAACACTTTGCTCTATTTCTGCCTTGTTTATCTATCTGTATTTATGTTTCCCAAGTCCCACCCCTCTTCTTGCTCTATAGCTCTGCTGTAAGATGGATGGCAGCTGGATGACACTGATAATGTTCTTTAGAAACTGCAGAATATTCTCATGTTTTTACAATATTAAACAAAAGACATAAAAAACCTCAAACTAACAACCACCAAACCAACAAGAAGACACTATCTATATTTCTCCTGTCCTGTCCCCTAAAAAGTCCTACATATAAAGAAAATTGCAGCAGTGAGGGTGAAGAGTGAGAAACCCTGAACCTGACGTGCTTGGATCAATAGTGAGGCACAAGCTCTCCAAGCTGTTTGGACTTCTTTGCACTGTCTTGCCACAGAGTTTTTTCCCAAAAGCAATTAGTTCTGCTCCTGTGCAGTTCACCTGGGCATTCAGACCCCTCAGATTCAGAGCAGCTTGTAGGGCAGCATCCCCCAGTTTCTCCCAATCTCCCAGAAATCTCTTCTATCTGAACTTCACTCCCAATAGTCTAATCACACCTTTTTTACTTAAATTCAAAGATACAAATAAATTTTGTTGTTTCTTTTATATTTTGGCATTTCAGAGGTTAATTCTTTCTGACACCCACTTCCACATGGAAACATTGCTATTTAAGGCCATATTTTGCCATTACCACTTCCATAAAGGGGGCATTATTAAATAGGCAATCCCACCAAAAGCAGGATTACACCTCACAGAACAAGATGCTGTGTCATATTGGGACCAGAATATTGGTACATGGGCTTGACTGTAATTCCTTTGTATCCTGGAGTGATAACAGATATTTTAAGTTGTTCTGAAATATTTTTTCACATTTTTCATAATTTCTCCTTTACCAAAATCTTCTTACATACACAGTTGTATATATATAAAATGCACTGGACTCACCTTGCTGTGTAAAGAACATTCTTCTGATTCTTCATCTAAGGAAGGTAGAAGAGATATCACTCCTCTTTTTTTCAACTACAAAAATACACACAGAAAGACAACACAATTAATCATGGCAAGAACAGCAGAAGCCTCTTCACTTCTGCCTGTAAACCAAAACAAATTTACCACTTGAGATCCACTTTTGGAGAAGCATTGAACATCTGGCAACCTACATTAAAGTGGCTGAAATCTGCAGGTTCTAAGCACCTCTGAAAATTGGGACTTGAGGCTGTTAGGTTTCAACAGCACAGCTACAAAAGGGGTAAATTTCATTTTGCCTCATGAAAATAATTTATTGAAAATCCCAGAACAACTGACTATCAACAAAACTACACATGGAACATTTTGCTGTTGATTGATGCCAACTTCATGTCAAAAGAGAAAAAAGCTAAGAACCAGAGGCACACCTACCTTCTCCTAGACATGCCTCACACTCAGTCCTTCTGAACACAAAGGGGAGGAGAGACAGTATTGATTCACAGGGCAGGGGTGCTCCTCTCTCACATGCCACTCCTCCAGGAGCAGCAAGGGTTATTTACCTCCCCTCTTTGGCCCTCAGGTGAGTGATCACTTACCTGCTGACCAGAAACATCAGTCCCAATCAGGTCACTCTGTACAGAGGCTGGAGGTTCATCTGCTGCTTCAGGCACTTCTTGCTGTAGGCGCTGGTGAAGCTCAGACATGGAATTCTTCATCCCGGTAAGGAAATCTTCCTTTCTTTGGCACAGCTTTATGATTTCTTCTTTTACAGCTTCCATCTCTCCCTAAGGACCAACAACATCTATAAGCATCTGTTTTTCTTATTTAACCAAACAGCAATGTAACAGATGACACTAGGGATGCATCTTACTGGTACTGGGGCTACTTCCCCCCTTTCCTTTTTCTGGGCTTTGGGACAGTTCCCCATGGTCACTGCAGGAGATGTGAGGTACACACAAACCAACAGAACAGATTCAGCTCAGGACAGCACTTGCCACTTGTGATGCAGAACTAAGTAGTGGGAAAGGAAATGTGGCAGGCTGGAACAATTCTAACTAGGTCCTGCATATCCATGAGAATACCAGCTTCCTCCAGGACAAAGGGAATGCAGATGGGTTACATTACTCCGTGTGTCAGAGCAGGGCATCTTACTTCCAACTGCCTTCCCTGGCAGCCTGACACTGCACACTTGGGAAAGCCCTGAGGAGGGCAAAGACAGCAAATGAGGGTAGCTCAGGGCTCAGTCTTTGGTGAAGCTGGCCCAAAGGAAACAAACCACTTGGTGGGTGTTGGGGATGTGGCTAGGGCCAAAATTAACCCGTGACTTTGAATGTGATACTGGGAGAAATGGACCCCAACAAAGCTTAAGGAAAATATTTAATGTTCCACAGAGACTAAATAATAACTCAAGTAACAGCACTAACAGGGGGAAATAAATCTGTCTTTGTCTCCTTCTTGGCCATAACTATTGCTCCAGCCAGTGTTCTGCCCTAAGAGGTTTTTCTTAGGGCTTTCCCTACCACCCAGCCTCCAGGTGAACCAAGAAACCCCAGCAAATAACAGAGTAAGACAGAACATGGAAAGAATTGCCCTACTCCCTTCATTACTGAAAGTGCTAAAGCTCTTTGAAGCATTGTTACTTGCTCAGAAGACTGAAATCTGACTAAATATCCCTTTGCACACTGGGCTCAGCTGATCAGAGCAAGCTTTGATGCCAGGCTTGAAGTGAGAACAGCGCTGGCTCCACACCATGCTCTGTCATTAGTGATGTTATGCAAGTAATAATCTGTGGCAGATGAAAGCAGTGAGACTGCTGGACCTGTCTCCTCTACAGCTTCTGTTCATAGCTCCAGGGTGGCAGCATTACAGGAAAGGCGGAGGAGGAACTCCAGCAAATTTTCAGAGGACATGGGAACTCTGCTCTGACAATGCTTTTTTCCTTTTGTACACTCAAAACCACAAGATAAAATCATCCAAAGGTAAAGGAAGGAAAACATCATTGAAATGAAGAAACAGTCATCCATTACAATTTGGCATGTTTTTATGTACATCCACTAGGAACAGTATATCTACTTATTTCACTACAGGAGACTTGCCAGCATAGATTTGCCAGATATTTTGCAAACTTAATTAGCCATAACCTCCTCAGAAACCAAATCTTTCTTAAAATCGCTTCTTTTTCTGCAGTCCCTCAGTAAGATGGGCGATTCCGCTGCCCACTTCTATTCATGCAATGCTGTATCTGCCAAGTTTTCTGCTAAAACAAGAACTATTAAACATAAAACCCTACACTCAGAGACAAAAACAAGGAAGAATCAGGAAATGAGTCATGCTGAGCACTACATCAAGCCACCAACATCCAACCAGCTGACAGCAGAGCAGCTATGTACTTAGGAGCCTACTGAGTGATTATAGTTATTAGGCAAGTACAATGTAAGTGTATTAACTTTACTGTGACTGACTGGAAAAAACTGAACATTTCAGAGGCACTTTATAAATAGTTATTACATTTAATTAGAAATTTCCTGATTTCTGCAGTGCTATCTTTAAAACACATCTTATTTTTGCATTAAGAAAAACAATTCATCCATTACAGAAAGCAGCTGACTGTAGAGAGAAAAGCAACACATGTTTACCAGTGATAAAAACACAGTGTGGCAGTGAGGAAAGGAGTCTAATGAATCTAACCCTAACCAGAATATCCATAAGTAGCACTGCATGACCAGTCATCAGAAGGAGACTCAGTTCTCTCCTCAGGCACTATCCCAAGCTGCCACCTCAGGAAAATTAGCAGGATGCTAAGCACAGGTAAGCTCTCAGTGCTGCATATTGTTTCAGCAAAACAGCTGTTGTGAAAACAGCACCCAGTTTTTCTTCCAGGTTGATACGGGTACAAATGACACATCAAAATCAGTAAAGGAGTATACTGTGAAAGATATACCCAACTTGCAAAGTAATATTAATTGTAATTAATTGCATGGTCACACTATGGCATTCAATTGTCTGCTTGACTGTGGTGGAGAAGGGGAGAACACCAGTATTTCTTGGTGCTCTACATCATCATGATTAGTGTTAGTCAGGATAAGGAAGACTCGTGAGAGAGGAAAATAATGAAACCCACCTCTGGACAAGGAGTCTTCTGAGCCTGTGGCTGATCTTCATGTGATATTTCGACCAAATGGTTCTTTAGGAGTTGTTTCAACTTTTCAATTTCTTCCTCACATTCTTCTGTTTTCTTTACAGTTTCCTGTGAAATAGCAATCTCCATAAATAATTTTGAAATAAGGAGTACATAAACAAACAAGTTAGTAAGAAAACCAAGTTGAACTGAAGAGTACTGAAGCTTCCTTTGTACCTGCAGTTATGTGTAACAGAATCTGTGTTTGCTCTGCTAACTTTGCACAACCCATCCCTCACTAAGTTTATTATTCACTTGCTGAAGACAAACAAGCTGCTCTACCCACAAGTTGAAGTACGGTGGAGTCTTCTGTCTAGGAGCTCCAGAGCAGAACTATGAATTTGGCTATCGAATGGAAATGGAGCAGATTTCATCACATTCATTACAATTTAGAAAAGGTTGTGAAAAAGAGAGAAAATAAAGGGTTTCATATCAAGCAGAAAGCCCAACTGGTTTTTACTGCTGCTCAAGTCCTTACTGCCAGCTAGTTCTGCACTGACCAAGAATGAAGTGTGCTGTGCACCAGGAAAACACTGCAGCTTAGAGGAGAACCCAACCACACTGTCCAACTGTTTGAATACTTCCAATAAAAGTGATAAGCATCCCCACCACGTGAACTTTTCCTGTTTACATGGCTTATAGGAAAACATATTATATATTATTAACAGCCAAATTCAATTTTACTCATTTGACAGTGACAGCAAAATCTCATTGCAACCCCCAGGCTTTGCTGTTCATGCAGAGATGGGCAATCTCCTCACACACTCATATTTGTCAGTCACAGCCTGTCATGATGTCTCAGGTCATTAAGAAACTGTCATATCTACAAGTCAGAATATCTTGTGAAAACACTGAATAGGCACAGCACTTGGTGGCTCTGTTTCTGGACCCACAGGCTAAGAAGCAAAAATGTCAAAGGATTGTTCCTCAGGTGCCTGCAAAAGGTAATAAAGGAACAGTGAAGTCAACAGGCTTGATCCTACAGTGCTGACAGCAGCACCTGAATGACCCAACAGGTCAAAGATCTCACTGCAAAGTGTTCACAGACTCTGCCTTTCAGAGCAGGGTCTCTCCTACTATGAACAGCAACAGTGCCATTTCTTCAGTCACTTCTTCACAGCAGCACCCCCTCTCAAGAAAATGCAGGCTAATAAAGTTCTAAATAACCATTATTATTTTACAGGTCTTAAAAGTGAGAAGAAACTATTTTCCTCATTTAGAAAAGAAAGGCAATTTGAAGGGGAAGATATTTGTGGCCTATATTCTTAATGTCACAGGCAAAGAATCAGAGAAGAAAGAAAAAGGAATAGGTGATCTTTGCTCAGCTTTAATGAGAAAGTAAAAGAAGACCTCCTACAAGGAAGATTCTCTTATTCACACCTTCAACTCCATATGAATAGGACTACGTAGTAATAAATTGAGTCCTACCTCAAATTTACTTGACTAACTAAAGAGTCTGAATATTTCATACACAGTCTCCAATGTATCCTGTCATGGACCAATATGTGAATATAGTCACTTACCTGAAGACAATTAATTTGTTTCTGCCTTCTACTCAGAGACAAGAAAATCTGATTCTATCCTTTATCCAGTGTAACAAATTAAGCCATATATGTGGGACTGAATTTATTCCTACAAGTGCTGCCTTTCTTTCGAGTTATTTCCTGGTTAACAGTTGCTCCTTACTTTTCATATTGCATTGGTAGCTGCAGAAGACCTACCCATGGAAAAGGCCCACCTACCCACAGTGTATTTGTTTTGGAAGAGCTTAGTGAAAATGAGGTCAGTTAATCATCAAATATGCAAATAATACCACTCTCTTGCACTGAAAGCCAGTAGAAGCAGATGTGGCTTCCAAACCTTCCTCCTGATGACGTTATTTAGGTGTGAAACTTAGGCCATAATAAAAAAACAGAGGGCAACATTCAACAGAGAACTAAGTCACTTAAACTCCACTCCCAGAGCATTTTCAATACCTGTTACAGGCTTTGTTTCTGACTTACTGCTTCAGGTGTTACAATGCAACTTAATTATACAAAAGTTACTCTGCAATATTCCATTGCCTCATCCATAGCAAAATATGGGTGAACTCATCCAAAGATTAATCCCTGGGGGAAAAGAAATGTATATATTTGTACAGGAAGCTTGGCTCCCATTTGCTTTCCTCTGTAGCAGGATTCTTACCACCTTTTTAATGCAGCACTCAAAATGCCACAGTTTAATGGCTTTATCCTTTGTTACACCTTAGCTGGTGCTAGACTTGTATTGTAGTACTGCTGCTTTCAACCCATTCAACTCCACTGGAAAATCTATTTTGCACAGTTTGATACACTAGCTGCCAAGAATTGCAATTTTTCCAATCTGTTTTCTCACAAAGAAATTTCATTCAGCTACAGATTGTTGGGTGTCTACAAGATAAAGGCAAATGCTGAGCAAAAAAAGGTCACAGCTTTACAAAAAGGATAAAAATCTAAAATCTGAGTTAATACTGCACAAAAACCAGTTACAAGTGTCATGACAACAACTGATAATTGGAAAGCACCTTGTTTCTGATGCTTTGAAAGTATTTTGAAAATTCTCCATTATTTGATCTGGCAACTCAGGAAAAGGTACATTTTACCACATCCATTTTTTGGACACAAGAAGCTGTATGGACTTAAAAAAAAACCAACAAAACCAACAAAAACCAAACTCTAGGGTTTATACAAATGTTATATAGTCACTGCTTTTATCCAACTCCAAGCATGCCCTAGTCATGTGGCATGTTTGAGTTTTTCTCTGTGTTCTGCTCTTAATTTCACAAAGTGCAAATCAAAAATGGACATTCGTGTTTTAGCTGTCACTTGTCTGCCTGGCCCCTGAAGTGCCCAGTTAGATGTTTTAAAGCATTCTGCTTTACCCTATTAGCTTAGGAAAACCAAATCAGCAAAGATAATGTAACATTTTTCTAGGTGCTGTCAGCATCCTGCCAAGAAATGGATGGGTCACACGAGAACTTGAATTCCTCTGCTGCCGTGGGAACCTGTGTTACCAAACTCCAGATTTCCTCCAGCCTGAGCAATGGAGCATGACCAGGTCCTGAATTAAAACTTCCCTGAGCTGGTACAACCACATTTCTCAGTGAAGTGCTGCAGGTTTGCAGACTTCCTTCAGGTTTGGAGGTGTTCCATGACTCTCCCTGCCCAATTAACACTTTCTGACCCACCAGCATTGCCTTCTCCTGTTGCTGTTTCCCTTCTGTTTCCACAGCTGGCCTGGCCAACAGCATCTCCAAGACCCCTGTCACACACTGGCCTGCCTCAAAACTGTGAATTAACCACAACACAGCTGTAGGGAATGGGCACTTTCCTGGCTCACTGATTTGGATTAGTAAAAAGACCTTCTGCTGTTAGCAGTTGCTATCTAATGGCTGTCAACAAGAATTTCCATGGTCAAGGTGAGTTTCAGGAGCTGAAGATGTGAGCACCTGCATCTAACACTGGACTTGAATCCCCATTGCAAATCTGGGGCATGGAACACCTGAGCCTTCACTCCTACAGTATTTTGTCAGCTGTGAGCGAATTGGAAAACTGAAATGTATGTCAAGACTATGCAGTGTGCTTTGTTGCAGGATCAAATTAAATAGGTAAAAAAAACCAACAAAAAAACAACAAAAAACCAAAAAAACCACCCCAGAACAAAAAAAAAAAAATCCCCAAATCATTACACAGAAGACACAATAGGTGTAACTACATGGCTGCAAAAGCAATACTGTTTAAAGATCAGAATTACTTTTAAAAAAAAGGTGGTTCAGATGACTGAAAAAAAAAAAACCAAAATAAAAAATCAAAATAAAAATATTCAATTACCTCCAGTAGCTCATTTTGTTCCTTGGTAATTTTTTCTAATTTCTTCAATTCTCTCAAGAGTTGTCTTGCTCTTTGGAAGACTGAGAAAGGTTGCATTTTCAGCCCTGGCACCTGAAGAGCATCTTCATAGGACTGTATACGAACAATAGTTTTCTGCATGGGACCAACATGCTCAAGTATAACCTGTCAGGATAGAACAGAGATGATGGATGTGATACTGAGTTAGAAAAATCAACACCATAAGTTTATATTACACTAATAATGAGCAAAAGCTCTCTTTGGTGAGTTTCCCATTTAACAAGGAAGAAATTTTAATCCCCACATGGGCCACTCATTTAGGAGTCAGACTATGATCCTTGTGGGTCCCTTAGAATATTCTGTAATTCTTGTTCTTGGAACCAAGTGAAAATCCACAGTGAGGTTGTCTAAAGCAAGACAAAGATGTAAGTTTATTTACAATACTGTTTTTTCTGCATATACAAAGTTTGCACAGTGACAAAAAAAGGCTCACATTCAGATTAGTTGCTATTTACTAAGCAGCTCATTTCAAAGCAGAACATCATTGGCAGTGAAGACATTTAAAGTGGTGCAAATTCTTTGATGTCAGTGTAGGCAAACTCTGGGTTTTGTCTTTTGTCCAGCAAACCAATCATTTTATGATGGTCCTAAAAGCAGTGTTATCAACAGAGATGAGATAATGAATCAAGATGGAAGTCAGCAGAAACCCCTGAAGATGGCTCTCCTGTCAAGGACAGCATTTCATATCACAATACTTGCAGTGAATGCACAGTTTACAACCACCTTGATCAGTCTGGGATGAACAGAAATGTGCAGTTTCATAGCACACTGCATGCTTTGTGGAAGACTCTGATCAATTTATGAAGACAAAATGGCAATAGCAACTTGTAACTTCTTGGTTCTCCTTAAGAAATATCAAATCCTACTGGAACCTCATTCAGCAGGGGACTCCAGAATTAAAAAATACTATAAATACAAACCACCTACAGGCCTTTTAATTACTAACATTTTTGTTAAACTCCCTCTCAAAAAGATACTGTTTTAAAATGCCCTAGTGGAAATAGAGATGCTTATTCTCTCATTCATAACCAGACTGTATCAGGATTTTTTTGCACTATCCAGGCTTTGATTTACAGTAAGGAAGTGGGTGAACATTATTTTCCAGAAGAAATATTACTGTAGTTTTTCCATGTAATGTAGTTATTACAAGCTGCATGGTTTTGTTACGAGAGTTACCCTGCTATGAGAGGTATGATGACATTTTTATTTCTCACCTGAAACTGAACCCATACTTTTTGTATTTTAGGGAGATAACACTGTTGACTGTATGTATATGGTGTGAAATAAAACAATCATCTGCTAAATTTTGCCTCCATTTTTGGAAGAACAAGGCCTAATTTTCTAACTTCCATTTGGTGCCAAGTGGAGTGGTGTGCAGCAAGTATCTCTTGAAAATCAGGCCATAAACTTCCCAAAAAATGGAGATCTCAAAAGTGGCAGCTATGCCTGACATGTGCTGAAGCTACACCCTCGAGTTCTCTGGGGGCATATTCTCAACAGTGCTTTAATTTCAAGTGTTTTGTGTTCAAACCACGACTGTGCTCCTTGAAAAGGTCTCTCACTCTCACCTCAGGGTTTACATTGATCAGGAAAAAAAGCCTATGTGTGAGTTTTCACAGACCTGTCCATGTTTAAGTTGGTCTTTAGGAGAAAATTCTAACAGATCTTTTGATGACAGGATTGTCTTCATTTCTGCAACATCCTTCTCAAACACTTTCACGTGAGATTCGATGGCATCCAACTCCTAGATTTTGGGAGCAAAAATAGTATTTGTAGATAGCCCAAGTACCAAAGCCAACTTGCATTTCTGTCTTTCACTTAAATTTAAAAAGAAATACTGAAAAATGAGTGCAGCATATGCAGGATATACTAATGGTGCTATTGCTCACAAGGCTAGTTATTATAAATTACTTTTAGTCATAACTTCTAAAGGAATTAAGTATTCAAGATCATCTGGTCTGTTTTAAACCCTAAATACAGAACTGAAACATCCTTAAAAATTCACATTATAAATCACCAGACAGTTTTCCAGGGGTGATAGTTATCAGAATAGGAAAGTGCTGTAATTACACTGTTGCAGCTTTCAGTAGGAAGAGACTTGTGTCAGATGGAAAAGGAATCCCCAGACAGCTGTTTGTGAACTCTCACAGAGACAGTCACAGTAGATTAGGCTGAAAGGGACTTTGAAAGGTCTCTGGTACCCATCAAACCAGGGCACTTGGGGTCTGATCCTGTTGATATTTGGGTATCTCTTGAGGTGGGACTATTACCCCTGATCTAGTGTTTGACCAATTTCACTGCAAAAAAAAATAAAAGTGAATCTTTCCTACTATGTAGATGTAATTTCCTTTGTTACTTGACTTGAGTTCTGTTAGTGCTCATCTTTTTTCTGAATACCCCAAGAAGAGCCTGGCCCAATCCTGTCTGTAATCTCCCATCATGTAACAGCAAACAGCAGCAATATCAACCTCTCACCCCCAAGCTTCTCTGTGCTGAACCAACCCAGGCTCTCAGCCTTTCCTCCTACATCCTGTGCTAATCCTGAACTTTACAGCTTAATTAGTTACCAAATGCCTTCTGATGGTTTGTTTCCAAACAATTTCCTCACTTGGCACACCTACAGAAACCAGCACGACACCCTGTTTTCCATGCAGGTGATAAAATCTGCATTTCCTAACCTATGATGAAGCTCTGATAAAAGGCTTTTGGATCACCCAGACTCACATCAGCCACATGCAGGATTTGTGGAAGGATCTCTGCTATCTCATGCTGTAAAGTTGCTACTTGAACATCCATTTCATTCAGCTGCTGCATTACACTCTCAGTTTCAAAGACAGGTGACAGCTCCTTCAGCTCCATGAAGATACCTTGCAGAAGACTTTGCTTTTGTTCTGAGTCTTCCAAAGCCATCTGGAGACAAAACAGGAGCTTAGTACAAAATAGGAGCTTATACATCTCTGCTGAACATTATAGTTAAAAAGGAAAGGATTTAAAAGGAACAAAATGCTCCAAAAAATATCAGGCCAGTTATGTGTGATGTGAAATCTCCTCCCCTGCAATGAACTGGTTGAGTTTTTGGATTAACTGCAGTGAACACTGCCATGAAGAACAGTGAGTGCTACAAGAAATGCACATGATCCATTTGTCTGGGTGGTGTGTGAAGGAAAGGACTGAATGCACCTTTCCACCCTAATGCAAGCCCAGAGTGCATTTCCAAATCCACTCGTTTCACAGCCCAGGAAAACAAAACATTCCATTTCACAAACACAGGAGACAATAAGCTTTTGCCACAGAAAACATCCATGGCTTTTGGAAATCACATTCTCCCCATTGTGGCTACATGCTTTTGTAATGTATCACCTACTTCCTGTCAAGAATTCTTACTACAGAAGTCTATTTAGAACACAAACTTTCTCACTTGCTCTAAGCCAAAGAGTGGATGTATAGAAAACTCGAATTTTAAGTACAAAATTACCTAATATTTTTTTTGGCACTGGACCTTGATTGAATGTTTCAAAAACATTCAATTTTTGAAATTACCAATCAGAATTATCTTCAAGAAACAGTGAGCACAGCCTTCCAAACCACAACTCGCTTCAATGTTTCCATCTAACACACAGACATCAAAAAAATAGCATTTTGCCTTTTTGGCACATGTACAATATGGAAAGAATCCTATATATACAGGCAGTAAAAACTGACCATAGCCACTCAGCAGGGTTACAGAAGACAATCACACATTTCTGGAAGTTATACAACAGTTCAGGATCTGCAGAAGATAGGTATGTCCAGCACCAAAAAACATCTATATTTCATGAATGTCAACTATAACTACTTTTTACTTAAAAAATTTACTGAAAATGGTAAATTACTTATGTCAGTAACAATTAAGAATGGAAAACTGCATCTGCACATAGCTGCAAGTGCTAACAGGAGCATTTACCTGCATCAACTCTTACCTGGAGCTCATCAGTATGCTTGTGTAAGCTTTTTGCAGAGTCGTGCTGAGCATCAGCTCTTAGCAAACTGTTGGTGCTTTCTATCCAATCTTTCACATTCTTCAAGTGCTCCTCATATTCTTCCATCTTGTTGGTGGCCTAGGAAGTGATAGAATTTTACAGAAAGCCACAAGTTAGTTGCTTCATTGTGCAAGATAAATGCATCTATGAACAAGATTAAAAGAAAACAGGATGCATTTGTACTATGGTCAGTTAAATTAGCATGGTGAAATAAAAACCATTTTTCTGAAACAGTTTCACGATTTCAGGCTACCCCCTCTCACCAAAGTCACTGTGGTGCTTGCATGTTTACATTTCATGGGGGCACTGCTGCAATTTATACAGCAATGGCCACTGCCTGTTAGCAGAGTCTGAGAAAACCACCTCAACACCCACCCAGGGCAAGAACTCCCCACACAAACCTCAACCATGGCTTGAACCAGTCCTTTTTTCATAGGAATTTTTTTGTAGGATTGGATTTTTAGAGAAGTGATCCATTTGCACCCACCTTGTTGAGAATGGCAGTTCTGCGCTCAGCACGCTGTGAGACCTGCTGGTACTGCTGCAGGGGGGCCACCAGGATATCCATCAACTCCTGAGCCTGGCACGAGTTCTGCTCCACTATATCCTGCACTTCTGCATCCAGCTCATTGAGTTTGTAATGCCAAAGGTCCAGCATATCCCAAATTTGCTGCATGTGGAGAGAAGGGAAATGAAAAAAAAAGGTCAGGCTCAAAGATATCAGCAGCCTTATTTGTTCTTGATGTGGGACATGAATTGCAAAGGTTTCAGAACTGGTATGATGACAACAGAACACTTTGTATCTACATGTGTGATTCACAGTTGAAAAAAACATGGATTTTCCTGTGAGAAAGAATTGATAAATATTCACCAGCTAAATGCTTGCTCATATTTCTCTTCTACAGACATAAAATGAATGGAAGAGCACTTTATGCTATAAACCAGGCACTGTAAAAACAACCAAAAATCTTTTAACACCCGCAGATTATTTTTTTGGCAAGTTTACCTTCTGAACTTCTTTGGCTTTTCCAATGTTTTCACTCTTCTGTTGTAACATCTTTTCAATAGCTTGAAGGCCATTGTTAATAGTTTCTGCTTTTCTTTTCAGCACATACTGAGGAGAGTTCTGCAAGATTTCAGAGCTAACCTGCCACAGCAAAGAGAAAACAATTGGGCAGATTACAAAGATCTGCTTTCTGTGCACCACCTTACCAAAAATATTCCAATTCTTTTTGTTTCTCTTGACAAGTCAGTTAAAAACACTGGAATTGAACTACACTTGCAGGACAAAGCATTAACGTGAGCAGGTTCAACATCTACATGTTGTTCATTTATTTGTTCTCATTAAAAAATGCCTGGCTGAGAAAAGCAACCCCTGGGGAAACAAGCACAGAGGCACTGCAGCTCCCTGGGTGCTTTTCTTCACCCTGCTCTCATCTCTAACAGAGGCTGCATGGTGGGAAGGGTCACATTTGGATTTATGTGTGGATTTTTGGATTTATGCTGTAAGAAACCCAGAATGACACCTTTATCTCTCAGTGGACAGCTGGGACTTCCATGTAACAAATAAGGGAATATCAAAGTGCATCAATGCACAGAAAATGTCTCAATGTAAACTTGGAGATTTATCACTAAAACAAAAAGCTCTGAGGAACTTAATTTCACTCTGCAGGACTACACAGAAATGAAAAATTGGTGCAGTGGAGGGCCTGATTTTCTGTGTAAAGAGAAAAACTCTCAAAGCTGAAGTTGAGTAATATCCTGAGCACAGGACTGAGCAACACAGCATAAGCCACCAGGTTACTCCAGAGTGGATAGAGCGCAGGGAGTGAGAAAAGTCCTTGATCTTGCCCAAAAGTGACATCTTTTCTCACTAAATCCTGCTGGCTGCCAGGGTCAGCCAAGCACCTGAAAATAGTGGTAAATTCTTTGTGTGCAGCAACCCTAGGATTTAGGGGGCAAATGCACACTGGACAGTTTCATGCTGCCTTAATGCCAAATATTTTTAATTTAATAATTACTTTAGTTTGAAGCTCCTAGTACTGAAATACTTTATCCTTGTTGTGGGATGAGGAATTAAGACCATTTTTAGTTAATAAATTATCTACTAATTTCTTAACTTTATTAACATAATTTCTAGATTCCAACACAACCTCTCTAAAAAGTACCCACAGTACAATGTTGTATTGATAAAATTTCATTTTATATCTATAAATATAAATAAAATATCTATAGAAAGAACTAGAGGGCTCCTCTGAAATACTTCTACTTACACCACAAAACCTGTGAAGTCAGTCTGTACTTAGTGCCTAAGACTTATTGGAAAAAGGAATTCAGGCTGTAATCACTGAACACTTGACCATTACAATCCTGGAATATACCAAAGATGAAAAATGGTCATGCCAGCTTCCAAAATAAAAGACAATCATGTAAGAGCGATGTGACACAGCTGGAAATGAGTTAACAGATCAAGCTCTGACTTACTCTATTTCTTCAGGATAAAAACACTCCATCTGTCAATGCTCTGATCATCAGCAAAGCAGGATTTTAATTTCAATACTTCTTACTGGGATAAAGTTTATTATTTATGGCATTAAATGTACAATTTATTTTTTATTTTTTGGTTTGCATATTTAGAAGAAAGCAGAGTGACTTTAGAATATGACAACTTAATTTAACACATGCTGGTATTACCTAATATGTAACTGCACTGACCTCCAGTTCCACCATGATTTTTTTTGATTCTTAAACACGTTTTGAAAAATTCCAAGGTAGTTTTTATTCTTTTAAATGTGAAAAGCAAATGTTATCTAGCTTCCAGGACCAGTTTTTTCACTCCAACAGGTAATGTGTGCTTTGGGATAATCTTTTATATCTTGGTAAATCAATCAGTAAACAAAAAAGAACCCCAAAGCATAAATACTGTTTTGTTTTTCTTCTCCCAGTTGTTGGTTCTGAAAAGACTAGTCCCATTTTGAAACAAACTATAAAGTTAACCAAATTAAAATTCATAAACTTTAGTTAATATGCTGCTAAATATTTTATGTAAGATAAAATGAGTCATTTGATAGACACTAAAGGGTAACTGGATTTCAAAACTGTTTTATTACACTTTCAAATTTTATCAAATTAATTGAGATTTAACCTTAAAAATTAGCACTGAACATCATTAGTTCTGAAATACGAGAACTGAAAGAGGTTCTTTTTTCATTTTTAAAATAACACAAATGAGTAAGTAACAACAATAATTGCATCAGGCTAAAAATGTGACCCCAAACTGGGTGTATTACTCTGTTTCCCCTTAATTTTGCTTTCGGCTAACTGCTTAGATAGAATATATTGCAAAAAAACAATGCAATGGGATTCAGTTATTTAAATTCCCTGATTTTAAAGGAAGGCAACCGTATTCTCAGGGGTGGTAAAAAAAAACATGTCCTGATACCCTTCCACATGTGCAAGTTACATTTTAAAAAAATCCTATTTCAAAGCCCTTTTTTTAACCTAGTTCTGAAAATACTTTCTCATTTAAGCTGTACAAACTTGGCAATCAACTTTGACTACTAGCTCCCAATTTAAGGATCAGATTGGACAGAAGACAGCATCTATATCATATTAAAAATTAATGCTCAAGATTCTGCCACATCCATTTTTAATAAAAACTAAAAATGTTATATTCACATTGCTTACCATAAGATGATTCAAAAAAGAGACCTAGGTGTGAGGAATGATTTATAAATTGCAAATAGATAAATATGAAATCCACATCAACAATTACCTTCTCTTCTAGGTCTTGCAGTAGTTTCTTGCAGTCCTCCAGCTGCGTTTCGATCTCTGCAGGGACTATTGTGTACATTTCAGAATACTTGATCCGAAGTTTCTCCATGATATCCTCCAGAGCTTGGCTCTCTCTGCCAATCACACTCTGAAGCTCCTACAAAATTAAGAATAACTTCATCAGTTTTACCCAGTTTTTATTGAGTGCATGTGTGCATATGTACATATATATATATGTGTGTATATACACACACACGTAACGTGTTTTATATTTCCTACCGTGATTATGGTTTGGAAAAATTGGGTTTGGGATATCAAATCTGATTTGATTACCTCTGCAAGCAGATAAACTCTAAGCAATACTGACTCATTTAATCAAATGATGCTCTTCAATCTGTAAGAATTAATTAAACCTGATACTGCTCTGTGGGGGAAGTGACGCACTGATGTTCATTGACAGCCACAGCAAAGGGACCATCTGAAGAGCCCCTATGATTAAATGTTAACCTTTGCACTCTCCCTTCTGCCAAAAGTGCATTTTTCCCTTTGAAAGATGTTTAATAGCCAACGTCCATCCCTTCATTATTATAAACAACACAAAGGCCACAAAAAGCAACAGGTTTCAGGCTGAAGTGTCTGCTTTCAGGCAATTACGCAGAGCAGCACAGCAGGCTCCTCTCAAAACAGTAGTTTCCAGTTCTGCACAAAGAATGTAGGTTTTATGAGATAAAAGAAACTTGAACAACTGTTTACAGCCTGTGGCCTAGAAATAAAATCCGAGCTAAGTCCTCCTGCAGAAAGAATGAAGAAATTCATTTGTTTGGAAGGTTTTCTAGAGTTTCAAGTTGGAAGGTTCTGTTTGCTGGCTTTATGGTTCCTTTCCCCAGTGCTCAGCTGTTTGAGAAACTCAAATGTTAACTCAGGTTATGGGGAAAAATTATCCAGACCTCCTACCAGGCAATGAAAGACACTAAAATTAACTGCCTTTGCTTTTTCAATCAGGAGTAATGGTAATCCACTAATTCATAGGCTACACTTGGGAATCTTTTCCTTCACACAAATGCAACAAAGAAGAAATATATAAGACACTGAGGCTGATTTATTTCCTGTCATCTCACACCAACTGGGATTGTTGATATTAAAAAAACCCAAACCCTCAAACCCATGAAACACCTGTGTGCCTCATTCTCTCAGGGAGAAGGATTCTGTTCTTAAATGGCCCAATTAAGATTGTGCCAGTATTTATGGGAATTCACAGATTCTCTGACCTAAACCAGAAATAATCAGTTACAACTCCTGTCTCCAAAACAAAGCAGGACTCTGCAAACTGGTTTCTGTGTATTACTGCATGTGCACATTTCACACATTATTTAGCTGGAAAGCAGGTACCTATCAAAGCTGTCCCAATTTTTTTCCTAAGGGATGAGATAATAACACTTCCCCTCTTCATTTGTGTGGGTGAATTTAAAACTTCTGCCACCCAGCTAAATCAGGTTTGTCATCTCAAAATGAAATAGATATTTCCACTCAATAGGTACAGTGGAGTCCTGACTAATGCTATAGATTTCATAGGAACTAGATTTTTTTTAGAAGTAGGAGATGAAATTGCCCTGCAAATTTTGGCTCACTGGTGTTTGGACTATGTAAAATTAATGAATTCTTCAATCCTTTCAGCTCAATCTTCTCAAAAGGAACAGGCCTGCTGTGAATATAATGCTAAAAAGACATCAATTGATGGGATTGCTGCTAGAATTTGCTTGTGCCGTTGCTGCCAGGAACAGGAACAAGGTCTAAACTCACTTTTGGGTGAGTTTTAGGTGCTTGGACTAGCAAAGTTTGTATCTGAGGGAAAAGATCAGGTTTAAAGCACCTGAAGTAGTAGAATTTCTTTCTGGATACAAAGAACTCAGTAAAAAAGCAGACACTCTAAGTTATAATTCTAAATTATAATTCTATTATTAAACTCTAAATTATAATTCTAAATAATTTTAAATAGAAAACCAGCCCTTTTAGACAAATCCAAGGTCTCACCACAGCAATGCTGGCTCATGGGTTTTCAGAAATTCTTGAACATGTAATAAATATTTCTCTCTCATGCTAATCCCCCATCTGCCACCATGGGCTTTGGCTTCTGCATTTTTCCTAGCCCTTAGCTAGGACACCCAAGCAGTTTTTATACAAGACTCAAAGACAGCCCAAATTTGTACTACACTTTAGCAGCATAAAATAAATAAATTATAAATTCTATAATAATTGGATTAAATATAATTAAGAACCACTTTTTGTTCAGGATTTAAAAAATATTAAAGCAATATAAACACAATAAGAATAATTTGAAACAAATATAATTAAAATAATAAATGAACAGATTCAGGAAGTATCAGGAATATTAGTATTTCATAAAGTTAAAAAATGCAGAAATGTACAGACTGCCGGTGGCTGCTGCTGGGCACTGTGGTCTTGATCAGAATTTGAGTTTTAAAAATCATTTACTGGGTTAACCCCCAATATGAGACATCAAATCCACCATATCTGAAGCTGCCCTGGGTCGGTATGCAGAGGGGAAAGCATGCAGGGTGTACACTAACCAGCCCTTCCTAAAAGCAATGCAGCTGGATGTGAATTTCTCTGCAATCTGGAAATGCTTCTGTGCCTGCTTGCAGATCCCCACAGAGGGAAAGAAACACAAACCAAGGCCATGGCAGGGCCAGTTGTATTCTGCTGAGCCAGATTCATTGTCTTTAAGTCAAGATGCATAGACCACACCATTAATTTTATCTGGAGCAATTTCAAGCACCAGCATAAACCAGAAGATATTCTGAATATCACAATAACAGAGCTGTTACCAACCTCCAGCTGTTCAGCCTTCCCATCAGCATCCTGCAATAACACAGATGCAGCATTCTGTAATGCATTTGTCACAGCACTTATTTCTTCAGTGACCTTGTTCCTCTCTTGAATCTCAGCTTTCACAGAATCTTTATGGTCTTGAGCTTTTTTGTACAACCTATGCAAAAGAATACATTGTTTTAGACTCAACACTAAGAGCAAAGAGCATGCTTAATACAGATATTATGTAGGTGTATATCCAGAATCACATTTGTCTGTAATTTAGGGGTTTTTTCTGTTATTAAATCTATTAGTTTTATATCACTTGTTATCTCAGTTTCTTCAAAGTGAGTCCTCAGATAATGCTGTTTGGTAGACCAAACCAGAGTGCAGGCATATTTAATCAGCACAGGTCAGATTCTCAGTCTGAAGACACTGGCAGAGCAGATGTTGTTCACAAAGATTACTATGTCCTGAAGCAAACCCAGAAAAGGGTGAATACAATCATCAGATTTGTAAAAAATATTTGGGGAGAATTTTAGACAGTGGCACTCACTGAGTAAGATGAAAGTTGCATTGTGGCAAAAAGCATGAGGTCTGATTTTCCTAAAAATGGAAAATCTTAAAATTCACAAGCACTTGGAACCTCTAAAGCTGACTATTGTTCCTTGATTCCTACTGCATTTGAACACAAATTGCAGCCCACAAATGATACTGCCATGCTCAGGTCTTCTCCCTAAATAATATTCCCCAATGCCCATACTGGAGACAGCAGATGGGTGAGACAGAGCATTGGTCTGACCCAGGAGAGCATTTATTGTCTTTTAAACTGCATTACAGCTTTTACATATTCTTTGATCTCCAGTAAAATCCTGTGCTTATGAATAGTTTTATCTCATATCTTCAACAGCAATTTCACACCACTTACTTTTTACAGCGCTCTTGCATTGCCTTTATCTCACACAAGGCAGGAAGGGAAGCTTCTCCCTCAGCATTTTCAGGTGTATTCAGGATGTTTCTTATCCGGTGAAGAAGCAAGAGTAAGAGGAGCTGCTGCTGGTTGATGTTTTCTTCAAATGAGTTCACAAAATCAAGTAACTCCACTAGTTCCTCTCTGGTGGCCTTTTCCTTCTCTTTAAGGCTTTCTGGCTGTTCTTCCTGGAGCTTATCAAGAATTATTGCTTCTCGTTCCAGCTAAACAAACAACATGGCAAATCATGAGATAAAGTGCTCTTTTATTCCACCATCTGAAGTTACATTATTCATTTACTCACACGGGTGACTAAGTACTGGGAATTACACAGTCAGAACTTGAACCTTTGTAGTGTGACAGAACTTTTGAGCTTGCTTTAACAAAGCACATATAACCCTGTGCAGAGCTGCCCTTGGTTCAGAGGACTGAGAAAATATCCCCACCATTTCTGCCTTTGGGTTGAAGAAAGGGTGAGGGTAACTGAGCAGCAGGTGGGAAATGATGTTCTGCCCTGATGTCAGCCCTTAACAGGCCATTTTACTCACAGCCCCATCTCCACCCCATTGCTTACAGATGTTGAGCAACTCACCTCTTCATTGATGAATTTCCATTCCTGCTTTAGCTCTTCACAGGTAATTTCCAGCCCTTTGGCTGCCTCAAGCAAACCCAGCCAGTTTTCCCACAGCACTTTTACAATCCTGCCCAGAGCCCTGTCACTTCCTCTGCATAACCTCAGCATCTCTCCAGAGATCTGCCTCAGCTTCATGAGATCCTCTTCAGCAGAATCAATGCTGGAGACTAAAATCTTACAGGAAAAACAAACACATCAATCAATAAAATGCTACAGTCAGGAGTATTAATGAAGTATTCAGTAACATGATTAGGATCCTCTATGAAAATGGCAATCACTCCACTGAGCTGGTAAAATATGATTTTACCCTCATAATGAGGGGGTTCTGTTGGCTAAGACTGTGGAGAAAGATGGAGTAAATAAAATAAGCAGTAAGCTTTACTCATTTCATGTGGTCTATTATACCTGGTCTTTTAACAAGTATATAAATATTTTAATATATTCTGTGGTTTTATATATACATAAATATAGGATAAAGAATTCCACTTCTTTCTACTATGTTATTACATGGTATACAGAGCTGAATTAGTTTTGCATGAGCTTTTCAAGTTCTTCAGAGTCTTTCTTACCTTGCTTTCTTCCAAATGCTCCAAAGCTTCCTTATAAGACACTGGAATTTTAGACAGAGACTGTCTAAGCATCTTTTCTAGTTTCTTAAGATTATCACACACTTTATCTTTGGTTTCTGTGTAGCTTTTGTTTTTTTCAAAATATCTGCATGAAACAATGAATGGATCAATTAAAATTTGTTGTTGCTGCTGCTCTCTCCAACCATAATGCCCAACAGAATAAAAATGTTAAAAAACCTTATGAACTTCTAGTCCTGACTGTTCTGCAAGTTATTGTCAATTAGCATTTGTTAAACACTTCAGGTTTGATACCTGAGATACTGATCAGTGGATCATGATCAAGCAGTTTAAAAATCCTACACTCTCTCTCCCAAACCATTTCTATACCTGCATCTGAAGGCCCTCCAGATTTCTTCTGTACCTGAAGGAAGGAAACTACATCCTGTGCCTTATTTGGGCTTCACTTTCCCAAGCCACTGGAACAGCCTATGGAAGACATGAATTAGGGACCCTCTGAAAACTATTCTAGCCTCCACCAGCACTGAACTGGAGACTAGAAATGTGCTTTCTTCTGGTTCTGGCACCCTATGACCCTCACTCAAGCCCCACATCTGGGAATATACAAGAAATTACTGCACTGTAAATCAGTAGCAATATGGTTATTGTCTGGCAATTTTCCTTCCTTAACAATCACACCTGAGGACAAAAGGAATGCTTATCCTTCTTTCTGCTGGAATTTCTGAATACCTGGATTTCTATCAGAGCAGAAACAGCACTGGATTTATTTTTGGTCAAGCTTCTCACAGTAAGGAACAAGATCTATGAAGATCTCTTAAACCCACCTCTGTTCATCAGCTTCCTTTCTTTGAGCCTTCTTCCTTAATGCCAAACTCTTCTCCACCAGATCTCTTAAAGCATTTTCCAGACATACTTTGTCTTCTGGCTTCACTAGGTTTTTCAGCTTGGAGTGCAGGTTTTCTAGGTCAGCCTTTGCAGAGTTGAACTCTTCCTCTTTCCAGTGTGGAGTCTGACAGATCTCCACTGAGCTACAGAGCTCTGCTGCAGCCTGGGCTGGAGCTTCACAGTCCTCGAGCAACCTGGCAGCCCTCTGAAGGGCCTTGGTATAGAGCTCACCAGCCCTACATGCCTCCTCCAGGGCATTCTGAAAGCATTAAAAAGAGAAAAGACCAATAAAATACGGCTGCTGTGCTCCTCTGGATCACCACATGGCCTTAGAATTTCATCACCCTTAGCTGTCTTTGAGACCAATGCTCCCAGAACTGGCCAGAGAAGGTGTGGGAAGACATTTGGCAAACACATTTGGTGTTGATGTAGTCACAGAGCAGTGCTGTAACCCATGTACTTATTGCCCTCATATTGCCCTTATGTTCACCATTCCTGATAACATTGGTTTGACCTGTGCTTTAATCCTCCTCATCATTCCCAACTGGTAATAACAGTAGAAATAAGGTGCTTGGATTTTTTCATCATAGTCACTATTGAAAATGTTGCCTATAATCACAAAATGACTGCACCCAGTCTCTCTTCAGCTGAGTATTTCAACAGAGCATTTTCCTTCCTCCTCTTTACCATTCTTTTCTTGTGCTAATCCCCACTGATTAATTATAAACAAACTTAACACAATTTTCTTTGTATCTTTAGTTTCTGTCACGATTCCCACCCTATCCACCAATCCAGAGACGACCACAGGCCAATTCAGCTGTTAGAATAAATGTGAATGTGAGTCATGAAAATAAAAATGCCACAGTCACAGACACCTAATCTTATTGTTGGGGAAAGGCATATGTCAATACTTCACTTTCATTAAATATACTTACAACACGGGCAGCAATGTCTGCCTTCAGTTGTGCTTCATGGCCTTGCAGTGTCTCTACTTCTACAGCAGCAGCAGCAGATTTTTCTTCTTCTTTTTCCCTCTCTTCTTCCATGATACATTTAAGAGCAGAAAACTTTCCTTCCATCATATTCTGAATTGCTTCCCATCGCAGCTTTTCATCCTGCATTGTATTGAGGTCTATCACAAGTGGCTGCTGGAGCTCTAATTGAATATGCTTTATGATGTGGCATATATTTTCTACTTCATTTTGGCTACCTTCCTTGTTTACACTTTGTAGCCCAGAGACCAAGTTTTGAAGAAACTGTTTTAATTCCTCAACATTTTTCTCCAGGCTCTTTATTTCTTTCCTCTTAGATTCTTTGAATGATGTATCAAAGATCTCATTTTTGTTAATTTGATTTGCTGCCTCCTGGGTTAAGTACAAGATTTGTTGAACTGCCTGCAATAGAATCTGTGCAGATATGATATTCTCAGCAGGAGAAGAGCTGGAGCTATCATTTAGGATATTAGCTTCTTTTCTTACACTGGATGTCACAGTTTGGATTTCATTTAGCAATCCTTGAATCTTATCCCATTCCCTAACAGTATTTTCCAAGTGTATTATTTTCCCTTTAATTTTATTTTTAATTTTACAAAATTTAGTTTCCAATTCATCCAGCTGCAGTGAGTCCCATTTCAGACCTACACACTCAAATATTTCTTTGTACTTCATTACTTGTGACAAATTTGACTGAAAAGCAAACACTTTTTCTTTCAGTGCTTTGCATTTGTCCTTCAGTCCCTGCTTGGCACCTACTAATTCATCATCTTTCAGGTTCATTTCACCATCCTGTAGATCATCAAGATCCTGCTGCAATGAAGCTATTCCTTCAGCAAACTCTCTGGAGACAGCTGCCTTTTGTTCTACTTCATGAAGTTTACTTTGAATTTGCCTTTGTGTCTTCCTTGCCCTATTCTTCAGACTTCTTAACTGATCAATCAGGAACAGTTGTTCAGACAGGCTCAGCTGCCCAGCTGTGACCTGACTCTCTTTATGGTAGGATGAGATAAGCCCCTCTATTTCCTGTATGTCCTTCAGCATCTCCTTTAGAATGCCTTGTTGGCCTTCCAGCTCTGAGCATGTGCTGGTTTGCTGTGGGTCAGGCCTGGCCATCAGCTCGGCTTTGCGAAGCTGAGAGTGAACTTTGTCTATTTCTGCAGTGAGTCTTTGCCTCTCCTCCAGCTGGAGCTCCAAGTGCTGCAACCTCTGAGCAGATTTTAAAACAAGAGCCTTGTATGAATTCTTCAGTGTTTGTAAAAGGAAGGTCATATCAGAGACCTCCTCTGGCTCCAAGCTGGGAAGGACGTGCTGGAGCCCATAATCCAGGGATACAATCACAGGTTCTCTGTTTAGGATATCTGTGTTCATAAGCTGACAATTTCTGATCTGTGATTTGACATCACTGGGGAAAAGTGCTGCTTTCTGATCAAGGTGAGACAGTGAATCTTTGACCCAGGAAATATTTTCTTTCAGCCTCTTCATCATTTCATGTTTCATGAGAGCAGGACCAGTAGTCTGAGCATCCTCTTGAGGAGTTTGTTGTGCTGATAATGCTTCCAATTTGCTCTGCAAATCATGTATGGAGTTCTCCAAAGCAACCTTCTCTTGATCACTCCAAATTCTTTTCATCTGCAGCTCAATCCTTCTTTTTAATAGAGAAAGACCATGTTTAATGTCCTGTAGCTCTGTGGTCCAAATTAGAGGGTCTTTGGCTTTTCCTGCAGCTGAGGAATGTAACTCTGCTTGTAAATATTGTTCTTGTATCAGCCTCTGAATATCCCGTGCTTTATTCATAAGCAGGTTAAATTCATCGATTTCTGCCACAACCTGATCATGTTTCTTTTGCACTGCTTGTTCCATGTGCTGCCACCAGTGCTCCAGCTGCCTCATTTGGCTCTCTGTCAACACTTTATCCATGCATGTCAAATGCTGAGATAGAACTTCTTGCTGACTTTGCAACTGGTTTAAGACATCTCTTTCTTTTCGTAAGGACTCTATACATGCCTTAATTTTCTCCAACAGAACTGTGTTGTTCATAGGCCCCCTGCCAAAAACATGCATAGTGTTTAAAAAGAATGAATTCTCCTTATACCCAGATTTTTAAAAACAAATTTCACTGTTTAGAGCACAATTCACTAACTTTATCCACTTAATCATACATATCTCTCAGTGTTCTTTTGGGAATTCCCTAACCACCCTTGCAGAATCATTTCTTGCTTATCTGTAAAGCACTCATTATTCATTGATATCTGTGCAAAAATGATACATTCTACTGTATATTCTCTAAAATTGCAGTGTCTACTAACATAGAATGTAGCCCTCACTTTAAAAATCAGCAGCAGTGTTATGTCAGCTCCAAGGGAATTAACAACATTTTATAGTAATTTCTGGTTGACAGTGAAGATAAAACTTGGTTATAAAAAAATTGAGACATTTCCATTCACACAAGGTAAACACTTCCAAATGAATCTACTCATCTTTTATTTCCAGGAATATTTTTAAATGCCCATCTAAAATGCATTTAGCAGACAGATTTTTATTACATTTTGGAAATTTCTTTGCTGTAATTTAACAACTTCATAAATTTTAAATGTTTTCAAATTATATTGGTACATTACCATGACAAACTAGTTTTGTGTTTTAAAGACTAATTCACAAAACACAGTAATTTTTTTTTGTGCATTGGTTACCTCTGATTTGGTAACACAGACTTACTTATTGCCATGAAATCTTTCCTATCAAGTAAGTTTAGTTTTCAGAATAAAAAGATATTTCATTCAGAAAAAAACCTGGAATTAACAAGGTGTTAAAAAAAATGACTATTTCTTATCTGCCACATTTTAAAAGAAATATTTTGAGATGGATTTTTTATAGGTTTTTGCCCAGCAACTACTTCTTTGTTTTGCCTAAGGAATAAAGAGAGTAGATGTTGTTTAAGGATAGCAGAGAGCCACCAGAAATTCTTCTGCTTAACTCTGTTCACAAACTTACAAAGTTCTAAGACTTCTCTTGAAGTGTATATAACTCCATATGCTTGACTGAGCATTACTGAAGCATGTCACGAAATTCAGTGTAAAACCATATTTGTTCTGCAACCTCTTAACCAAACCCCTCCACTATACTTACATTTTTATGTTATCTTTTTCTGTTGACAAATTTTTCATGGAGGACTGTGCAGCAGCAAGATTTTTCTGGTATTCATTAATTAAACAGCACTGTTGCTGCTTCACTGCTTTAACAGCTTCCAGTTCCTGGAGCAGCCTGTCCCAGCAGGGCACCACAGGCTCCGTGGTTTGCAGCTCTGCTCCATTTGATCCTGTTCCACTGGGAATTGGTTCTTCACTATGGCACAGAGACTTTGCTTTCCACGTTTCCAGCTCAGTTTTTAAATTCTACAATCAAGCCCACCACAGAGAGAGAGGGGATTAAAGGATGACCTTAAAGACTCTCAGCTTTCACCATGAAATATGGCTAAATGCTGATTCACCTACAAACATATTCCTGCTCATCCACAAAAGCAAAGGAGAACATCATGGAAGCAATCTTAGGTGTATCTATCACTGCCCTCTGGAAGAACAGTACAAACTATGGGATTTACTTGGATATGCATCAAGGCATGGTGTTTGCAGACAAACTGACTAATTGTGCAGTTAAAACTCAGATAAGGCTATGGGCAACAATTTTGGTTTGCCCAAAAGTGAATCACCATTCTGCAATGTATCACTACATTAAAAATCAGGAATGGCTTTGCAGTTTCCATACCTCCAGCTCTTTTAGTTGTTCATTTATAAGCACCATATCCAGTTCAGCCACTTCATTTTTCAGCTCATTGACCTTTTGTTCCTCTTCAAAATATTCATTGTTTACTTGCACTCTGGGAAACAGTTCCTTCTGGACAACCACTTCTGCACCTGTGTCCTACAACACAAAACAAGATCCTTATTTCTGAAGGGTCTAAACCAGTAAGTTTTCTGACTGCAGCACTTTGCTTCACGTGTTAAAGCCATGCTGGGGCTGTTAAACCCTGCTGTGGTTTCCCCCACAGCCTCTGTGGATCAACCAGGACCCAGAAACTGGAAGCTACATCCCTGTCCCCCACCCCTACAGTCAGGGCAGCTCATGCATGAAGCAGCTTGGCTGTGACACAAAGCCCCAGCTGCCACTGTCACAGGTGCTATCCAAAATCTGGGATAAGATGAGAGCAGTAGGGAGTCACATCTCAATCAGGGTGGGGAGGGATTAGAAAGCTCCAGAGCCAGTTCCTGCTACTGCCTCTGATTCCCACGACAGAAGGACAAGTCAGTTGGGCTGGGACCAAGGTTTAACATCACCTTCAGCTATTGCAGACAGCAATAAATAAAAAAGTATATAAAGAAAGCATAAATGAAAAGTCACAGGCTAGAGTTGGATCACGTGATTATCCCTTAAAAATCTTTCTGCATTTCCCTTCTCCCACTACCTGTCCATAACTGGTGATCTGCATAAAATTTATATGAGTGACTGCATACAAATACACAGATATAAGTGCAGTGTGAGATTCTCAATGGTACTAACATCTAAAATCAATAACATTAAAAAAATTCTTGTCTGATAAACTTCATGTATTGCTACTTTAGACACTGTTTTACTAGAAGCAGCCAGCTACCCCTGCAGCCATGTATCACTTGTAAACTGTTGCTGTCATCTATCCCTCTGTGGGTCATGAGCTATGCAAAATACACCTGCCTTCAAGTGTGAGAAACATATAGCACATAGTACACATTATCAGAGAATAGTTCTCTTCAGTTGAACTCTAGGTTATTTTCAGTCAAAACTGAAGAGGCCACTCATGAAGCAGTCAGTTGGAAAACTTTTCAATTTCTCTGTGTACATATCCAAAACAGTTGTATCAATTCAGACATGAGATTTAATCTCAAGAGACTCTGGAGTGCCATAGAACTGAAGTAAGCATTAAAACTCAGCTAAGCTATCACACAGAAAGGAGGAAATCCACTTCACCAGATTGAAATATCAGCACATCAAAAGACACAAAAGTGTCCTGACTTTTAGAAAAACCTTGCTGTGTACTTGTTTTGCTTGTTTGAGTGATGTTCTCATTGCACCTCAAATTCTGTGTCCAGTTTCAGGCCCCTCGCTACGTGAAAAACCTTGAGGTGCTGGAATGTGTCCAGAGAAGGGCAATGGAGCTGGGGAAGGGTCTGGAGCACCAGTCTGGAGTTGTTTAGCCTGGAGAAAAGGAGGCTCAGAGGAGACCTTATCACTCTCTACAACTCCCTGACACAAGGGTGTAGCCAGGTGGGGTTGGTCTCTTTTGCCATGTAACAAGTGACAGGAGAGGAGGAAACAGCCTCAAGCTCTGCCAGTGGATATTTAGATTGGATTTTAGGGAAGATTCCTTCAACAAAAGGGTGGTCAGGTACTGGAACAGGCTGCCCAGGGCAGTGGTGGGTCACCATCCCTGGAGGGATTTAAAAGAGTATACCTGTGGCACTTGGTGCCATGGTTTAGTGGTGAGCTTGGTAGTGCTGGGTAAATGGTTGGACACGATGGCCCTAGAAGTCTTTTTCTACCTAAATGATTCTATGATGATTGCATTGTTCCTTAAATGCTTTTCAATAGTACCCAGAATGACCTCTCTAATTCTTCCAGGAACTGATGTTAGCCTAACAAGTCTGTAGTTTACCAAATCTTCCCTCACACCGTTTTTGTAAATCGAAATAACACTACTAGCTTCCATTCAGCAGGGGCTCCTTCGAAGTCCCAAGACCCCTGGGAGATTTTGTTGGGTTTCCAGGGAGAGCAGATGTGC
Organism: Parus major; assembly: GCF_001522545.3. Lineage (NCBI taxonomy): Eukaryota > Metazoa > Chordata > Aves > Passeriformes > Paridae > Parus > Parus major. The sequence goes on from NC_031774.1 coordinate 55,224,893, forward strand.
AAGTGCCAGGTGAGAGCTGCCCATGGACAGGCCCTGTGTGGCCCTGCCTATAGATTCACCATGAAGATGAGATAAAGCTCTACCTTCAATTTAAGAATGTGGTGTCTGAGATCAGCTCTCACAGGGTACTTGTGATATAACTCCTCTACTCTTAAAGAAGAGTAGACTTAGTAAAGTCATTGAGTAATGTAGCTTTTCATTAATTCAGCTCGAATCCTTTCTCCTTTCTCTATTTCATTTATTTTCTTATGCTGGATCACCCCTGGATTTCAGTTTTCTGATGGCAAAACCATCATAACTGACTGTAATAACATGGAAAGAAGTTTGTATTGATTGACAGTTTAAAGATAAAGGTCTAGATATCATAAAGACTGATTATCACGGCTCTAAAAACTAGAGTGAACTCTTTTTTCAACAGAACCACTGAAAATTATGATGTGGAAAGGACTTTGGATAAAGTTCAGAATTATAATGGACATAAATAAGAACTATCCACAATGGTGTTGATTTTGATGTGATTAATTGTCTCTGTTTTTAAAACACCTTCAGCTGAGACCAGTGTGGGAACAAAAATTGAACAACTGGCACATTTCACTTGAACTAACAGACTGTGGTTACCTCATGTGCAGGAGCTGGGGGATTCAACCCCAGACCATCTTTCTCAGCTGCTGCAGATTTCAGAACTTGACCTTTCTGGCACAGCTTCTGTTGAACCTGCCCCCCATCTTCTCTATATGACTGATTCTCTACATCACTAGGTTCCTCCTTTTGGTGGAAGAAAAACAAAAGAAACCAGTAATCAGAAAGCTCTAATCAAACCTGCTGAGTAGTAATTACAGTGCTTGAGAAAGCTATGAAGCCCATAATTATAGGTAGATGAGGAAAACCATAATTACACCTCATAATTTACTGTGAGCAAGGTTATGGCAAAGGAAACCACTTACAAGAAGCAATGCTGTAATTTTGTTATAAATTTTTAGAATAAATTGCAAGTGTTCTGACCTACACTGTTCATATTTCATTATTCTAAGCAGGGACTTTAAATTGTGTGCTCCTGGACACAGTTTTGAATGCATTTTTTATAGGTTTAGCTTTTTCCTGAGGACTTGTACTGTAGACAGAGTGTATCTGGTTTGACACCCAGGCAGGAGAGTCCTGTGGGTAACCTGGAGGTTTGCTGGATGTAGGTTTCAGTATCTCAGAGTTTGCTAAAACTCTGTCAAAGTTCCCCTTGTGCCAGGGTGCACCACACAGGGCACAGCATCTCAAATGCAGCCTCACACATGCAAAGTAAGTATCTAAATAAGGAATCTATATAAATGAAAGCAAGTTAAGCACAACAACAGTATTCAGGCAAAATGGTCAGGAGATTTCACAATACATCCAGGTGACTTGGAATGCAATAATATCCCTTGGAATGATCTTCAGCTAACCACTGAAGAAAAAAAATTCCCTCTATACTAATTTTATATGTACAGGAAAGAATTAAACAAGTTACCATGTACTAAGTATCACATCAGACAAAAGTAGCTCAGTGTAAACTTGAGGATTTTCTCACTCATTTTGTAGTAGTATCATCCCCCCTGCAACTAAACTGGATACATACACCCTCAAATTTGACCCCTCTGGTGTAATCTTATGTCCAGTTACCTGTGCTGGATGGGTTTTTTCCCTAGATTGATCACCTTCAATAGCAACACCATCCTGATGTCTTTCCAGTTCTGCTTTACCACCCAGAACTGCACTGTCCAGAACACCCTCTTGGATCCTGTCAGGTTTATCCATATCTGGGCTCTCCTTATCAGTCTCTCCCTGATTTGAAAAATGCAAAATGTTTCCAATCAGTAAAAGTCATAGTACAAAATTTGCTAAGAAACTTCCCACTCCACAATCTGTCTACTCTTCATTTTAGCTTAATGAATGAAGGAAAAGGCTGAGGTAACCCTAACCCAGAGAGCTGGAATCCCCTGCTTCAATCAGTTTGCCATATTGGGATCTTACCCACTCTGAAACAGTTTCAGCACAGGGTAAACAGGAATAAGTGCTTACAAGATTTTTTAATATGGTTATAGAAGTTTCTGATTAGACACATTTGGTAACTATTGATTTTGCACCTTCTCCAGAAATCCTAGTATGGACATTTTCCACTGTGATATTTTGATGGTGATCTCTCCCAGGTACTCTTATTACTCCATGGTCAGGTCAATGAGTACTCCAAATCATTCCCTCAGCCTTGCACACATCTACATTTTTACAAGTCATTTACAGCATCAGTGTCCTGAGGTCCCATAAAAATCAGCAGTTCCAGGTTAGAGACCTTTCATTACCTGAGGTGATGAAACCTGTTGAATTCCCAGCCCTGGCAGTGTGTAAGGCTGGGCTGGGTGGGGCTCAGGACAACCTGGCCTGGTGGAAGGTGTCCCTGCCCATGCAGGGGGTTGGAACTGGATGGACTTTAGCATCCTTTCCAAATCCAACCATTTAGTGATAGATTTTATGAAATCACAGGTAGGTGGTGCATTTTGCACCATGGACAAAGTGGGTCCAAGCCCTGTGGGTTTGCAGACACCATTACTTTCATCTCTTGCACACTTCACAAGAGCAAGACTGAGGGGATGGTTTGAAGAAAACACAATTTATCATTCCTTCCATCAGATAAGGAAAACATGCCTCCATAAAATGAGAGATTTTAAGGAATTACATATGAATTTCTAATGAACACACACAATACACTGACTTATACTGAAACACATTTGTCAGGTACCTGAACAGCCTGCCCCAATCTCTCCTTGCTGTGATGGATATCCTGTAATGGGTTGTCTGACAATACACTGCTTTCCTCCAAAACTGGAGCATTTTCTTTCTCAGACATATTTCCATTTACATCTTGACCCTAAGAAAAATGATAGAAAAGAAAATCTGCTTGTGTTACCATAATCATTGTATTTTAACATGAATCTCTGAATGGTAAAAACTATTCTCTCTGGAAACAAACAGGACAAATACTTTGCTGCAGCTCTAAACAAGTCTCATTGGTTTAAGAGAAGCTCTCAACTCTTGGGCAGAGGTGCATCTGCAGATTTCCCATCTCTACACCTTCTCCCTGTCCTGAGCAAGGATACCTGCTCTAGTAAGTGGCAAGAGAAAGTAACATGCATTTAAATGGAATTGTATTTAAATGGAAAATTGTTGTTTTAAGTAAGTTATTGGCTTGTTACAGACTTCCTGTAACAAGTTATGAGAGTTCCTTCCACTTCTTTAATTTATACACTTGTATTTATAGGAGGCTTAATTTCAGTGAAATTAAGGATGCAATACACATAAGACATTTGAGATGTCTCTTTAGCCGGCTTCCCATTGTTGTTACTGTCAACAAATAAACTTACATCACTCATTTCCAGAGGCTTTTTCAGCTCCACTGCTGTGGGGGTCTCCCTTCCAGAGATTTGAGTATCAGAAGTGATCTGTGTCTCTCTCTTCAGCACCGTATCTGCCTCATCTTCCTTTTGTGTTTCATTATCAAACTCATCTTTTAACTCAAGGGCTTCACTGAAAATGTTCTCCTTCTTTTGCTTGACATTTTCAAGTCTTTCTTCCAGATTTTTGTGTTCACTTTGAAGTGTTTCAATCTCATCCTTAATAAAATCCTGTTCTGGTGAAGAGGTGTTCTGTTTAACAGTTTCTGTTAAAACCAAACTTTTCTTTACAGAGTCTTCACATCGGCTAAGTGGTCCCTGTTGTTCCTTTAAACACGAAGAAAACATTTTATTTGAAAAGTGTCTTCACTCAGTATACCTAATGACAAGATCTAAGTCACCCTCTAAAATCATAAATACTTGTTTTGAACAACAAATTGTGTTGAAAGGTACATGTAGACCTATTTGCCGCAGAAAGTCAATTACCAATAATTTTGTCAGCCATTTTTATGCACAGAGAACACCTGGAACTGAAAGCGTCATGGTGATAAAATAATCCCATAGCACACTGGGATGATGATCCTTCCAAGCTCTGAACAGCTAATTCCCCCCTTGCCTCCTCTCCTATTCCTTTTTCCTTCTTAGAGGTACAGCAAGTTCTGCAGGACAGGGAATTGCAGTTATCCATATCTGAGCTATGATTCCAGCTTACAGCAACTCCGCACTCACAGCTACAAGACTCACTTCTATTCTGCCAAAAAGCAAAAGAATGCCTACTTCTACATGCAGGACACTTCTTAAAAATGAACTTGGCTTACTGACTGTTTTAAAAAAATGTTTCACACTGGCTAAATTAAGGACACTTAGTAATACCAAATTTAATCATATCTTTCCTCATTATGCCCCAAGAGGACAAAACCAAAATCCTAAACAACCAAACTGAAGAATCCTGCATGCTCGAGCTAGGACAATTCTTCTTGAACCTCCTGTTCAGCCAAGGTCCCCCCAAGTTCATTAAGAGGGGTTTGAGTTCTACAATTATCTTGATAAAGGAACATTACACACTTTTTATTCTAGAAAGTTTTCATAGCTTTTCGGTTTGACACCACGAGCAGATCTCATCTACAAATGTGATGGTCTCCAAGATGCAGAAACTGCAACATACCTGTGATTTCAACTGATTTTGCTCAGCTGATGGTTGTTCTATTGCTGGACCATCACACTCAGACAGCTCCTCAGAGACAGTTTTCAGCTCAGTGCTCAGGCCTGTTACTGTATCCTGAACCTGCTGGTGCTCCTGAACAGGGCTTTCCCATGTCTGCATGATGTTGAGAAACCAAGAAGTTTCTAGATTAGTCCACCATTATCTCTAACAATCATCCACAGACTGTCACAGCTTTTCCAGGACCTCACCAGCACAATGAACTTGCTTGTTTCCCATAAATTATCTGGCTAACCACAGGATGAACACAAAACCATTTTGCTCTCTTCCCAGCACATTATGGACTTCCATCATGAACAAAATTTTTATGAATAGCAGGAAGCAGAAAGGTTAACATATCATAGAAATCTACTTGTAAAAAGGATGTTTTCTCTTAAAATGGATGAAACATTAGAGATGGAATGCCACATGGTACAAATGCAGTTTGCACTACATTGGGTGAAACCAAGAACAAGCAAGATGCTGGAAAAGAACCTTTCACATGTTTTCCAAATTCATCCTTCCAAAAGGAAGAAAACCTACTGTGGACTGAAGAATGTAAGAGCAAATGCTCCATATTACAGCTATCCAAATCTGTTTATACAGGCACAAAATGTTCTTCATGCTTACTTTGGTCTCAGTTGTTTCAGTATTTATCCCTCAGAGAGAGAGGGGGAAATATTCCCTGCTCTTTTTCAGAGGAACTTCCTCCACTCCCAGCTTTACCCATAACCTTCCCACCTGAACAACACCACATCTGAGCAGTGAGAAGTGCAACCAACAGGAAAGGACAGAGAGAGTGAAGGTCCCAACCTGGAGCTGGCTGAGCAGATTTTCATGTTGGTGTTTTAATTCTGACCATTCTGCCTCTGTGAAGCAGGGATCGACAGTGTGGCCCTGTAGATGCTCTTTCTGGCTTTTCAATTTGCTAAACTGGGAAGTCAAGGCTTCTGTTTTCTGCAGGAGGTCAGCATAGTTTGCCAGCTGAGCTTGCTTCTCCTCCAAACCAGGCTGAAGGGCAAAAATCTCCTTTTGCTGTTTCTCCAGTTCCATTAGAGCCTGTTTCAGATCTTCTTTCCTTTGGTCATATTGCTCCCTGTTGCACTGAAGTTGCTCTTGAGGGCTAAGGAAAAAATGCTATGTTTAATAGTGTTAAAAAACCAGATGTATTGATTACCTAGAAAATGTCAAAGTGTGAAAAAGTCAACCATTAGAATGAACTTGAGAGTACTGAATACTTTTTTCTCCAGATCTTAAATTACTGATCAGAATGGAATTTTCAAGGGAATGAAAAACACTGGTTTTTGCAGATGAACTGGACCTAAATGCAGGACAAATGACTAACCCTCTTAAACCTTAACCTATAAACCCACAGTTTCCAACATCTGAGATGTGATGCTTATGCTCAGTATTCTTCTGCTTTTCATTGCAGTAGAAATTCTGTTCAAAAAACTGCAATATGGTTATGAGTCTGCTTTCCTTGACTTCCCATGACAGCCTCCTGAAAGGGAATGTTCTGTGGAAAACACATCACATTTAGTTGGGAGGGGGAGTGTTTTAGAGATACAGACAAAGGCAGCATTTACAATATGGGGTACATCAATACAATCCAGTGATTACTTTCCTGACCTTTACATTGAATTTCTCTTTGTGTGCTTTATAAGCATGCATGCTGATCTGCTGCAGGTGAACAGGTTGCATTTGTCCACAGGAAGCATGCAATGAGACAGAAGTAACATTTGTATGTTCACATTTAGTGATGAAGCTCAGATATCTTCCAGATGGAACTTAAATGCCAACATTCAAAAATATGATTCCACACAAACAAATCCAAATAGATAGTCTGGATATAATTCTGTAAAGTACATCAGGATAACTGAGGACAAAAGCAAAGCTTCATTGTTTTGGGTTCTGCCCCTCAACATTTATATTTTTTGGCAAATAAGCAAACCACAGCCTCACATAAGTGAAGTGCTCTTGCATCAAGTTCCCTGTTCCAGCTTCTCACTGCTGTTGTTCCTGTGGTACATCTGCTGTCCACAAACCTGATCCTGCAAGGTCCTGAGCATCTCTTCAGACATGCAGAGCACCTTCTCTCCTGTCTTTAACAGTGTGAAGAGGATGCTCTGCATTCTGCTGTGCTGGATCCAATGCTCCATCTTCCTGAGTGCCTCTTGTGCTGTTTTTACTGAGACCTCAATAATAACAGGAGGAAAGAGAAGATTCTCTGGCTATTCATGGCCACACCAGAAAGGATCTCTGGCTATTCCCCACCTGACCATTCAGGCCAAGCTGTGACCTGCCCCTCCACAACTCTGCAGAAATACAACTACTTATGTGGGTATCTCATTCTGCTCCCATACAAAAGAAAATTAATGGAACAGATGCAGGAAGAAGAGAAAAAAGTCAATATACCAACTGCTTCTTGGCAAATTCTACATTACCTGCTAGATTCAGTGGCCATCTGACAGATGTTTTCCCACTTTTTCTGGAGCTCAGAAATAGTCTGCTGAACCTCTGGCTTCTTATTTTTCTCATTTCTCAATATAGTTTCTCCTAGAGCCACCATGCTCTGTATTTTGGCCTCACCTTCATCTCTGAGATTTGTGATTTCCTGTATTAAACAAGAAGCAGAAGCAGTGCATGCACAATTATTTTTGGTTACAAAATGAAAGGTATTACCATTATTCTTTTCATACTTTTCACACTGCTGTTCAAGACAACAGAAGTTTTCTTCTGATACATTACATAGCTGACACATAAACATAGAGATCATCTAATTCTCAAAATCTGGGACAATTAAGCTAATTTATTCATTATTCTCTACAAAGAAGACCCATATTGTGCTGACAAAATAAAAAAAATGCTAAAATGACAAAATTATAGCCCATGAGCAGTGACAGTATCTTTCAGGTGGTACTGACTCATCAAGCATTAGCTTGAGGTGGAATGTGAAAAAGGAATATATTTAACACAATACCTTTATCTGAATAATCCTTTCATCTGATGGCAACTCACTTCCTTGTGAACTCATTTTATTGAGAGCCTCCTCAAGCTTTTTGATCCAGCAAGAAACATCCTGGGCAAGGCTTTCAAAATTCTGTCCTTCCACTGGAAGTCTGTCAGTATTCCCTGCCATTTCACTGACACGTGTTATCAGTGCATGGTACCTACTAATAAGATTACTGGCTTCAGAAAGGGTTTCATATTCTGCCAGCCCAGCCTCCCTCAAGGAATTTGATAGCTGAGCCAGGGAGTCAAATGGTTTCCTGAAAAATAATAAAAAAAAATTAATCAGCATCTATTTGTTGTAACAACATGGAAGAATCTTGTTTAGAAGACAGTTCTTAGAAAGAGACCAAAAAACCCAGTACCTCTGCATTAATAATGTTTTATAAACATTTTCAAGTTCTGTATCATCTTTATTGATCTCTTTCACTTTTTCCTCCTGAGCAGAGAGCCATTCTTCCAACGCCATGCTGCTTTCTTCAAGACTAAAGGAGGTATAAACAGAGACTCAGGTCAAAATAAGAGGCATCACATGGCTAAAAGCTGCTGGCAGCAGTGTTTTGCTGAAAAAATAACATAAATGGAGTGTCTAATCAAGAAAAATTTTGAACATAAGCCTAATTTTAACTATCTCTGCTCATGTCACTGAAATTGTCCATAATTTCCACACAGGTCTGCTATGAAATTGAAAAAAAACCCCACATGGAACATACAGCTAAACATTTGATTAAAATACCATCTTTTGTAAAAAGAAGGGTTGTTTGCCATTCCCTATGGCTGTTTAATAATGAATCATTTGATAACACTTGTGATTAAAATGTCAGACAAGATTAGCTCCCTACCTACTGAGCTGCTGGAGAGAGGCACCAAGCTCCTTCTCGCGTTTCTGGCATTTGGAGATCAACCTTTGTAGTTCTGCCTCTTGATCTCTCACACGACTGTTGAGGTGGTTAATGCTTGCTTTGGGCAAGTAAGGCTTCACTTTATTCAATAAAGCTTTAACCTCTTGGATGTCTCTATCTCTGCCTTCAGATGTTAAGAAGTGCTGAAAAAGAACACAAGCACAAGATGCATTTGTCAAATTTGCTGTAGAGTAATAGATATTTATGTTACAAGAGCTTTTCAGCTACTGTTATCTCCACCAGTATTTTTTTCCAGCAATTTCAGTTCCTGAAACAGAATTTATGTTAATTCACAGTTTGCTGACTATGGCATATGTAAATGGAAAAGTTGCTGTTTGTAAAATAAGGAGAAAGTGGAATTGATGACTTGTTTTCTCTTCTCTACAGTACTGTTTCACACAGAAACAGGCAAGCAGCATCCAAATCTAGCACTGACATCACTCTATCTCCTGCTGCTGCTTAACTGTGATTGCTTCTTGCAGATGTTGTGGCTTTTCCATCTGTTTTCTGTTCATTCTGTCTGATTTGCAGAGAAAATCTTGCTACAACAAATTAAATGCAATTTTTTTCACATGTGAGTCCATTGGGGTTCAAATTCCATGCTATTCTCTACATATTTGACTTTCTGCAGCCTTGCTCACTGAAGTACTTGGTCAAGGTTCACTGACTTTGATTAACTACTGTCCTGTCTCTCACTTGCCCAAGTTGTCTGAACCTGAGCACTGACAACTTCATTTCAATTTCAATTCAATTCAGTTTTATTTTCATTGCCCTTGTTTTCCTAACACTTTAAGCTATATGAGATGTTCTTTCAGCCTCCAGTTATCAAACCACTGCAGGCTGAATTCAGTCCCAAGAATAGTCTCGTGGGTAAAAAGAGCAACACTCCAAGAACAATCAGCTTTAGTAATAACAATATTTTAATACTTTACCTTTAGCCTCTGTAGTCTTTCTTCCAGTATGGGTTTTGTTTCTGAGGGCTCAAAGCAGTCCTTCAGAGACAGCTGAGTGCTGCTGAACCAGTCATTAAAATTCTTGCACTGACCTGAAATAAAAAGGTACATTCCAATTTTTTTCATTAACTGCATTCTGTAAAAGAAATTCCTGTTTAAGATGAAGATTTCAGACAATTTACAATTACATTTATCAGTGCTACTGTCTAAGGTTGCTTTTTACTACAGAACATGTGACAGAAAATTCTGCAGCTCTTATTTTTTTCAGCTAACATTGGTTGACAATCAACACACCTGTTCCCTGAGAACAGAAAAGTCACAGCAGTTTGGGAAACAAGACCTGGAATAGCCTAGAAGAAACTCTTCTCATTTCCACACAGATACTATTTAAAAAACATTTGAAGACATGAGACTATCTTTGGGCCAAATTTCCTACCTGCATAATTCTGTGTCTGCTTAAAGCAAAGAATAAAACTATATAAACACTATTATTATTATATATAAACACTATTTATTCTTGTAACTAATTTCAAAATAAAAAAATCACTGGAAAAAATCAAAACATTGGATTTCTGTATTTTTAAATGATATACTCTGACAATTGTTCCTGAACTATGCTTTACACGTCTTTATCTAATGTTTTAAATGCAAAAATAAGAAACCAAATACTTTGATTCAGTCTTAGTGATTTTCTGGGATCACAATCTGCTTTTCTGCAAATCTTTATCTTGTTCAGAACCCTGAGGCAGTTTGGGATACCAAAGCAGTTTAAAACACCCAACGAATTAACTGCATGACCTTTAAGTCATTAAAGTGGTGGTCAATGCAAACCTGTAAAGGTAAATAATTGAAATGTGTTCACTTACGATTCAAAACACCCATAAAGTGATCTTGAAGCACATGTTTCTTGTTATTAAATAAATCAGTGACACATTTAAGCTGCTTGTTTAATTCGTCCACATCAGGACAATCTGTCTCTTCCTGGAGTAATGCCACAAGGTGTTCTTGCTGCAGAATTTTCTGGTGTATCTCCTAAGGTTAAAAAAAAACAAACCAAAAAACAAAGCAGGAGAAGTTTTAAAAAGTTAGCTTTGAAGGCCAAGCAGAAGTTCACTGTACAGAGCTGCTTTAGTACAAATTAGAGTTTTGCAAAAGGATTTAGCCCTGCCTGTCTGTCAAATTGATTTCTTAAATGCTATTGGCATTAACAAGGCCATCAGTAGGTAGGTATAAGCACTAAGCTCTCCTTGAGCAGTGTGTGTACACCTGTATGCACACATAACCCCACAGAACAGATATGTGAATAGTGCCACTGTGTGCTCCAGAGCATGTAACACTTACAAACTAGAATGCCTCAGCTGCCATTCCACCCCCTAAACTCCTTATTCTGTGTGTCAACACCACATGGGCTGAAAGGTAGCTTAGAGTGAGCTAGAGAATTAATCAAAAACTCTTATGTTTCCTCCAATGGCTGGGATTTCACTGCCCCAAACACTAGAGGTCTGACACCCACAATGCACATAATCCACTCACTGCTCCACAGGAGGTTTAAATCCTGCCAGTCTAAGCCTCCAAGCTTGAGTTTCAGCAAATATTTGGCTGAAATTGGCTACTGGGAGCTCCCCTTGTAGTCAGGATCAGGTGGCACAAAGGCATCTTCTATATATTACCCAGTCTTGGAAAACAGACAATCCAAACATGCACTACTGCTTGAACATACCCTGGTGGCAATATTGCTGTTGTGCCTAGGATTAATCATTTCCAACAGCTGCAAGGGTTAAATATATCTGATAATTCCAGTAAAAAAGAGGCTTTTCTTCCATGTCTCTGGCAGCTTAAGGAAATATTCAAGCCAGGCTCTTCACTGGAATTATTCCAGCAGTCTACAATTTGCACAGGATGAACACTTAGGAACACATGAGAAAGAGAGAGAAATTATGAACAAATGTATAAAATTTACACAATCTGTGGCATGCTACCTCTAGTTTGGTAAAGATCTCTAAGGTGTCTGAAGGAGATAAAGCTTTGAGAAGTGATTCAGTCATTCCAATCTGTGTCTTGGCCAGATCAAGGTCTCCCTTCAGCTCTGCTGTATTCACGGTGAGTTCACTGGTCCCTCGCTTGGCTGACAAGAGCTCTTTTATCAGCTCCATTTTTTGCACAACAGATGATCTGATGACCTTAAAATTGGAAGTAAACATACATCAATTATACCAAATTGATTTCCCAGTACATTACGAAAATCTATGATAGAAATAAAAAGAAATTAAGTGATCTGAGGTCCAGATGTTTCAATTACAGCTTGTTTTGATTTGTTTCCCTCCCACTCCAGAAACTGAAAAACATTTAAGTTCTGCTTCTCTGAGGAGGAGTGATCTCATTTCATCTTTTTTAGCACTTTTACTGGTGCTGTTTTAGTTTATCTGTCATTCTCTCAGTGCCTACTCTGAGCTGGATAAAGGCCTTACAGGAGCTTCAGCTGCCATGAAAAAGAGGGTGGCAGCTCTCTCTGTAACACACCCCCCTGCAGTGATTCCACTGGGGGAAACTCCCCACAATGGTCCCAAAAAACGCCAGCAGAGAGGTTGGGAGCTCTGGGTTGAGACTATTCACTAAGGAGCAGCAGGTCCTGAACCTCATCCTTGAATTACATGGGGCAGCAGCTGGGTGGGGTTACATGGTGGAACACCACCCTGGCACTCCAGGCACCTGGGGTTCTCCAGGAGCAGAGCATGCACAAGGCTGCTGAGTCCTTCCCTAAGCTCCTTAGATCAGTGAAACTCCTCCAAGTTCACTGCCTGCTGAGGATAAACACAGAAATAGCTAAACAGGGTCAAGCTCAAGGTGCATGTGACAGACACTGTGAGAGGGTGATTACAGAACTGCTACGGGAGCAAGGGAAGCTAACGCAGTCTTAAACAAGAATTTATTCTTTGCTGTGTGAAGCGAACACAGAAAGATGATTTCCTGGTGATACCCCAAAGGAAAACACCACAGAAAACATCACTCTGTGCAAGAAACTCCATATTACCAAGCTACATTAAGCCATGTCCAGGCAAAGGTAGAGTTTAGAATTGACAGCAAAGCTGAACTCCCCAAAGGGGATCCCCGAAGGGGTGACGAGGTCCATTCTGCCCTATTGTTGACCAACAGCTAAACACCAGATATTACTGATATCAGCCTCTCTGAGCAGGCCCAAGCACCTAAAAAGACACAGAAGTGAGAAAGACCTTTGTGTTTAAAATGACAGGTTTGGTTTTAACAACCTCTAACAGCTGAGAGATACAAGAAATGAAATACCACTGCTCACTGGCAACAAAATGCCTCCAATTCTCCTTAAGTGGATGTAAGTAAAACCAGTGACTGATTGTAGCAAAAGGCAATACTAGGAGCAGGGCTATAGTAAGAAGTAATGGTGTATCAGTTGTAAAAGCTTCTCTGTACCTGTAGCTCCAATGGAGGTTCATTACTATTCAGAAGTTCTTCTATCTCAGCCACTGTGTTGTCAAATTTTTGGAGTTTCTGCTCTTGGACTCGTAAGCATGCCTAAAGGTGGAAAAAACACGTTGGTAACTGTGCTTCCCTCCAAATTAAATCTCTGTGTTTATGTTAGAAAACTATATTAAAATATTCTGATTATTCATTTTGGCATATAGAGATGTCACTATTTGTTCATTTCCTGATTTTCATTTTAGCAATTAAGGATTTTTTTGTATTCAAATCAGAAACACCCTATTTCTCAGGCAAAGCAGCTGATAATGCAAATCTAGTATATATATATATATATATGAATCTTAATTATTTTGCTGAAAGTAAATTCACAGGAAAATAATTTTAATTTTACATTTATGTCTTGCTGCTTCTACTAAAAGGGATATTCTCAGATGTCACAGACTTCAAGGCAAAAATTGGCATCCTGGTGTCAACTTGCTTTAGTGAGGAAGTGATAAAACACAACACATGCTGTAAGTACTTCCTAAATGTAAACCCTCTGCCTATGAAAAGACCTCCACACATTTGAATATATTTTGGAACAAGTCAGTTATATGAAGGTAAAATGTCAGCTTCAGCTTAAGAACAGGACAATGACATTATCTCACATTCCAAATCAATATTCCAAGCTCCCTGAGGACAAAGCCTTCCTTGTGTAGTCTCTGTACAAGCAATCATCAGAACCCATTCATGTGCTGCAGCTCTTGAAAGAGTTTGCATTTCCATAGAGGCTACAGGGGAAAGCAGAACTTCCTTCACATTATTTATACTGAAATTATCCTTAAATACACAGTCAAATAATTCACTGTTCTGCTCTTTTGTGACAGGCTCCCTGAAATCATGTGCACCAGTGCTCTGCTGGGTGCTCACAAAGACCCTGGGTTTCAACCCTGTGTAATGTGATACACATTGCAACAGTTGGGGGTATTTTGAACTAGCTTCTTATTAGTCTAATTTAATATTATTTGAGTATTTAACATTAATTATAATAATATTAATCTTTAGAATTATCATAAATGCAGAGATGTTTAAGGATCAACAGAAAAAGAGTGGTAATAGTGATAGATGAACTTGATGCCCTCTGCACTTGGCAATCGTTTTACAAAAATTCAAACACATTGGGTTCAGTTTTCTCTCCTTTTTTCTGCTTTATAATAGTTGCTTGTGGGAACATGGTTTCTGTGTCTCTTGCCCTCTTCTCCCTCCTTTTTTGAGACTTATCTCTCAGAAGGAAGCAGCAGAATAACCTTAGTGCAGCCACCTCCAGCACAGCCCTTCCTAAGGAGGAGCAGAGTCACGCTGGGGGCACGGTCACATCACGCTGGACTCGAGCAGTTTCCAGGTAACAAAATGGCCCTAAAACTACATTTTCCAGCTGGTACATTTTTAATGGGGTCTCCAGGTCCCTAAACTACTCCAGGAAAATTCTGACAATACAATGGTAGAGACAACAGTGATGTGAAAAAATATCCACTGCTGGGCAGTGTATATGCCACTGTTTCCTGGTGAAGATCCATACACAAAGAGCACCTTGGCTTTTTACTGCTCTGCAAATTAAAACAAATGAGCAGTGCTAACAGTAGGAGGAAAGCTGCAAACAATCATAATAAAAACCAGGCCATTTGTAGCTTGTAAACACTGAGGAAAAACTGCCTGCAAATTTTCAAACAAGAGGATATGTGATGTATTTATGCCTAAATCTAAGCAGGAAGTTTTCTCTTAGTGGACACTGGTTATCACCACAACAAAACAGCAGAGCTGGTCCAGTGTGGCCCTAAAGTTAGAAATTAAAATATTCATCCCCGTAAATGAAGCTTTCAATGGCACAGACCCAGTGGAAGTGGTTTTACACCCAGCTGCACCCTGATACTGAGAATTGAAGTTATAATCTGTGCCAAAGGGGCACAGGCAGCCCAGGCTCTGCTCTGCCCATGTGCAGCCCCTGGAGATGCTCAGCAGCCACTCTGTTGAGGCTGCAAAAAGTTATAGTGAGGAACACAGTAACACAGTGGGACAGGGGAAAAATAAACCACCTCCTGAAACCTCTCCTTGCCCAGCTGTCCCCAAGGCTCCAACATCTTCACTGACAGGCCATTTCTACATGGGAAACTAATCATCAGCCTATACACACTCTTTTCCTTCTTCTCTGTGCTCCACTGTACTCCAGGCTACACCCTTACAGGCCTTCTCTTTGCTCCATGTTTGTACAGCACAACACAGCATTTGACTGAAAACCATTTACTGCACATATACACTACCTGTGCATTAGCTGCCAAGACCTGGATCCCTAAATAAAGGCAAAAAATAATAAATCGTTTCCCTTAGTGAAATCACCCATACAGATACAACTGCAAATGTTACAACTTCCTCTGCTGGTGTTTCTATGCAATGTGCATGTTTATAGCCCAAAGCCTGTATCACTACATTATAAAGGAAAGGTAAAAAATTTCTATTTAAATTACCTTCAGCTGAGTGAGGTCCTCCTCAGTCAGGTAATGGTCTTCTGCATTCTTGAGCTCTGCATTTGCCCAAGCATCGATTGTGCCAGATAAGCTCAGGAGTTTGTCCCACAAAGCCTGAGCTCTTCCCAAATTATCACAGTAGTTTTCAGTCTTTTCATTGATCTACCATTAGATTGACAGAAAACATACACAGATTTCAAAAAATGTTGAATTATATTCTAAAAACAAAAGCAGCACAATAAAATAGGAGTGAGATGAAACCACTCACAAAAACAAGAGCGGCAAAGGGGGAAAAAAAAATCTCGTGTCTTCACAGTAAACTGGTCATGGAGAAGATGCTTAAATCCCTGCCACACATGTCACCAAACATACCAATCACAACAGCAGCTTGCCAGTTTTAAGGCAGGTTTAGGAAGGAGCCTTGCTCATTAATGTTTATCTACTCCCAGTAAATACCATTTAATCTCAGTATTGATGCACTGCTTAGATCGACAGTGGCGAACATTTCTCACCAAAAGCACCAGCACTGTAATTTTCCAGATCGTCTCCAAAGTCTAAATCCATAGGAGCTGTTATGGAAGCTTACAGATTCATGCAGAAAGCACAAATACTGCCTTTCTGCATTTTCTAGAATTATTTATCACCAAGGAGTACTGACAATATAAACTACCTGAGAGATCAGAAATGTTATATCCACAGATAGTCTGCAAGCTTTACTCTGGTAAACACTTGGATTTATCTCTTAAGAATCTCTGCCATATTGCACTTAATTTATTTGAAATATTACACCCGAGTCAGAATCAATTACTACAATGCATATCAGATAAGACCACCCTGATAATTTACTTTTTACATACATCCAGCCATCTGTCCACAATAATGTTAGCCTCATTCTCGAACGGAGGCTCCTCAAAGCTTCTCATTTTATTCAGCTGGAATTGCAGGTTTTTGCAGATTTGATTTATTTTGTCTACATCTTCAGAGTGATCATTAAATTCCTCTTTTGCCTCTTCAATCTGTGAAAAAGACCACATGGATATTTGTGAGCATATTTGCTTATGATTGTTTATTCAGCAAAATATTTTTTAACTGATTTGCTGGGAATTTTTTGCTTAAGAGAAACAACAGCATTACATAAAATAATCTGTTTCATAAAATATGATGAGACTAGGAATGCATCCTGTGTGGTTATACCCCTGCTATGGTGACAGGAATATTGTCCTATTAGAAACCCATATCATTCTGTTATTGGCTGCAGAACAGCTGAGTGGGAATATGGATATTTTATTTCTGAGAGAGCCAAAACCACAATTTGCTTTTGAAGTCCTAAGTGTCAGATCCAAGGGGACTGTACATCCAGAATTCTGATTACAGAGATAAACAATGCACAATGTGATAATCATCTGAGATACTATTACAACTCTAAAATATATCCTGCATTCTGATCCCCAGGTTTCAAACTATATACAGGAAAAAAAAAAAAAAAAGCTTAAATCCTACTTAAACACAAACACTGTCAAATATGTCACTTCCAGAAAATGAAACATTTCTTTCTCCTACTTTCTATTTAAACACCAAGCTGCTTCTTTGTGTTTAATTGGAATGTCAGTGTTTACAAACAACATGGAAGCTTCCTGGAAAAGAAACACTGACCTCTAGTGCTAGGCACTTTGATGTTAACAGCTCTCTCCTTATTTCCCACAGACATCCTGGGAAATTACATCTTCCCCTACCGACCCTGCTGGGCACTGAGCTCGGGGGAGGGATGGCAGGGCTGCTCTCACAAACCAGAACAAAGCAGTTCCCTGCTATTATTTTGTGTAATTCTGTATAACAAATCATCAGCACTCAAGGACATGCCTGTAACTGTGCCACAGCAATTTCAGAGCACAGCTCAGGGTGAGGAGGGAGGGTTCTCCCCAGAGAGGGATCTCCACACAAGCAGGGGCTGGGATATTCAGGCAATGTCCCCCTTGCAGCAGGAGCCCAGGTGATGCAAAGTGCCCCAAATCTCACTGGTGGAACCATGAAGAGACCCTGCCCCAGCTAAAGGGGGCTGGCACAAGCAGACACCATCCCATTGCCTGAGGAAGACACCACTTCCATTCCTTCTTAAATGTAACCATCCCAGGCACTGCCTGAAAGCAAACACCCCTGGATTCTCTGGGTGATGCCTCATCAGAGAAAGCCTAAAAACAGGATCTGAACAAACAGTTACATACACCAGGGTATGTGAAACCTGTGCAGTAAAATGCTTGTGATGGACACACTGCTGTTCACTAATCTGTTAACCATGGACAACAACACCCAGTAGCTGTATTCATTCAGCCAAGAAGTTGGCTGTCACATTTCTGACTGAAAAGGTGGAAAACTTTAAATGAAGGGGTGTCCAGAAGTACCTGCTCATTCAGCATGAGTAACTCATCAAGTAATGTAAAAGCTACTGCAAATGTTAAACTGCTGTCACAGACAGCTTGGAGAAAAAGGACAGGATGTCATCTCATCTTCATACTAGATCCTAGTTCTTCCATGGGGTTTGGTTTTATTTATTTAATCCTTTTCCATTAACAAGACTTTGATTCACTAGAAAAAAATAGACTTAAGTCTACTTAAAACAAAAATATGGAGTCCCTAAATGCATTTTGGAAGTCAAAGTGAAAGCAAGACTGTAACATCTGCCCTGAAGGCTGAGGGTACAAGGGCAACCCTGCATCTGAATGCTCCCAGGAAAGGCTTTTCTTTCCTTTCTCCTAAGTTCTTGTTACTCACCTTTGCTATTAGTCTGTTCAAATTTTCCTTCCCCATGTAAGAAGTTTGCTGGGAAAGCACAAGCTCCTGTTTCTGGATGATGCTGGTCAGACTCGTTTTGCAGCTTTGATACTGCTTCAGGAGCTCCAGAACCCTTGAACACTGCTCCTGGCTATTAAAAAGAGATGTATTATTTATGGCCTAAGCATAAACCTGCAGCCTCAACCTCCTGTCTGCTTCCTTCTATATTCACACACGTGGGGGGTTTGACAAGTATGTTTGGATGAGAGAAAAGGAGTGATGAACTGTACCAGTCTTAAATCCTGTAGTAATGTGCAGTATCCATTTAGTTTTTGGAATCAGAAATGCCCTTCACCACCATATGTCTCTGATCCACATTTAACTGTGGTGAGCAGTTGTGTTCATGGGATCCTCTCCACCAGAAAGGTGAGCTCAGTCACCAGTAAACTGAAATGCCATGTGCAGCAGATCTCACAGCAGCTTGGATGATGGACATCAGCCCATCCTTCAGTGGGGTATGAAAACAGGCTACCCCCACCTGTGCAAGCCATGAGAACTAACCAGAACTGTGCCAGCCCATGCAAAGCCTCTGGCATCCTCAAAAACCGTACCTGAAGCACTGATGTCCTGAGTGATCAACCCCAGCCTCTCCCAGTCCTCACCCTCACAGAGTTATCAAACCAAGCTCCCTTTATTTTGCTGCATAAGGGGCTGTTTTCCCAGCTGTCCCTTTCCATTTCTTTCGGTTTGTCTTTTCATTTTCAACTTGCTGGCAGGAAATTCCCAGCAAATACAGAAGACACAGCATTCCCAGCAGCAGCCAGGTTATTCTTCTGGATACCAATTAAGTCCAACACATGTCTGCATACCTGCTAAATGATGCTTTAAAAAGATGCAAAATTCATGAGCTTTGGCTGCAAACCTCCATGTGAAATTCTTGGTTTAATGATTTATGTAGTAACAATGGTAACATCAGCTACTGTACCTTTAAGGTATGGTCTAGGGCTTTTTTTCTGTTTGATTTCACAAGCAAACTTCTTACTTGAACGATACTACTTTAAAATGCAATTTTCCTCCTTACCATTCAGCAAGCAAAAGCTTTGTATCCTCCCATAACCTCTCTGTAACTCTGCACTGCTCATTTGTTTCCTCTGCTTTCTCCTCATCGATCTGTCGGAGCTTATTAGCAATTTCTTGCATAGGTTTAATTTCAGCAGCAGCACGATCCAATTCCTTTTCCAATTCTGTTAATGATTTTATCCTTTATTAGAAAAAAATGAAATACAGCCTTATATTAAAGTTAGCCTTTAATTTGGCTCACAATGTAATTATTAAGTTCCCTAGAAATTCATCCTGAGCTCCACACACTGTATTAAATGACATCATAAAAAGTCTAATTTGATTTTCAGTTCATGTAATCTGACACAGGCCCTCAGATGAGTTATGCTGACCTCAGCACTGTGAGAAAATAATCCAAATTCTGAAGGGCAGTTGGGTCTGTATGAACACAGTGAAATTTATTTGTATCAAGAATGCAGTCTGTCCATCTTACACTGCAGAGTTTCAGATCAGGTGCATCAGTGCCCAGCAAGGGGACCCATCTCCCTGTCTGACAGTTTTCTTACTGAGAACTAATATCACAATAACCAATCTCCTACTTTTTCTGCCTCAGTGCTGCTTCAAACATATATAAAATGTATAAATTTGAAAGAAAAAAAAAAAAAATGGAGAAGGCTTCCCTTTTTTAGGCTGTGATGGAACAAATTAACTCACAGCTTCTGTCAATGTTCCACAGATACTTCAAATTTCGGGACCCAGGCTGACTCCACTGAGATTATGAAATTAAAAGAGCTTTAAAAAATAATTCACCTTTTTTGAATAGCTGGAATTGTTGGATCCTTCAAGCCTATTTTGTTAATTCTGTCACGTAGATCCTGAATGTTTTTAAGGAGTTCACTGTTTTTTCTGGAAAAAGTCTTGCATAAGTCTTTTTCTTCTGTAAGCACCTGCTCACTTGGGGGATTATAAATCGCATTTAGCTCTTCAGATAAAGTCAGAACAAGGTTTTCACAGCAAGTCTTTCTACCACATTCAGCATCTTCCAAACAGATATCAACAGTCTTCAGGCGTTCATCCAAGCATTTTGCCTCTTCTGCCATATGAGAAACTTCTTGTGCAGCCTCTCTCAAAGCTTTTCCCCGTACTTCAGGTTGATCTGGGGGATCTGGGAGACATTTGATGGAAGACTGGATCTTCCTCAGGGAGGCCATAAAAGCTTCCAGATCTTTAAGTACTGTCTCACGGATCTGCATTTTATGGCTCATTTCTTCAAGCTGGTTTTGATAGTAAATCATAATTTTGCTTGCAGCTTGCAGGTCTATTGGATTAAATTCATCCCTTGCTGAACTGTCTAGGTGTTCCAATTGTTTGCACACTTCAATCTGATTTAATATGGATCTCTGTAGCTCCTGAAATTGAGAGGATGACCAAAAGTGTTAGCAAGTGAAAGAAAACATATGTCCTGCATTCAAGCTGAACCTATAACTGAAAACCAAATTATAACAGCAGTAAAGAAGTATGCTAAACAGGGTGGTTACGATAGAAAATCTATTCTGGATGTCAGTGGAGAGAAGGAAAAAGAACAAAGTAATCAAATAAAAATGGTATTCCACACACAGGGAATTTGATCAGCACTACAGAAAGCTGAAGACTCCTTCCAGCAATCAGACAAGAAGGAGAGAAGGATGATGATAGTCCTGGGACTGAAAGCAGCAGGCTTTCACAGCAGGACATCAGAGCACAGGCAAGCACAGAGATATTTATTACTCTGCCATCTTTTCAGTTCTTTATGCTATACTTTTGGAGCAGACTTCCATGTGTTTAAAAATCTCCTGGTGCAGCCTGCAGGCTCTCTGGTTACAGCCCTCAAAGAGCAGCGTGTCAGGGTTGTGAAAGCTCAGCTGTGCAGAGAGCTGGGCAAAAATTCTGGGTCCTTGCAGCCAAAACTGGTCAGACAGAGTACACAGGCTCTCTGCCCTTGAGAGACCTAAACCCTATTTCACTGGAGAGCCAAGGGCAGACAAATGCAAACTTTCAGTTCTGTGTAGCTGTCAGTGTGCTCAGCCCAGAGGGCAAGCCAAGAACAAAAGAGAGTTCACCCTGCCCAGTGGACCAGGGCCTGGGTATCAGATATTGATAGCAGGTGAACAATTGCTGCATCCACAGTGAGCTTCCAAACCCATCCTAAGCTGTGCTCAGATACTGCAGCAGATGTGACACAAGGTAGCTTGGCTAAGCTCATAAATTGACAGTATATTACATGCATGACTCCACAAAGTGGAATAAGGCCAGGTGGGAACACCACAAATCTGCATCAGAAGAAGGTCCTAACCTACAATGAAATGTTCACAACAATGGCTTTTACAGCAGAACCTATTGAGGGTCCCAGGCTGGCTCTACAGGACCAGTGATGTTTAAAACACGGGGACTAAAATGCTGTTACAGATTTTAGAAGGCTTGGGAAGTCTTGTCAGCAGCCCCAACCTCCTGAGTAACAATCTCATTAAGTTCCCTACTTCCTAGATATTAAAAACCTATCCTTGCTAGGGTGTGGTCTCTGCATCTTCCCTTACCTTCAGCTCCCTATAAGCAAGGTCACTGTTCATCAGATTAAACTGCTGGATGTCCTTTTTCTTCAGCCTCTGATCTAATTCACACAGAAGGATGGATTCATTTTCGATTGGCAAAACAATTTCCAAAGCAGTCCTTAAAGAGTTCATTCTGCAAGAAAGGTAACAAAACATGAAATGGGAAAGCAAACAAGAAAAGACACTCAATATTTTTAAGCACAAAAAGCCACCAAAATAATACAACTGTTTAACAGATCCTCCTCCTGAGGTCAGATGAGTTTTTCACTGATTAATGAGAAAAGCAATGTGAATCACCATGAATTTAACCAAAAAATTAAATGAAATAACAGCAATATATGGGAATATTGCACAGTAGTGTTACAAAGATCTGTCTCTGTTCTTCTTGGGGAGACTCACGCTATTTGCCATGTGATATGAATATGTGAATGTTATGTGAATATGTGAATGAATATTACCAATGTGTATATGAATAAAGAAAAATTAAGTACAGCTTAATTTTTTGCAATGAAGAGAAGGTTAAAAATGTGCAGCTATTTCCTGCAACACACACTATTCCCTTCACAACACACACAATTAATTACAATTCCTTAGCTAATATCATAAAGTGTTATTTTATACCTGGTACTTATAATATCCTGAAGGTCTTTCCACTCGCCTTGTAGCTTGTTTCTTGCCTCAGAGAGAGCAGCCTGCTGCACCTCAGCCACAAGATTTTCTAAGGCAGATGAGATGTTTTCCAACTGTGTCCAACCAGAACTGATTTCACTGTCTATTACCTAGAAGGCAAGCAATACTAATGCATTAATATGATCCTGTATTTCTCAGTGGACAGTTCATAAATCTACAGTCACGAGAGTCTCTACAAAAACAGTGAAAACATCATCTATAACTAGTAGTATCTATTGCCTTTCTTCCCCTTCAATATCAAATTTTTAGCTGCATTCAAACCTCCAGCAACTTTTTATGGTGATGATTTCCATGTCACATATATGCCTTGGCTACATTTTATAAAAGGTTCAATAAATAACAGGACAGGCATTTTTACCACAAGAATGAAAATATCTCCACCTAGCTATGTTCAGTAGTAAAACAAATGTAGAACTGAACTAAGTTCTGAAGTGCTTGATAAGGCTTTGTAATCCTTTCAAGAAGGGCCTTGAAAAATTGCAGTAATACATTTTTCAACATCAACTCCGTGCCTCTTGTTGTCGCCTTAAGCATCTCACAAATCTAACCAAGTTACATGTCCTGGAACACTTCCATTCTGCACAAACACCACTTGGTGGTTCAGCTGTTGACTCTTGCAGCCCTGGCCATCTCTGATGACTAAAAAAACTCCTTTCTGCAGCTTTTTTCCCATTACACCTATTTCAGCCTGCAGGCAACAAACCTAGAGCTGCCAATTTCTTCTTTGAACAACACCTGCAAAACTCCACTGCAAGGCAGCAATGCAGTTCTGCTGAACCTTAAATCCTTGATTTCCCTTCTAATAAATCTGGTTGCAAGGATGCTGCTTTTCCCTTGGCAATGTATGTAACAGAGAAGTGAGTGCTCTATGTGGGAAAATAACAATTTAGGCACCAGGTATATTTTTAAAAGTTGAATACTTGCCTGTAGCTCAAGCAGCTTATTCTGAAGGCATGAAGTGCCTTTTATTTCATCAGTAAAGCCAGATGCTACTTTATCCCTGCTGAGCTGTAGAAGTTGCTCCAGGTTACTTCTTTGTGTGTTAAAGCTAAGGAAAGATGCAAACACTTTCAGAGAGAATATTACTTTTAATTAAATTGAATAACTGAATGGACTCAATGGGACTCAATGACCAATAGAATAAGTCCAAAATAATGCATAATCAGACAACATATTAAAGAGATTGTTCCTATGGTTAATTGTCAAGTCTAAATGCCAGCCTGCATTCTTTAAATTCAGTTTTATGAATGTAAACATGTCCTTTCTCTAAAAAACATGACCTATTTCTTTATTTTGCAATATTTCAAGTTATTAGTAAGGCAGATGCAGACTTTTCTAGCCCAAGAAAAGAAGTAAAACATTCATAGCTAAAAATGTTCTTGCTACAAAACTCTAATGTTCGAAGCATTTAGCTACTGTAGTGCTTCCTTGTCAATTCAGAACAGTATTCAGTAAACTGTAGTAGAAAAAAAGAACAGGGTTCTGCACAGCAAAAGTGCATCTAATGTTTAGTACATCCAATTAATTTGTGAGCTAATTTGTCTAGCATAGCATCTTTTCTTAACAATCAGGCATTTCTTCCTTCAAAAATTACCTCTCTAACAAAGTTGGTATGGCCAAATCACCATCTTCCTCAAACTTGCTTGCACAGCTTTCTCCATTGTGATGTTTCACATCTGGTTCCAAAACTGTATCTGCAGCAGGTCTTGAGGTCTGAGTGAAAATAGAAAGGGTGACAGTGATCTCCACATCATTCTGTGAAATACACAGCAAAGCCTAACAGACATCTGTGAGCTCCTGAAGGAAAGAATTGCTTGATGTGTCCCAAAAGAGATGAGAGATGCCACTCATGAATACAAAATGTGTTTAAACTCGATCACAAGTCCCAAGAGCAAATTTTGGAATACTTGCAGCCAGCTCATTCATCCTTTTCACAGATACAGACAGATGCCTCCAACTCTTCACGAGTTCTGCTCTCTCTGTCCTCTGAAAATTGATCATATTACTGGGACGCTATGGAGGCTTTTCACTTGCACACAGCTTCCCACATGACCCTTCCATCTGAAAATGACTTTTCTGCAAAATACAGCTCCAGGCTGGAGGCTCACGTCTTCTCAGGACACCCAGCGCTGCTGCTTGCATGTTAATCTTTAATATTTACTTAGTCTACATTCACAAGCACAATGGGGTTTTGATTTCTGACCAGAGGCCCAAGGCCTTATCAAAATAAAAACAGTAAGAGAAATAAACACTTTTTCCTTTTGGCAATGACCTCCCTTTGACAGAGCACTGTTTTCCAACAGTAAGTCTGGCCTTACCTCCTGTACCATAAGGCTGTCAATTTGTTGAGAGGAACCAGACTCTTCCCCATTCTCAGAGGCCATAATGGAGTTCCTACAAGAGCAAAATAAGAAATATAAAGGGAAAAAAGAAATCCCAGCTCAAGGTTTAAAACAATGCAGCTGTGATAAAGGGTAATCAAGCATTGTACTTGCCAGTTTATGAAACTTAATACTGAGTGTTTAAATGTACAACTGCCCACAGTAATGTACATGGTTATGTACCACAAAATACATTAGAGTATCCCAAAATTTATTTTTAATTTTAAAAATTATTTCTATAAAGCTACAACTTTATATATAAAGCTACACCATGACTGAACCACCCACCCTTTCTGAGGGGACTGTCCTTTTCCAACACGAGCCAGCAGTGCTGTGTAAGTGTCTGCCACCATTTGTTGAACCTTTTCAAGCCTTTTTTCACAGTCTGCAGTGAGTGTCTGTATCCCTGGAACAGTTTCTTCTGAGAGTCTTGACAATGCTTTAAGGTCTTCCAAAGACTTGTTAAGTTCCTTCATACTGCCTTCATGTGAAAAAAAGGCCTAAACAAAGAAAAAACAATACAATAAGCCCACGTTAAGACATGAGGATAAGCAATTATTCACATGTATTTTTTTATACTTCCATTGTCTTCTTGGTTGAGTGCTCTTAAAAGTCTAAGCTGTCAAACCAAGAAACACACATTTATTTTCTCTTGCTTCTTTCTAAGATAGAACCAGAAAATAAATTAGGACTTCTGGCAACATGTTCCCAACTATACTCAGAAGACTATACTGACTCTTGCTTGTTTTTGAAATTCATTGTGTTCTACAGTTTTTAATTTTGGTCTCAAGTCTTCTTCACCCTGACATCAGATAGACATGTCCTACTGACTACAGAAAAAGTAGAATATTTTTAAAATATTCCTTGTCAATTATTATACTTTCTAAGGTGAATTCAAGATATACTAAAAATCTGGGGGAAAAAAATGGAAAAAGGATACCACCTACTTAAGAAGGGGTTAATTCTGAAAGTCTGCAGGAACACTAGTATCTGCAGTCAAAAAATATAAAGAAATCATTTTGGTGGCCTCTTTTCTCTGTATTTCCATAACACAGAGCACAAGAGCCCTGCTCCACAGATAATGAACCTAACAAGGAGGAAGGACAACAAAGCATTCACAAAGACAGGCAGAAAAGGAGGGTGTCAGATACCTCATGTTCCTTGATGAGCCCTTTGGTTTTATCCATACTTAGGAGTTTCTTCTCTTTGCCTAACTGCTTATTGATTTTTTTAAAAGTTGCATTAAATTTCTTTTTTTCCCTTTCTACTATGAGCTGGACATAGGATACAATTTCCTGACGAACTGCCTGCAAAATACAAAGCACATTGTTCCCACGAGATGATGAGACAGTGTTACACAGCAAGTAAAAACATCAGAACGTACTGTGACAAGAAAAAATTGGTTTTCAAAGCTGCCAGGCCTAATGAGACCAGACAGTGGATTCTCATTCCTCTTCATTATCTCACCTCCCATCTCCTACGAACATCATCTTCCACCACAAGCTTCTCATGATCAGATGAAATATTTTTCAGTTGTTCAGCTGCTTTCAAAAATTTGTCAAGAACTTTATTGTCCAGAGCATTAAAAGCCTCCTGAAAAAAAAAAAAAAAGACATCATAATGAAAAGCAAACAGAGCTGAATGTAAATTATTTAATTAACAAAATGACACCAGCAGCATGTAAAACCTGTGAATAAATCAGTGTATACATTGCACATATGGAGTGTGTGGTTCTGCTGTGGGTGGGTACAAGGGCATTCTCCATCCCTGTTTATCTGCAAAAGGTTGCAGTATCAGTGAATATGCAGAAAAACAGGTGTTGTTCTTTTAACAACTTGTAGGGCAAAATTTGGTACCAAAGACAAAAGATTAAGGTCACTGAACTCTTCCCTAGGGAATACACAAGGCCATGTCCCATAGCTGTCAGCAGCTGGGTGAAAGGTCTCCATCAGCACCAAGGGATGCTCCAGGATGGCCTGGAATGAGCTCTGGGGCCCTCCTGGCACATGGTCACCCAGCTCTCTCTCTGCCAGACCAGCCAACACAGATTTTGGGCACTTCCATCTCCAACACCCCTTCAAGAGATCCACATTTTGAGACAGCACATTTGACTTACCAACTACCCTCTGGGAAAAAGAGAAGACTGAGTACTTATAATAACCTGCCCAAGAATTCAGGCATGTTGTTCTTGATGGGAAGCTTAATTATTGCTCAGGCAAAAAAAAAAAAAAAAGGCTGTAGTTCTGAAAATTATGAGCTCTGATGGAGTGATGGAGGAATTCAGGGCAGGGCACTGAATAAACTGCCATGTAGATTTATGTTTCTTCATTCAAGTTGTCTGCCAAGTTAATAAAGTGCTAAATCAGAAAACTGAGAAAAGCATTAATAGCTACCAGAGAAAAGAATCTGTACTTCTCTTACTTCAGACTTTTAGAGACCCCACAGCCCTCAGAAATACTCAGATTCAGCCAGTTCAGAACACAAACCCACCTCATATCTTGAAATACATTCTTCAGGACTTAATTTTTGACTGACAAGTTGCACAGCCTTTGAAATGGAGGCCTCCAGTTCTTTCTGGGATTCTTCAAAATGGAGCAAAGCCTCCTTCTCTGAGGGCCTTTTCTCAGATTTGGACAAGATGTTGTTCAGGTCACCCATGACAGCCTAGGAAGAAAGAGACTTTTCAGAACACACCCATCTAATTATCAGTAATTAGATAAAGTTATTGCTTCATAACATCACTCAAGTTTTTCAAGTTGAGATACTGATCTCAAAGATGTTCCAGGTTTTGCCCTGACAAGAGTCTGGGAGACTGATTGCAAAAGTACAGAACCTTTTCTATTTTACTTGACTGACAAGAGTCTTCCTTATTCCATAATGCTAAAATTAGAGTTATCTGTGTGCTTATAAACAAGTACCTCTACTTTGTCTCTGGCTTCTTTAATTCGTGCCTCCAGCCCAGTGGTGCAAGAATGCTGCTGAAACACCTGACTTGAAACATTCTGCATCAGGGATTGCAATATCTCTTCTGCTGCCACAATCTGGTCTTGGCATGAGGATCCTCTTGCAGCCAAACCCTGGTTGAACAAAAAGCATTAGAAGCCTTTATAAGTGTTTATTTGTCTTTTTGTTTAAACAAACTGAGTGAAAAAGCCAGCCTTGATCGTGGATGGTCGATACTTGGTAAAGGAAAGCCTTATATTCCAGTTATGGCCAGGGTACTGCACTGTAAAATAAATCTCTGTGTGGTGAGAAAGAAATTTGCTGCCATCCACAGGGGATTCTGTTTGCTGAAGCAATTTCTTTCTTTCAGTGCAACACCTCCCATGTCTTTGCCACAGAGCTGATTAGATGTGCTTTTAAAACGTGCTCTCCCATCCAAACAGCTTCCCAAATGAAACCACACATTTGGATATGCATCATCTGACCACGAAGTCATCCAAAAGCGAGCACATACCGAGGCTCAGATTTTCTTGTGGCATTCAGTACTGCAAGGCAGAAAGCAGCTGGGTGTTCTGCATGCAGGAGTAGTGTGCCATGTTTGAATATTTATCATGAAAAGTCATTATTAGAGTTGTTTTGATCTATGAATATTCAACACATGTCTCCTGTTTGAAGTTGCCAATTAGCATTCTCCTAATGATAATCAGAGATTTCTTCTGGATCTTGACCTACTGTACTGCAGGTACTCACTCTCCTGCCCCCAGACATGGAGATACAACACCAGCCACATGTTTAGAGGCTGTAATTCAGGGTGTCCTTTGTTACTCCATGATTTTTTAACAAACTAGAGTCACACTGCAAAATGAGGTTTGTTTTATAAACACATGCCTGTGATTACAAAAAGATGAACAGATCCTTTTTGTCTCTCACACTCCCAAATCTGTCAGCTAAACACTGTGCAAGAAGGCACAAAGCAACAGGAAACTAACAGTGATTCTGGTGCACAGTTATTGTATGTAGATTAAATGAAATAAACAGTATTTCTGTTTGTTTACAGCAGTTAAACAAAGGAGTTTCAATGAAACCTCCTTCTAGTGGTCACCTTCCACCATTAAGTTACACAGGCCCTACTGCAGAAGCAGTAAAGGCAACATAAGACAGTGCTTCAACTTTCCAGTGCAAAGCTTGGCATCTTTGTTCTGTCTCACCTTCACTGGCAGTTGAAGAAAATAAATCACACTTTGTATTGAAGCTGCTGAGTTATATAGACAGATTTTCACCTGCCATCTGCTGGGAGCTGAGGGTAAACCCAGGCAGAGAGACATGGGAAACAACAGTGACTAGTGGAATTTCTTGCTAGAAATAGATTTGTGCTCTTTGTGGATATTTAGAACCCCTGTCTATAAGATGAGATTCCCAAATTACCCCATGTGCTGCTGAAAATACTTCAAGTATCCCAGTTTTTGATGGGTACGCGTTGAATACAGCCAAGGTATCCCAAACCCCGTCCCTACACTGGAGGGTAGATGATAAAAGTCCTGTATGACCAAGGAAACTACTCAAATTGGCAACTTGCAGAGTTCTAGTCTGCTCCAAGTGCTGTGCTGGACAGCAGTAATTAATATCACTCGAGAACAAGCTGCTGATCAGTGACACCAACAGCATTCCATTGGCACCTGCTTGTCATCTGGACACACTGAAGGTGGAAGATTCACTCACAGCTCATCTGGGAGTGATCCTGAGAAACAACAACAAGGCCACAAATTCGTGCTGCAAGATGACAATCTGAGGAACAAGTATTTTAAGCAGCATTTTCACCTGCAAATGCTCCTCCGTCTTAGGTTCCACAGGCTCCTGGTGACTGATCTTGCTAAGCACTCGTCCCATCTCTGCTGCCCAGCTGTCCACCCCTCCAAGGAGCTCTTCAATTTTCTCCAGGCTCCCTGGAAGGTCCGTGGTCTTTTCAGCAGCATTTGTGCTCTCTTCTCCAAGCTATCAACAAAGAGCAGGGTAAGATGATCCCTCCCATCATCTCCCCACTGCCCTCCTCCAACACAGTCACCACTTGGGTCACTTCCCAGCTTTAGAACTCAAAAGGGAGCAAAGGAGAAATAAATGCCAAACATATTGGGAAATAAACCTTGTGAGGCTCAGTTCCTCAGCCCTGAGGGCAGGTGGGACAGCACAACCTGTGCCCATATGGGCTGTCTCCTGGTCCCCTCCCCTGTAAGCAGCCACACTACTACGGAGAAAACTCCTGAGCTGCAGCATCCCCCAGCCCACACCAGGGAATTGTCCAAGAGAACAGCAGCTGGTGTTGGTCAAATCAAGATCAGGAACCATGCTGACAGTTTAATGGTACTGGCAGTCACAGGCCACAGCTCAGGCATTTGATATCAAAAAATAAATGTAATATATATGATAGGCATACTGTCCAAAGCAATGCCACAAAAATAACTCAGGAAGTCCTTAAGACCTTAGACAGGCTTCTTGCACCTTTGTTCTGATACCTCAATATTTTTCTTTGAAGAGTCTTTTATTAAGGGTTTTTCTAGCAAACTCTGGATTTCCCTCACCTTTTGATTATACTGCATTCTCACTAAGCTCATCTCCTATAAAAATGTAGTAGTAATTTTTTGCCACCGTTTACTGTCACAGCAGTACCTTTAATAAATGTCAATGAAAGGCTCAACTCAGAAAATTAAGAGTTCTAATATTCCCAGGCAGAATAAAAATGTCATTCTTGTGAAAGCATTCTAGGAAATGTAATATGTATAACATTAGGCAAGTTGTATAGGGATTTACAGCAGCCTAAAAACCTGTCAAGTGAGCTGGTGAAAAGTTGCACAACCTTAGCAATATCTATGCAGCAATAATTACTTTCTACCAGCTAAGACAGAGACTGTAAAAATATAGCACAGACTAAATTGATTTCTTCCACTCCTAGCACTGAATTAAGAGCTTTATTCTGCAATAAGATTTCCTTTTATAAGTGGTTTTGAGATTTCAATTTAAAAATTGAACATTTTCCATCCTGTTATAATGAGAATTTAACTGAATCACAAAGACTAAAGTATGGGATGCTGCTGTGCACTCTCTGTTCCTGAAGCTTTAAAACTGCCAGCCTTGAGTTGACTGAAAGATTGATCAATCTCTGATTAGCAAGCTGGTAAGCCTAGAAAATACGGCTTTGAAGGCTGCATGGCAAAAAGTAATAGTAACTTGTAACTCACAAAGTGTGTCTTCTTGATGAACTTTGCCCATCTCCTGTTCAGCTTCTTCAGCTCTTTGGCAATATTTGATCCAACTTGCTCTTTGCTGACTTCAATGAGATGGTTTCCAGCTTCATTTAGGGAACCATGAATTGAATTCCTCTTTGCTAGGATCTCAGCAGGGATCTAGACAGAGGAATTGAAATCAATTAAAGCAGAACCCTGTCAAACATTTATTTCCAAAATGAAAAGCAGAAAAACAACAACAGCAGCCACTGGAAGATTTAATGGTTTTCTTCCAGGAGGCTTCAAAGTATCTCTGTTTGTCAAGCAAAGAGAAATCCAACCATGTACCTCTTTTGGATCCTCATTTCTGTTTCCTTCCAGCCATGTCTTTAGTAAGTGGATGTTTTCTGTGTAATTACTCCAAGAGGACAGCACTTTCTGTAGGGTGGTGTTTACACTGGAAATGTACTCTTTGCACGTAGAAATCTTTGACTCCACTGTCTTCAAAAGTTTGCTGATTTCTTGAGGATCTCCAGCTAGGATGTGGAATAGGGATTATTGTTATACATTTGGAAACAGAAATATTAATTAAACATAAGCACCATTTACATGGAATTAAAACTGGTGGCAGCACATCAGTTCAAAGTGGAGATCTTCATTCAACTTTTGTGCATGAGCTTACCCAAGTCAGGACCATTTATATTTTTCAAGTCTTCACAGATTTGAGTAGCAGTGTCTAGTTGTTTTTCAAGTTTCTTTTCTTCAATGAAATTCTGCCAAAAGTGGAAAGCAAGTTATATGGGTAACACTGAATAACATAAAACTGGGTAAGAAATACAGCTTGGGACACTTTTTTTTTTCTTTTTTAATATGAGCCTAAAACCTACAGGCTTAATGTAAACTGAGCAAAGCCCACCCAGCAACTCAGCTGCACCCTTTAGTCTGAAACAGACCTGTTCTTTTATTCTGCTTGTGCAGAGAGTAAAGTAAATAGAAATATGAATACCTGAATGCCACTGCCTGAGCCACAGCCCTGCATGAGTCAGGACTGCTTGTTTCAAAAAGTTACAGCCCCAGGGCAATACTAAGAAATGGCATCTAGAACAAATCAGGCAGAATTTAGTCACATAAATCAAAAAAGTGATGAAAGCAAAAGGTGGTTTTCCCTGAATGCACAGAAATATTGGTGTGCCTTGTTTCTGACACAGATCAGGACAAACGGGGGATGGAGAGGATGAAAGAAGAAATGGGAGCAGAGGAGGAGACTTGTGTGTGCATAGGGAATGAGGGTCAACCATCAGCCCCTCTCTGTCTGAGCTGATCTCACTCCAGCACTGTCCCCTCCTACAAATGTCCTACCCAGCAGGCCACAAAAAAACCTCCCCTGTGGCTGTGACAAGCCTGGGCCACCACATCACCACTCAGGCAGGACTTCACATCATGGGACCAGAAAGTAACCAGCAGCAAGCCCTAAACTCCCTGGGAAAGCTCTGCATTCTCTCAGCTTGAGCAAGACCATGAACCACAGCTCCAGAATAACATGATAATAAGTATTTATGAAACCAACTGAACCAACAAACTCAGTACAGATTAACTCTGCACGACCATCTCACTACAGGGTGAGGTTGACACTGCTTAGGCAAACTGCTATTTTATACAACCTATTGTTGCCTCCTTCCACAGTACTGAGCCTGGTGAAATTCCCACTAATTTAACTATGGATTTGCCAGTCTGAGAATCCTCTGAGAAAGTCCACTAAGATGGAATTCAAAAGGAATCCCACTAACTCGAGATGGGGAAAAACTGGAGGCATCAGCATTTTAACCTCTGCCTCTCCTCCTGATGCAGTATCCAAATTTGGGGTTGGGAACTCCATTTCCTCCTAAAAGGCTACAGTGACATCAGCTTCATAACTTGAGTCCAGAAACTGAGCTAAGCTTAAGATGTAAAAGAACAAGACAATTCATATTCACCATGAAGCATAAGGAGGTAAAGGAGCTGGGAAAAGGAAGAGGCAGCAATGGGAATAATGGTTGGTTTTGAAGAAAACAACTATTGAACTACTCCAGAGAGGGTTCTATGGATTGGAGCAAGGGAAGGGCTGCTACAGCTGGCTCTATAAACAGTCTAGAAAGAAAGAAATCTTCACAAGAAAGAATAAAAACACGCAAAGAGAAAATCAGTCATGGCTTGCATTACTTCTCCAAACTGAAGAAAGAACTCTAATTCATAGCAAAATGGAAGATGCTGGGGGCAAGAAAAGCTTCTAGGGAAGTCTACCTGCCCCTCTTTGAATAAATCTGAGATTTCACCAGTCCACCATGCTTCTACCAGCTATAATATCTTCAGATGACAAAGACATAAGATTGAATCAAAGAGGCTGGGAAAGAATTACCATCAGGGTGTCATACGTGTCTCTGAAACTTACATTCCAATTTTCCAGCAGTGACTCCACGGACTCTTTTGCCCCATATTTCACATCCCAAATATTTAGCTTTAACTTCACCTCATTGGCAATGGCTGAGCACAGGCCATAGTGGTATTCAAGAAAAGTGCTGGGGTTTGTGGAACGAATATTGCTACATCTGCAAACAGACAATAGTTCCAAAAGTTTATTCAAAACCATTGGACATACAAGGTATTATTGTATAAGGACTTTATCCTAAAAAAATTAAGATTACATGTATGTAAACATTTTTTTTGTTATGATGGGAATTAAGTTCTAAGATAGCAACAGTCCATTTTTTCTAAACAGCAACAATTGAGCAGTCAATGTCGTCTTGCTCCATGTATGAAAAACCTCAAATGCCCAGATAAGGGGCATCTGCCACTTGTATGTCAAAGCATCTCAGGTATTATGTATTATGGATACAGATTCACTATTTTTTGGTTTTTTTTAATATCCTCCAACAGATATTTGGAGTCACACAAGCTATAGATCACAGTGATTTTTAATGCTGGAAATAAAAGTTTAGAGAATCCCTGCCACTAGGGAAATTTTTACATTGAAAATATTCAAGTTTCCTATCCCTAGTGGTTGTCTCCTATCCCCACTAGCAAAGGGCATCTGAAAAGGTCCTCTTAATGAGTTCTGTACACATAATTAAACATTCATTAGACCAATGAGAGATCCCTGCCTGCTCAACTTGACAGTCAGCCTGTGCTTAGGTTAAAAGTGCTCTTTTTTTTTCAAGGCATGGATAAATTATGTGCTTTGTTCAGAATAGCAGAGCAAGTAATTGCAGAGCTAAAATACAACATGAAGTAGAGGGAATTTGAGCACAACCTTCTTTTCATTTCCTCTAATTTTTCAGGCACGACTAGTGGCATATTCTTCTCATCTTCATTCTTAAACGACTGAAGGGTGTCCAAGTGAGAATCAAAACAATCCATCAAGCCCTGGGGAGAACAAGACACAGTAAGCCACTCATTTTGATCTAAATTTCATCTGGGATCTCCAACTCACCTGCCATTAGGGAAAGAGCTATTAAGAACTAGTCAGCACAAGACAATCTCCCAGTGTCTTTACTTATTAAAGTGCAATAAAAGTACTTACCTGATCACCTTCTAAAGTGCATATTTAGTGCTATATTACCTGATTTCTCCTATCACTGTGCATCTACTTAAATATAAGGACCACGACCTTACATTACTGCTGGTATCAGTTTTTCTGCACTTTCACAATCACTTTAGGAGAAAAAAGCATCATTGTAACAGCTTCAGGGTATTAAATTGTTCTCTGCTATCCCTTAGCAAAGGCTGACAGCAAAATTTGTTGAATAAATCTATTATGTCCCCTGTTCTATAGTTCATTTGGGTCAATAAATTTGTGTCTAACACCAGGCTGACAGGGTATCAAAGTAACCATTCAATGCCCAGTGTCCCACGGTTGGGGAATACTTTACAGGCATTTGTCTCAGCACCAAATTTCCTACCTGAAAATGAAACATAAAATTTATTGCACAGAAGAAAAGCCTATTTCTCAGTGGCATACTAAAAAAAAACTACAAGTTCATTTCTATGTTATAAAATCTGCCACAAAGCACATTAATGGAAATGGCTAAATCCTGGGACAGCCCTTATCCACAAAAATAGATGTTTAACACCAGATTTTGTAATCTTAACACTGTATCAGTCAGACAGTTATGAGTATTGGTGGATAATTTCCTAGATCTTAAGTAAAATTTGCATTATAAGGTACCACCTTGCCAATATGATCCCTACACACAACGTACTAAAAGGGGAAAAAATTCTCAGCAGGATGTCTTCCCATCAAGAAAAGTGAATTTGGCAGGAATTAAGCATTAATGTGTTTCTTCTTTTGAAGCAAAGCAATGATTTTATCTATATGTTTAATGGGTAAAAAGAAATGACGTAAGAAATTACATCAGTCTCTCTATCGTATTCTTAAAAATGCTTTAAGTACTTAGGTTGCACAATAAAAGTCTTAGATTGAGTGGCTAAAGACTGACAAAGCTGTTACCAGTTAAAAAGCCATCTCTCATAGCAGGACCTGGCTAGAAATGTACAAAAGAGTGATGTTATTAAGCCACTTGCAAGAACCTCCACTGCCCATTCTTTCAAATCCTCTTTAAGGACAATGTCACAAAACCAGCAAACCTGTTTATAAAAAACCCAAAAATGGCATTATGATCACCAGTCAGGCATCAACATATATACTCCTTCAGAACTTTCAAACACAAAAGGATGTGTAAACTATTATCTGTGCAAATATTTGAAGATCAGAATAAATAACTTGCATGGTACCAAGGTATCAAAATACCCTTGCCTTGAATGGAACTATAGAGTGATTCAGTAAATATTTAACTTTAAACACACAAACTTCTTGAACTATTTAACTTTAAACACACAAACTTCTTCAACTCCCTGGAATGTAACCTTAAGCTCAAGTGCTTTTCTAAATAGGTATGCATTAAGCATAGATTTAAAGATAAAGATGCAATTATCCTGTGTTATTACTTAACAAACAAGCAAGTTGCAGGAACCACATAAAAAAGAACAGCATAATTTACTCATTCAGGCAGTACTCAAATTTAATCTCACCCCAGTGAAATCTGAAACCTGCCTTATAGACCCATACAGTTATTTAATTAAACTCATAATTCTTCAAAGGTATGTTCAGAAGAGCTTTTCATCTTCAGAAGACAAACATATGCACACCACTTCCCAAAATGTCAAACGGCAATTCCATAACAAGTGCTTTGCCAGGTCAAATTTCATTTGTGATCAGCATACCTTAAATATTACAATTATTTCTCTGAAGACAGACATTGCTTTGAACGGGTCCTGCAGATCAGGCAAATCTTCTGCCTGCAGACGTTCCACCTCCTGGAGCCAAGCCTCAATGCTATCCAGAGGGGAGGGCAACATCTGGTCCAGCTTCACTTTCCACTCATTAATCTTTAAAAGGAGAACAAGTGGATTAAATCTCTCACTATTATCTTCTTCCTATCTCCAAAATGTTGATATAAGCTGGTGCTTGAGACATCCCAGGAACCCACTCCCTCATGCCTGTCACTGTTCAAAAAAACAAGAGCTTTCAGAGAAGTCAGCTAAAATCATCCCTCTTTACCTCAAACCCAGGTTTGCCCCCAGCCCATAACCTCTGCACCACAGAGAATTTGGCATTTCTGTCCTTGGCTGGTGACCATCCCAAGGCCCAGCAACAGGAAGATTTATACTGAACTAGTTGCAAAAATAGTGGGGGAAGGAGAGATGAACAGCTTTCTGTTGTGGGGCTGACAGGGGAACATCTCTTCCAAAAACAGTAATTCCCAGCATGGCCCTAACACATCCCAGTTCGAGCCAACACAACTGATCTCACTGAAAAGCACTGACCAACCCCACTAGATCAGTATCTGTGCTCTGAGCACATAATTATGTCTCAAAATAACCTTTTAAGCACAAACAGGCTAAAAACTTTGCTCAGAAGAGTGCTCTAAGATAATCAGATGTAGGGCATTTTCCAGGGATGTTTCAGTCTTGAGGCTCAGGAGGCAGAAGGGTAACACACAGTCACCTTCTGCCTCCTCTTGGGCACTGAATGCCACCCAGACTGTCCAGACTTCAGGCTCAAACCTCTTTTATCATTCCAAATAAAGCATGATCTCCCCACTTTTCCAAGTATGAGTTCCTGGGATAGACTCAGGCTTCTTCATCCATCCCACACGCTCATGCTGGTAATGGGGTGAGCGAGAAATGCCTCTGACCTGAGCGACCACTTTATCCCACTCTTTCCTCATCTGCTGCTGGTCTTCACTCAGCTCAGCTTCACCTCTTTTTGATGACAACACAGGCATAAAGGGGATTTTCTCTTGGTTAAATGTTTCCATAAATGACATCATTTCCTAGGGATAAAATAGAAGAATAATTCACAGAAGACGTCAGATGGAAGCTCACGGAGCCAAGTCCTGCCTTTGAACACACTTTGGGTATGAGTTCCATTAACTTCAAAGGGTGTGATGCATGCAAAGGCAAGATAACAAGAGGCATTCTTGTCTCCAGGCAGTATTTGGGTCTGAAATTATAGGTGCCATTCCCTAAGTCTGTATTTAACATAATGTCAGTGCAGGGTGAACACAGTTCCCCCCTCCCAGCAAGAGAAAGGGAAAATTCCTCCTCTGACAGATCCCCATGGGCCACTTTATTACAAACTCTGGCTACAATATAAGCCAAAGGAAACTTTGCTTCAGCACAACCTACAGTCAGCAATTCAACTACTCCTCTACAACATTACCAGGGTAAAACCTACTGCTGTAATTAGCACAGAAATAGCAAAAGTAACTCTGTGAAGGGCCTACGTGCATGAATCTTGTCCAAGTCTTCAACTATGTCAATTAAGACACTCCTTTACTCTTTCCAAAAACTCTGCTCAAAAACAAAATAGCATATCTCTTTTTCATAACAGAGAGAATTTTAGCCTACCTTTCCTTCAATCTTAAGAGTGCATTTAAAAATTTCATTGTCAGGTTTCTAAGTTTTCTTTAGAAACTTATTTAACACTTCAGCTTAGGCAATGAAGATGAAAAATACTAAAATTCTAAAATATTAAAAACATTCAGAAATAGATTATTTTTCACAGAAATATGAATATGAACTTATGAAATATGAAATGCAACTTACTTTGTACTTCTGGTAATATGCTTCATTTTCTGTTTCGACCAGCAGCTTTGCTAACTTCTTCTCCTGTGCAGCCAACCAGCCCATGGCCTCTCTTACTTTCTCCTGGTAATTAAAGCAGAAAATTGCATTTTTCCATTTTTCAAGCATTGTTTTTAATTTACATTGTGCCATAAAACAACACACATTGAGGATATGATAAAGTCCATTCAAAGCTATTGAAAAACAAATAATTATTCCTGGGGAACCTGATGAATTTTGACTCGGGCACTATTACATTGCAGGGACAAAGTTTTAAACCTGGCACCTGGATATAGGAAGACATAAAAAAGACCTGATTGCAGCTCTACTGAAAGGAGATTATCAGTATGGAGATATGTGGGTAACCAACTAAGCTCTCATAAGAGAATATAGACAATAGCAAATGTGGGTTTCTGCTGAGTATAATCTGTCAGAGGCAACTTCTGTCCACTTTCTATGTCAGCTGTTAAATTTAAAGCTGGTTTTTCTGTGCATCTGCAAATCTTTCTGTCTCTCCAATGTTTACACATACGAAGACAACAAAGCTTGAATATGTCCTCTGCAATAGTTAAATGAAAACAAAACAACCTGCACAGCAATTCCACCTGTATGACCATCAAAAATCTGTAACATGGAGTTTTTTCTACCACGCAGGAGCATCAGAAGGTTCAACCCAACTCAGTCTTGTCAGTAGCAGAATCAGAGGATCTACAATGTGTTACTGACTCAGATATAAACTGGGCAAAGAAAGCACAATAATTTAAAAATGCCTCAGTGATAACCCACACAACATACCTGCATGTCTTCTTCAGACTCAGGCAAATTCTTGGAGTATTGCAAAAACTGAGCCACGTAAGTCATGATTGATTTTTCATCCGGATTCACAACGTCAACATCTACGAGAGCCAATACACCATTTACATAATTATGCAGCCTTCTAGGCCTGATCACATAATTACACACTATGCTGCAGTTATTAAAACACATTACCAGAAACATGTTTATTTTGCAACAGCTCACTTAACATGCCATTGACAGAAATTAATATGTAATGAACATTTTTTTC
The DNA here is from genome assembly GCF_001522545.3 of Parus major. Classification (NCBI taxonomy): domain Eukaryota; kingdom Metazoa; phylum Chordata; class Aves; order Passeriformes; family Paridae; genus Parus; species Parus major. Next base: position 55,264,203 of record NC_031774.1, read on the forward strand.
CCTTGGGAATATTTTAATAGAACATGATTAAGTAATGAAAAAGTTTCTCCCGTGAACAGGAAAGTTCCATATCCTTTATTCTGCATGTTGCTCCTGCAATTGTTGCCAGTTCAAAAATCCTACAGTCCCTAAGTAAAGCTGATGTTATAAAATAATGAACCTCAGGTTTGAGCATTACAACAAACATCAATGTTCCATTTCAAACTTAAGCACACTCTTAGAGATTACATGAATCTCACCCCTAATAACAAAGATTTTTTTAAAAGCTGATCATTTACCTTCAGGTTCCAGAAGCCGTGGGATGTTCAGCTCCACTTCTGCAATTTTGAAAGCCTCTTTCAGGTTTTCTTTATTGCTTCTCACTTTTGCCTTCTCCAGATCAACCAGACCTGGCCTCAAAGTTTGGATGATGGCTAAAAAGGCCAGTCCACTTCGCCAGCTGGACTTGAAATCAGTGATACTGACAGAGCCATGCCTATCCCAGAAATGAGTGGAAACAAAATGTTAGAACATCTGAAGAAACAGGTTTTAAGTATAACTTTAGAAACAGAATATAAATTCAGTAAAATGGAGTGTGAACCAAATCAAAAAGCACCTTGCCACTGAACTTCTGCACAAGTCAGACAACAACACAGCCAGTATAACCAATTGCAATTACTTATTTTTACACTGTTTTTACGAAATTATTATTTCTTTTTGTCTTCTACTGCATTCTGAAGATAAAGCCTTGCAGATCCAAATCCTTTCTAAATATCATAAAAATATGTTGATTTGTGCTCAACACCTATGCATTCTATGGGGTGGAAAACAACAAGAAAAGCACTGCAGAACATGTAAGGACACCAAGAACTGGCATTTTAGAAAATCCAAATCTTAAAAGCTATGTATAAGTGCAACAAAAAGTATTTATTTTTCTCTTAATTAGCTTGGTGTCTTTAGATCATCTTTTATTAATGTTCACAGCCTGAGCAGTGCTGTGAGGTGCCCAGCCATGCAGGCCACAGTGAATTCTGGGACAACTTTCTAAAAACAGCCTGTATGTTATGAGCATGTTACAGCATGGAAAAGATGGGGGGTTTCAGGTGATCAAATTTAGTCACAAAACAATGGGCCAAGTCCTACAAGATTTGTTTCTTTACCAAAAACTATAGGATTCACTGGTAAGAAAATATTTCAACATAATGACAAGTTCAGAAATGATACTGCAAACCAGACAGCAATACTGCTGAAAATCAGTCAAAAGAAAGAGGAAAATAACATAAACAAAGAGCTGGTTTTGATGTCCCAATTAATCTTCTGATAAAACACAGCTAGAGGGCAAACTTCAGTGTCATTCCATAGGCAGAAAGTGTCTGATGTGCTGATGAAGGCCTTTATCTCCCACTAATAACATGGAATATTAGTAGGATTTTATTATAACATAAAACAACCCAAAGAGCTGTGGAGGAAGAGCTAACACTACTGTAAAGCATATTTGAAAGATCCTGGAGTGAAGCAGCAGCCCTAGAAGAAAATGTAAATATCTGTATTTGCTCTAGATTGTGTGCTGTGAACACCCTCCCTGAAAGCAGCAGTGCTATCAGTCCATCAAGCAGAAGGAAACATCTTTTAGAATGAGGGACTAGGACCACCAGGATTATTAGCATCCTTCTTTGGGATCATGCAGTGTTTTGACAGAAAAGCATGAGTTGTGGGAATCGTAGAAATCCTACATTTTTCATTAAGAAGTATCAAAAAAATCCTTGAAACTTTGTGAATCACCGCCAACCATGAGGATTAGAACAAGCAAACCACGTAAACATTTCACTAGGCTTATCACAGAGGAGCCCCTAAAAAAGAAAAGCCAAACAACTCAGATTGCAGTGTTGTGTTTAATTAGTAAGATGAGCTTCACTTTATTATATTTAAAGGGCTCACATCAAAACATTTTGGGCCTGATTAAAAGTACTGGTAACCACAGGCGAAAGTTAAAGGTTTTTCTGCTGAACTGTCACTGACTCATCTCAAAAAAGCAGGGGGAAATATCACCACATTTAGAGAGGAAAGCAGTAATACAAAGTGTAGCGTGCTAATTTTAAGTCTTGGATGGAACTTACAGCGAACACTGTTCTTTTGCCCACAACAAAAGAGCCTTTGTAGCAGACATCTTCCACCGTTCCTTAATTTTAGCACTTTTTTTAGCTGGTCTGCTTGCCTTTGTAGAGGAGTCAATGGCACTTGAACAATCAGGTGAAGGCTGATTGTAGGTACAGGCAAGTGTCCTGGCCAGTTCTTCAATCTATCAGAGAAAATGGGAGACTTAATGAGGCTTCACTGAGAGATTACCAAGGAATGAATGGCAGAACACCACAGAGAATTAGACAGGACTCAATCACAGCTGTAACAGCAGCTTCCCTGTCCCCTAGAATCAAACCACAATTGATCTGCACAGTCTGAACTATTTCATGCTGAATTCCCATCTTTAGGATTTTTTTTTGTATTCACCCAAAGACTTCTGTGTTATGCTGTGGGTACCAGCAATGACATCAAGGGACCTTCTTACTCAATTTCTACTCTATCCAGTGACAGCAGCCCATGGCAGATTTCTGTCAAGAATGACATGTAGCAGACATAGTCAGAGTTTGCCTGCTCACTCAGAGTGCAGGAAAATCTACTTGATAGACCTCAGAGATCTCTTCTGGTCAGAGAAGCTTGGCTTAGGTAAAAAGGTAATTGCACAGGCCATGAGCAGCACAAGCCTCTTTGGCATCAAATTACCTCTGCCACGAAAAATATGGGCTAAATACTGCTAGAAATCATTGATTCTTGGTGCTCTGCTGAGCCCCAGTCACCAGTGAGTGCACCTACATTATTCCACTGCTGGGTTCTCCCTAGACACCAGCTTGGTTCCAGCATCTTCTGCAGCCCTACATGATGATTAAATCAAGGCCCTGTGCTTCCACACCTCCCCACAACCTCATGCCATGCAAGATGCACACTCTTACTGTATAAGAAACATGACTGTGACAGCCTTTGTGTTATTTCAGGGGTTGGTACTGAAAAATAGCGATACAAGAATTGTACATTGTAAGCACAGTCAGCACTGAGGAGTGGGGCTGCCTCTGAGAGAGATGGATGAGCCACTTCACACTATCTGCCCTTTTTGGAGCTTAATCATTACAGACCTTAGACAAGCAAAGTTTATCCCATTTTTTAACTGATTGCTTAAAAAAAATAAATCTCAGTATCTTTCCTTCCTCCCATTTGCAGCTAGATACTGTTCATCACTGCTATCCCTGTATTAGTGCATCTCCTCCTCGAGCTGTCACTTCCACGTGTCAGAAAATAATCTTTTGTTTAGTACTAATTCATCTTATTTAGCAATCACATAAGTCAACACATTTTTTGTGCCTTTCCCCTCTACTAAAACTCTTACATGGCTGAAATACTTACATGAAAATGAAATATAATGGTCCAGATTAGGCCAAGCACAATGGAAGGTTTTCCTTCAATAATGTCAGCTACATGAATATTTATGAGCTTCAGCTAAGGAGGGAAAAAAAGGGATCATTGTTAACAAAGAAAATGTTCCACCAGCTAAACTGGCTTTAGTTGTGAATTCTGAAGTTAATACTCACTGATCTGCTCTTTAAAAATGTCAAAGCATTTTCTATATTACTTCTACATTGGAAGGTATTAAATCCTTTTTCCCGTGGCTGCGAAGAAAAAAAAAACAGGTTATATCTTCAACTGTAAAAATTAATTTTATTCTATATTTTGATAAAGGATAAATCTGCAAAGATTCATAAATTACTTTGGATCAACTTACTTCAGCGTGTTTGAGAGTCAATGATATAAAAATAAGTTACTTGAAACTAACTCTGTGACTCCAGGGGGATGATTCATATGGTTGCACTTAAGCATATCCAGAAATCTTTGCTGGTCTTGACAAAGGATTGAGGTAATATTTTTATTACTCTCTCTTACCAGATGTTGACCTGAAAGCACTTCCAACAGATCCAGAAGCAAATGTCCTTGCTGTATGTCTGTATACAGGTCTGAGACAACATAAGGAGGGGTATGCTGCAAGACAAATTTCAATCTTTTGTCATTTTGAATTCAACATACTACAAAACATCACAGATTACTCTCCTGTTCAATGATGTTTAGCATCCTTTATTTTTTTCATTAAACTTCAATAAAAATCCTGCATCTGAATAGCTATATCCTGCTTCTTCTAACCCATTATTATGTTTGTGTCTTATTCCCTCCCCCTTGTCCTGCCTCTATGTTTTATAAGGGTAATTTTAGGCCTCACTTTCAAGCACACACATTTTTCAAGTCTGGGGCAAAAGAAAAAAAAATTGAGAAAGGGAGAGCTAAACAAGGCAGTTAATTCATATTTTGAGATCTTAATCAATATTAAGTACACATTTGAGTATAGAGCTGCATAACTAAACCTCTTTTCACCCACGCAACACAAACTTATCATGAGCTCAGCAGCTTGTGCTCAAGGAGAGACCAAGATAAATTTTTAGTTTTTATTTACCTGAGCAAGTCAGAGCCCCAGCACATGCTGCAGGAGCTGTTTTCTGAGAGCTTAAAGAGCACCTCCACTACTATGTGGTTTGTCTTAATACTTACCAGTCACTCAGGTCATCTCATTAAACTCATGTTCTTGGATTGCATAACAGAGCAACACTTACCTAATCCCAGTAAAACCAACTGTAAACTCAGAAACTCGTAAAACCCTGAGACATGTGCCTCAATCCACCACAAGTTTTACCACATGAGAAAGGAAGAGTGACATCTACACACAAACCACCTCATACAAATGTCCCTGGATGTGCCCTAATACAGGGCTGTTGCACTTAATAAGCAAATGCTTCTCAGGGCTCCTTTTCCCATCCAGTGCCTAAAAAAAACTTGCGCTAATTTCATTTGTTCCTAAAAAATGTAATCTCTAACCAGCAATATCTCAACCAAAAAGGCAAAAGGCATGTCTTTACTAAAGAACCCCCATTTACCTTTGCCAATATTGAATTTATCCAACTAGTGAAGGTTTTCTTCTGTGTAAACTCTCGCTGGACTGGGAAATAAAAACAAAAAGAAAACAAAGTTAATGGAAAAAATGATCAGGTTTTATTCCTCTTTCTCAAAAAGACATATGGCATCCACATCAAACCTAAGGTCTGCTCTTCCAGATATTAAGCTACTATTTAATATCAGTTTTTCTCAGCTCTTGTTTTATAGCTGATATTTTCTTGCTAGCTGAGCTGGTACTGCAAAGACCTCTACAACCATCAAGCATAACCTACAGGATGCAGAGAATAGCTAATGAAGGATGTCTCAGAAGATCAGCAAATACAAACAGCAGTGTAAGCACATAATTCTACAAAGAAAAATGTCTTCAATAGCTCTGTCTGTTCCTAAATGTTCCTTCAAGGACTCCTCAGTACAAGATATATTTTGGAGTTTGGGAAAAGCCAAAATCAAGCTGGATGCAGGCTGGAGGTGAAGCCACACAACAAGAAGTCTTTGCAAACCAAAGGGCTGGAAAGAGTAATGAGGCTGCCATGGGGAAATACACCCTCCTCCAGCATCCCTTCCAGGGTGTACAAATTATTAACCCAGACATAAAGGAGCACACAGGGTGTTAATACAGGCAAGAGGAAGAAGGAAGTGCTTGAACTTGTGCTGCAGCAAAAACCAGTGACCTGGGACTCAGAGCAGGAGCCAGGGACACAGATGCAGCTCTGCACCCCCAGCCTTCGCGGTGCCACCCTGTGAGCAACTACCAACCAGTGCTTGTGCAGGGAGACACGGAGCTGGTTAAGCCACATTTGAAAAACCAGATGTATTTGAATGGTCTCTCACACCTGCCTGTGGGCAACAGAGATGGAGGAAAGCCCAGTTCCCCCAGAAGGTGAAGCAGAGGGTGAGCAGCAGAGTCAGACTAGACCAGCCCTGTCAGGGGCAGTGTATTACCTGACTTCCCAGCCCATGCTCCCTCCCAAAAAACCACTCCATTTCCAAGGCATACCACAAAACCCACACATCCCTTAGGGGCTGGAAGTCTGAATGAAGGTCTCAGGTGACAAACAGAGGTGCTGACCCCTCAGATGATGAATTCACATCTGCCACCAGCAGCCACCCCAAAGGCTCATGAGAGACAGCCTGAGCATAAACTCCTTTTTATCTCCTTTTCCACAGCAGCCTTGACTGCAAGTGTTGGGGCTGGCTTCCCAGAAAAGGCTTGCACAGAGAAACAAATCTGGGAGACAGGGTGGGAACAGACCATCTCTTCTGCCTCTGAAAGCATGTTCTTGCTCAAAAGATTAATTGAAGGCAAGCTTGACACTGTAAGGCAAGTGCAAGACCTCTCAGCAATAGATAAGTATGTTTTGGTAAGCTGGGCAGGATGAAGGATACCAAAAACACCAAGTCCTTGGGGAAAAAAAAACAAAGTTGACTGTTCTGCCCATGAAAGTGAAAATGCCACTCACAGGAAAACATCCCACACTTTATTACACTTTGGGAATTTGCAACCACAAACCCCAGTCGTGGGGTCTTTTCATGATCCAAGACAGACCAAAGGAGTTTCTGCGGAGCTTCATCAGCTCCTGAAACACAGAAATTCACTTGAGGATAACCCAGGCTCCTGCTCCTCACCCCACAGGCTGCCTTCTGCCTCAGTGGGCAGGTGAGCATCAGCAAAAACATTCATGTCACCTGCGTTGAGCACTGCTTTCCATCCTGTAGTGAAGGCGTCTTTCAACAGCCCTCCACTAATCTGCAACACCACCCTCCTGTCAGAGCATGAAGCAGGAGGTTTCTCCTGCTTGCTGGATTGTTTCAAAATTCTTTCTAAGCATCACAAAGATTGCCTTCAAACAGTAAGGTAAGGATAATCTTAATGGATAAAAACGACATGACAAAATTGGGTTTTGTCTGGAAAACAGAAAATTAAGTGCACACATGGCACACAGACCAAACAACCCTGCAATGCTCACAGGGAGGACAAAAATAGCATGGAGATACTGGCTTCATGTTAGCACAGGAGCCAACCACACCCTTCAGCTGAACACCACGTGGGAGCCATTCCAATTACCCAACAAGCAATTATTGAGTCGCTGCGCTCTATTTTATCAGGCAGGCAAGGCTGGCATTGCTAGCATTTGAAAAGGGACAGAGAGCAAATATTGACTACTCTGCCTGACGCCAGCGGCTCCTGCAGCTGCAGCTCTTGCCAAACACACACCACTGCTGCTGATTTGAAGAACTTGCATTTGGGGCTGGTTACAGATGGTTAGGATGAGACACTTTGCCTTTGTTTTGATTGACATCCATATTAAAATGCTTCATTATGCAATAGGGGCCAGATACTGCAAGTGTTGATTCACGTGGCAAATGTCTCACCTGGTGAAAGTACAAGGTGGTTATTCCACTGCACACACATAAGAGCACCTTAAACCCTCCACAAGCTACCTAACACAACCCACTGGGCTGCCTTCCAAGCAGCTGCTGCCTCTGCTGCAATGTGCCTTTTTTTCTTACCCAAACAAATAATAGAATCTCCTCCCAAATTAATAACAGAACCCCACGCTTGCCAGTATTCCCCCAGCTCATAGTGTGCAGCAGTCAGGGTTTCCACACCACACACACTCAGTACAGATGTGCTCCTGGCACCATGGCACACATTTTTTATTTTAAAATTGCAATTTTCAGGCTGAGTGTGTTTTCTCTCCCAGCCCCCCCTCCAATGCTGCTGCTCAGAGGCGCTAATGATTTAATCAAGCTCTCCAATTCTTACCTCTATCACGTGGTTAATTAATACAGATTTTTATTTTTATGAGGGTGAATGGATTCTTTGTGAGGCCTTTTTGTAGGACTCTAACTGACCTTGGTTTTCTCCTGCCCTAGTTTTCAAAATGTCACTGACCTAGAATAAAAAAGCTACAAAAAAAAAAACAAAACACCCTGATAATTTCCTTTACTTTGGGTCAAAACTCACTAAGCTAAAAAGTGGATCTGAGAGAAAAGAATAAGAACCTGGTAATCTGAAAATACCCAAAATCTACCACATTTCTCCCTGTGTTAACAACTCTTTAGGGAAGAATAACACACTCAAGCAATGTGTCACGTAGGATAGTCAAAAATCAATACACACTGCTGGACAATGACTGTTTTATTCAGTAATGAGCTACCAACAAGTGCTACAAACCAGGCTGATCATTAGGAGCAGAGGGACACGGCAGGGACCACGTGAATGCTGAACTCTCCCAGGAGGGAAAGGAGAGCAGCAGCACTGCCAGCCACTGTTTTACTCTCAGCCTTCTTTAAGCCCTGATGCAGAAAAAACAAAATTAGTTTACTCTGCCCTTCTGCCTTTCGTGCCTCCCTTCCTGAGGTGGGGGAATGGCAGCTCCAAGGAAAGCATCATCTCCTTCAGCAGGAGGTGGGGGAAGCAAATCATGGCAGAACTGATGTAGCCTGTCCATCCACACCCATCAAGCACTGTCACCAAAGAGCAAAGAGGATTTCTTCTATCACAACGACTTGTGTATCATTGCCAGTAAACAATTTACAACTGTATGGCTTCTTTTAAAAAAAAAAAATAAAAATTAAGCAATTACTTTAATGAGCACAAACCTGTCTGTCATATTCTCATCTCTGTTTCACCAGGAGGAATTACCTCTTGTGTAGGATATTTTTGTATCTTCCTTTCACCACTGAGGTCAGCTGAGGCTACGTCTACAGCAGCGTGCAGGGAGCTCATCAGGAACAGATCAAGAGAGCTGCTGTTCACAACACAGAGCACCCACCATGTGTGCAGGGACACAACAAAGGTTGTGTTGGGCTAACTCCAGCCCCAATGCCCAGGGAGAGCCACAGCACCTTCCTTATTTCAGTTTCATTCAAAATAACCATTTCCACACTCCCTGACAGCAAAATGAAGCGAAGGATGGGAAGCAGGGATTACCAGGAGAGCTCCTTCAAGACAGCACTGCTGGTATGAACTAATACACCAAATAAGTACATTGTTTAAATGATTGGAACCATCAGAAGGACAATTAAGTACTTGCCAATCCAGGGAGAGAGTAAGCAATTAACCCCCAAGCCTTTTGTATAGTCCCTTCCCTTCCACCCAGCAACAGTTTCATGTTTTGCAGACAGGAAAGCAGGGAAAAGAGTTATTTCCAGCATTTATGTTCAGCAACATGGTGTTAAGCAATTAAAAACAAACACAGAATTTTTTGTCAAGATTGAGAAGTTTACCCAAAACCCAATGAAGATGAGGAAAATATCTCTAAGGAGATTTATTCAGGCAGGAATGGATCTTTTCAAATCTAAGTATTACATAAATATTAACTAAATCACTGCTAGTACATCAGTGAAGCAGGTGGAAACTTTCTGCACTAGTCCTTTCAACCTCCTTTTCCTTTAGAAAGCCAAGTGTTCAGTTTACCAAAAAGTGCTGCTTTACCAAAAGTTCACACCAAGCTTTGCCCTCCTGGCTTTCTTAAACCCTTTTGCTGTTCTCGTTGCCAGGATGCTGGAGCAACCCTGCTCTGAATCACTACTGCCTTTAATGCCACCACAAAGTGATGTTTAGTACTCAGGCAGGTTGAGATTAAATTCTGAAAAGGTACCAAGTCACATCATTTAGATATCAACATACTTTTAAAGATAAATGTTCAAGTGGCTTTTCTAACATTTTAAAGAAAATAAACAGTGAAACAGGGATCTGACTGTAGTGACCTCACAGGTGCCTCAGGAGCCATCCAATCCTTAGGCATTTTAATTCCAGTTTTTAACCAGTTATGCACCAGATAATGCCTTTAAAAACTGAAATTTACCTAGCAGGGAACACTTTTATGCAACTATACAATCTATTTTTTTATGTTAGGCATGTGAAGCAGACAAAAATACCCATGACTGAATTTTTTCAAGGTAGTGTCATATGTCAGTTACTTCTCCAGTGCCATCAGCCCTGTCACATGCCACAAAGCTGGAGCAGTTATGGGACCTGCAGAACAGCTCCTCACCCAGGCAACATAAACCAGGAATAATTTTCTGTGCAGCTCCTATGGGAGATTTTGCAAAAGTCACCCTTGTAAAATTGCAATAAACACTTAATGGACTTTTAAAATCATTCTTTAAATTAAAATTTTAAGGAATTATTGAAATCATGGCTGAAGAAAAAAAAGTGTCACTTCAATAAGCAAGTGGCCCCATCAGATGAGACACACAGTTAAAAACAAAACAAAACAAAAAAAAAAGATAAGTAAGAATTATTTATTTACCTGACTTCTGGTTGAATTAAGAGGGTCCCAAAAAGAAAAACCCCTTTATACAGAGATGAGTACAAGGTGCAGAACAAAGCCTATCCATACATATCACAGTATTTGCAATTTCACTTGAAATCATTCATAAAGGATTAGACATAACTGCATGAAAATAGTATAATTCATTTTTATCACTAAACTCTCTTCTTAAGCAGTTCTCTTCAAAAACTCTCTTCAGCTGTAGCAACCACATTCCTGTATTATCATCCTTTAGGTTACAGAAATAAACAGTAACACACACACACGTAGATTAGTAAGTGGAGCCAAAAATTAGGACCCTTGCAGGTAATTAAACAGTGAAAAAGTACATGTCCCAAACTCCAAGAGCTAATACACTCTCTTGAGTCTGAATTAGCTCATCAAGCATGGAAACAGAAAACAGAGTTCTCTACAGGCTTGGTGGGTCCGTTTGCTATCCCAGGGAAGACAGGGGAAGGATTTGTGCATGGGACAGAAAATCAAGGCTAAATCCTCCCAAGGTAAAGAGATTTCCAAAAGGAAAAAATAATCCATTCCAGAGTGCCACAAACCCTACAGAGTTCCTGCTGCAGCCGCCCATCCACGAGCAGCCATGCATTCCCCTCGCTGCAATGCTGCACTCCTGCACTCCTGCTCAGCAGCAAAGCATGGCTCCATCTCCAGCAGCTCCCAAAGCACTGCCAGGAAGCCCTTCTCTTACCAAGCAGGTGACATGCCTCCTCATCTCAAGAAGCCAGAGGCAATTTTGGATGATGAGTGTTCCTCTTCGGCTCACAGAAGGATGAGCAGCAGGCTGGACCCCACTCTGGGGCCAGCCCATGATGCAGTGATGGGAGGGAACCACAGGAGGAGGAGACAGAGCACAGGGCTCCTGCTTTATTCCTCTCATGCTCATTGCCAGCCAAGCCCTGAGCTCTTGCCTGCTCCATCCTACACCAAAAAGGGACTTGAGGTTTCAAACATGGCCCATGGTGCAATGAAGCATCTCCCTGTCAAGCACCCTCTGCTCATCAAAATGTTTGCCGATTGCCTGGCAGGAGAAACCCTTCCCATAAGTATTCCCCATCTGGATATAGCCACAACAGGTCCAGCTCCAGGCTTTGCACCTGCACTGTTAAATGCAAGGACACAAAGCAATCCTGCAGCTGCTCTAAGTTGTGCTGCATCAGAAAACTGCAAAGAAACAGAGACATGCTGAAGGAAAGGCCCAGATAATGTTGACCTTAATCTGATAAAATTTTATTATAACATCTGGGACAGAGGGAAGGGAAAAAAGAAAATAAAAGAAGCCTGCCAGTTCCTGACATCATGCATTTTCATAGCAATTTCCACTTTCTTGGCAGGGAGGGAAGGGGTAACTATTACTCTCATCTGGATATCAGCTTGAAAACTGGTAAAGGTTAAAGAACAATACATAAATCTGAAAAGATCCATATATAAGGGTTTATAGTCTTGCAGCTTTTTACTTCAGCCTCCTGATTTTGTGACTAGCTTTACCATTTGAAAATGCCTGGGGATGGGGGTATTAGGAAACATACTGCTTTCATTTCTTCACCTACTTTCGTCATGTTTTTCAAGCTTCAGTCTCCTAAAAGTAATAAGCTGATGAGAAAGATGCAATGAGAACAAAGTTACATTATTACCTATTTTCCAGTGAATTTCTTCATGGCATCTTCTAGGCCAAACACTATTATAAGGAAAGTGAATGTTTACCCTTGATCACTCTTTTACCTAAAAACCAGTAACAAGTTTTTACACTATTAACAAACTAGCCACAAATTAATAAGAATACTATAATAATAACTACTAAGTAGTAAACTCTACTAATTACTTTTAGGAAATTGTTCTTTCCCTCTCTTTTCCTCCTTTTCCTTCCCAAAAGTGCTGTCCTCACAGAAGACTGTAACTTAAATAACGGTCAAACATACCTCAAATAACATACCTACACAGGGTAGGGAAGGAAATAAAACAACAAAGCTAATGATTTTGTCATATTTTTTAAGCATAAACTTCACAAAGTTTTATGACCAAACCAACTGGCACATTAAGTTGATCTTGCCCTAATTAACAAGACTAGACAAGTGCTCCATCCCCATGGGATGCCTTTCAGGAATAATGGAAGTTTGGATCACAAAGAATTAAAAAGTAGATTAAAATATATCTAGATGACATCCAGACTAGATCTCACTCCTGGCTTTTTCCTTTATGCATGTCTCCTGTTAAGCTGTGTGTTACAAAGTGCTGGACATACTCTTTGAAGCTATACCCCAGCAATTTGAACAAGCAGATCATAACAAGTTTTACATCCACCTGCAGCCAAACAAAATGTCAGCTGCTTCTCTGATAGTTATAAGCAGCTACTCCTTGAATCTGAAATTTCTCTAACACTTCCCCAAGTGGTCCTGAAGATTTAAAGCAATCAGTGTTGCCAGCTGCTTTGCAAATCTCATCTCAAGATTCCTATTCATGGAAAAACCTGTTTCATTGAGTGACCCTATTCTTCTTATTTGACCTTTGCTACCACAGATCTGTGAGTAGAACTCTTAATGGTCCCTATATGTCATGTCAGGGAGTGTGTCTTTGGTGCTTCCTCACAGCTGCATTGCCATTTGCTTATTTGACCCTGAGCAGACGATGCAGCACCAAACACAGAATGTGTCAGTACCATTTGTTTTGTCCTTCAATCTTTACAAAAAATGGCTGATGTCACTTCTAAGGGATGTCTCCAGATGTTTTACAGCAGCCAGTCACAGACAGCTTGTGCACAAGATTTGCAGTGTGTTCATTTCAGCACAATCTAAGAGCTCCATTTATTATACCAAAGAAATACAGTCATTTCAATTTTACTAAACAGGGCTCCTTCAATGAGATATTCACCAAAAGACTCAATTGTTATTCAACACAAGCACCAACCTGATTTTTCAGGAAAAAAAAAAAAAAATTGAAAGTAAAACCCTGTTCTTAAAATGTCCTGTAACTTTAAATCTGCCTTAAAGCTAGAGAGTGTTTTCCAAATCTGTTTCACAACAGCCACCTCAGCCTTTCTACCCAAGGCTGAGTTTGACTGGCACAACAAATGTGTGTCTGACAAGCTGTGCTTGGTGCAAAAGTCAGACTAGCTCCTGTCTGCTACAAGCTTTTGCTTGTTCTCCTAAAAATGGAATACTGAAGCAAAACATAAGAATAGCCACCATTAAAGATGCTTGGCTTTGACCACTATTAACACTCACTCGTCAAAACACATGGCTCCAACGACAGTATTACTGCAAATATGGATCACAGAAGTGACTTGACAGAATATTCTTTTGCACCATCTGTTTTCAACATATTTGCTCTCAACCAAGCACCACAGAAATTTCATTGCAAGGGAGTTAAAAGGAAACAGCTCTGTGGAAACAGGAGTTAGCCCATCCGTTCTAGGATAAGCAGGCTCTAAACACATCAAAACTAAGCTTTCAGCAGGGCTAGCCCTGATGCCTGGCCTAGCCTCCTTGACAGCCTCCACAAATATGTTCACAGCAAAGTCAACCTTCACTGGAAATTCATACAGAAGGAAATTTGACATGTCAGTAAGGAAAACCCAAAAGTTCTGAGAGGCCGGGTTGGACGCACTCATCATCATTTAACTGTCCAGGTAGATACCATTAAACTGAAATAATTTAAAACCACCACTGAATGTTTCCTTAACAAGTTATAACACATGACAAGTAAGAACCAAAGACTTGACCCATAAGAAATTTGTTTGAAAGGCACAAAAATTATCCCTACTTGCAGAGGATATAGTAGTTAAAACCAGAAAAACTGAAGTAAACTAAAACAAAATAGTAGTCAATAGCTTCATTAAGACAGCTCAATGCAACCACCTAAATTGTCCACAAATTGAACACAAGGAAACTAATGAACTGGCCTGTTTTCATGCTGCTGGTCCTTTTGAAAACTGTTTACACCAACATGTATTCTGAGTAACAAAGCATAAGGACCAGTGAGCACATCAGCACCAAAAAAGGCAATTGATCTGAAAACATCACAAGAAAGTACTACAAGAGCTTATCTGTCATTTCCCTGCTGAAGCCTCTCTCCTGAAACACAAAGCACAGACATGAACTAACTACACTCACCATAACCTCAGTTTAGACAGGTTTTTCAGAATTCCCTTCAACCTGTACATAGAGCCACACATTTCTGACAAAAATCTAAATTAAAAAGGCACAGAAAACTTCAGTGACTCACCTTGCAGAGTTAGATGGAGATCATCTATTTCAGAGGAAGCCTGCTCCTCTGTTGATGCAGATGACTGCTGTGATGCCATATTGAATTGTATGGATATTCTTCAGTCAATTTCCAAACTGAAATTATATTAAAAAAAAAAAAAAAAAAAAAGAAGAAAATCAGTACAGTTTTACATAAAAATTGATGATGTATGATCAGTGATGATGTGGCACCAAGATACACATTTTGGGTTTTTGTTTCGGGTTTTCTTCCCTTGGTCAGCTGTTTCCTTTGTTTATACAGAATACAATGACTGTTCATACTGCAGGAATCCCAGCTTTTCTACCAGCAGCACTCCACAATACAAACCAGGATCCAAGTAGGTCTTGCCATGAAAACAAAGCACCAGGATTAGGAAAATTCAAACACTGTTGCTTTCTTTGAGAAAGCCAAGGTGAGAAAAGCTCACAGCGCCTTCTGCAGACTGGTAGCTGCCAAACCTCACTTTCTAAATCCTTGTACCTTAAAGCTCTCCCCTTCTGCCTGGATAATTGTTACAAAAAAACAATTCAGGCAGAATCTGCAAAGATTAAAAAGAAATTAAAAAGCAGCAGTAATCATATGAGAATCAACACACAACTGCTGTCTCTGTCTGGTACCTTTATTACTCCTCAACCCCCATGAAGGAGTTTCTTTTTCCACCTCCTCCATTTTCCTCTCCCTGGATACATCCTCTATCTCTAATGCAACTTTAGAAAACAATATGCTCTATCTTCCTTAAAAAATACAAGTGTTCCTGGTTCTGCAGTGACTATGTTGTTCAATTTGCCACTGTAGGAAGAACTGGATACTTAAGATAGAGACATTTTTATCAAGAACCCAGAAGTTAAACAAATTGAAAAATAAATTAAGCTTCAAATTAAATAAGAGCTGACTCTTAAACAAGTTTTGTTATCTACACAACTGTAACCTTTTCACCAGAAGAAAAAGGATTTCCACACCATATATTAACAACTCATCCACCAAATATATGTCAAAATAAAGGGCGTGAGTAGATGAGTCAGGAAATACAACATTAAGGAATGCCAGAGAAATTCTTACATCCATTCCCTTGTGCACATGAATCATGAGGCAGCCTTTGTTTACTCCACTTTATACTATTTTTCCTCACTCTCTGTCTCCTTCACTGAGCAGAGACGAGCACATGCATTTCACAAGGAGCTCCTCGATATTTTACTTTCCTCACCCTGAACAACATGTGTCCCTGTGCTTTATCCAAGAGCTGCCCTGATGACAGGATTATTGAGTCCCTCACAAGATTTTCTGTGGCACTCACCACCCTGGCATCTGAACACTTCACAAACATCAATCAATTCTCATTTACAGCACCCACATGAGACCAGGGGTTATTGCCCACATTTAGAATCATGCCATGCTTTGGGCTGGAAGGGACCACCAGTCCAACCTTCCTGCCAAGGGACATCTACTGATGACAAGCAAAGGCCAGACAGAGAGAAAAAAGGCAACAAAAAAAGCCTCTGGACTTCCATAGAAATATATATTAGCTCATAAGGCTGAGGCACTGATTCCAGCTCTTGCAGTGACCATGCAGCAACTCTGCAAGTCACCAAAAACTCACAGCTGCAGCTCAAGGCATCAGATTCAAGCAAGGGGAGTTCTAGTTGGGGCAGGTAAAGGTCAGACCTATCTGGATAATTAAGAAAACCCATTTTTTTACAAGAGTTTGGCTTGCTTAGCAAGCAAAAATAGGAGGAAAAGGGCTAATTTGATCTTTGGCTGGCACAAGAACATGATGATATAAACAAGCCAAGCCTTGAGGTTAGGATGGAAATCGTAAGATGTATAAATTAGCCAAGAAAGCAAACAAAAAGCTGGGCACCACAAACAAGGGCATCACCAGCATCACCAGAGAAGTCATTATCCCTCTCTGCTCAGCACTTGTCAGGACACCTGGAATACTGGGTGCAGTTTGGGCCCAGGCTGTACAAAACGTTATGTGGACAGGCTGGAGAGAGAAAAGCACAATAATGACCAAAAGACTGGGAGGCCTTGTGTGAGGAAATGGCTGAGAAAACTGGGTTTGGTAAGCCTTGAGAAAACAAGGCTGAGGGGAGACCGTATTACCATGTTCCAGGATTTGAAGGGTGACCACAGAGAGGATGGAAACTCCATTTCTACAAGGAGTCACATGGAAAACACAAGGGGCAGTGGGTACGAGTTACTGCTAGGGAGATTTTGATTAAACACAAGAGGAAAATTTTTCATAGAGCAATCACTCATTGGATTAATCTCCCCAGGGAAGTGGTGGATTCCACAACATTGGTGCTGTTATGATTTGACAGGGCAGGATGCTGTGCCATCTTGTCTGGACCATGATTTTAGCACAAAATATTGGACAGGATGGTCCTTGAGGTCCATTCCAACCTGGAATTCTAGAATAAATACTGGGCTTCTACGGGAACCGAGGATGGGCAATGGCTGAGCAAGAATCCAATGCTCGCAGCTATGCTGCCTATGCCCAAGGCAATCTTTCCTGGGAAGCTCCCTTCATTTTTCTCTCAGGATTAAGCAATACAAACACAGAGTCTGAAAACACAAAATGTCAGGTGGCCTTAATATTTTTTGGGTATGACTAAGTCTTGAATTTGGTTTTTTGATCACCACACCTTGAAGGTGATGACAAATGGCCCAAGTGGGAAGTATGTAAACAAACTCCCAAAGAGTGGAAACTTACATATCTCTTCAACTTCAAAGCACCTGCATTTGAGATGCTGACATGGGCAGAGCCAATTTACATCCAACTAACTTGCACGATACAAGAGTCACTGGGACTACATTCCAGGGAAATGGAACAGGATTTGGCATTAAAATTCCATTATAGTAACAGGAAAGTATGCAAGAGCCATGAACAACTGTGTTGGACATTTCATAAACACCACAATATGTATTTTTAACCTTTGTGTGACTGTTCCTCCTCTGTCCCCAGCCCTTGCCAGCTACAACAACATAGCACAGTGTCTCCTTTTATGTGCTTGCACTGCACTCACTTTTTGTGATGGGACCCCAATCTCAGTTCAGATCTCTAACCAGTAAAGCACTTTAAAGCTAATGAAACTTCCAGGATTTCAAAGAAAAAAGAATATTAAGGTCTAAAGCAGGAATAAACTTTAATTGATACTTAATTTATTAATTAACTTAAATTACAGCATATTATCATGGAACACATATAAGTAAAGAAAAGCATATGCTCTTATATTCTTTTAAAGTCAATTTATAGCCTCCTTCCCAAAAGGATGGGAAATTTTAAACTTTTTTCTTTAAACACAGACATCCGCTCAACAAATCCACAGTGCAGGTTATGAAGACACCCAGCTAATAACAGGTAAATTTATGCTAAAGCTTTTATGTCCCTCAAACCCTCAATTCACCATCCAATACAGCAGATGCATTTTGCCCTGCCTCAACAGAAGACTCCACAGCTGCTTTGAAGGGGAGACACAAACACAGTCTTGGAGGACACACCTGCAAGGATTAGTCTTCTTGAAAAGGTACAAGGTACAGATTGTCTGAGAAGGGATTATACACGGACAATATGCCTGCTTTGTCCTCCTCCCTGCCCCAAATTTCATTCAAATACAGCATTATCAACTCAAACTATATGATTACAGGCTCTGAAGAGTCTAAAAAAATCAAGCTCTGAAGAGTCTAAAACCACCAGCCAGCAATGGTTTTCATTGGCAGTAGGAAGGCTCATCTTTTCTACCTCATATTTAAGTCAGTCATTTTGTTTCACAACAACTCAGTGAACTGCAAAGCTAAACCAATCCCTTCCCCTCCAAGAAATGCTGGACAACCAGGAAATATATATCCACAGTGTTGAAAAGTAAATCAAATGCTTTCAAACTTTCTTAGTGGGGATAAAAACAAAGGTGAAGGTAATGTCCTTGTCTTTCCCTCTCTCTGCAGAGTCTAGAGTTAATGCAGGAAAGCATTAACTGCTTACACCTTGGGACAGCCTGTGAAGTATCACAAAGAGGCAGTTCCAGGCACACTGGGATCTTACTTCCACTGGATTCATTTCCTGTGGATTAATTTATGTGAATTGCACCAGTGCAAGCTCATCTTTTCTTCAACGTACAAGAAAGGTGCCATTAGCAATGTCCTCCTGGAGAAGAAAGCTTTCCATGGTGTTCTCCAAAGGGGCAAAATCTTGGTCATCTGGGCTCAATCCACAGCTCAAATGGTTAAACCACCAACAAAAGCTTTCCCTGTGATGAGAGCACTCCTAAGACTCAAACCCTTCATCCCATACCTCTTCAGCTATTTCCACAATGGGCACCTAAAAACATTGGTGGAAATTATATCAGCACAGTTGTATCACATCAATTCTACTGTAATCTCCCTTCCTCTACCAAATTTAGCTGATGTTAGCCAGCAGATTGTAGCAAATCCTGGACATTAAGATACACACATAGGCACACTGAAAAGAGAGAAACCTAAGAGCAAGTAGCAGACTGCAAATCTCAAGGAACTAACATGAAAATAATCATACCCAGGCTTTACATTCCATTACCATAAGAATAGACAACACTGATTTAAATACCTTGTCTCCAGTGAGGCTTAAGTCCTAATGAGACCTAAGAGATGCTCTTCTTAAGCAGGGTCTTTATAAGGACATTCTTGTCTCAGAAGAAAGGGTGAAAAAAGTTTCAGATGGATTTACAGGATTCATTAGAAAGGATTTCACAGCCTTAACATTAGTTCAGATCAGGGTGGCTTGTAAACCTTGGCTTTCAGCTGTTCCAAGTACCGCAGATGGCAAGATTCCATCGCATGGAAAACCCAGCAGCTACACAGCACACTCCTTTACGGTTAAACCACTGCCATCCTCTAAAAACAATGCCTGTAACTACACCTAAAACAGGAAATGGGTATTTCATCAACTAATTCAAAGCTACCTCTACAAAGAAGCTAGTATTTAGGAAGCAGGCAAATTAGTTGCTCTGATTTCCACATTGTCCCAGGTAAGAGTATTTTTTAGCCCCCGAGTTCCCAGCTAATTTGTGCAAGTCCCTGCACAGATGTACCCTCACGGCCCTCCACAGGGGCCAATCTTGAAAAATCATATGCCATGAAATTAGCTCCATTTTGCACTCCTTAAAGCTGAAACCAGCAGAAACCTTGCAAACAAGCCCAGCTAGAGGTAGCTGAACATTATAACCCACTGTTTGTAAATCCCTGCTTCATTGGTTTTGCCTTTGGAGATCCATGCCCCACACTTTCCCAATTATGTTGGCTACATGCTTTCCACTGGTGCTGCAATATGAATTGCAGACATCTTTTCATGGCATCTCCAACTGCTTGTTTTTACTTTTCCTCCTTTGAAGCGCCACTGATTATTTATGACCCACTCAGGGACTCAAAGACCTGCCCTCCACAGAGGCCTCTCCATGTAAACTGAAGTCTGTTCCTAGCAACAGATTATTATTACTCATGCACTGAGCCAAGCCAACATCATGTACAGAAACGGCAGATTTTCATCTTTGGTGAACCAATCCAAAGGCAGTAGAGCTCCACAGTGCTGACCAACTGAAGGCCCTTTCCTTTTTGGCTATTAACAAAGATCTCTGTTTATTTTAGATTCAGAAAGAAGCAACATTCGGAGGTGTGAGTCTTGAGCCTTGCAAAGTGCTACTGAGCCACCTTTTTTTGGTAAGCTATCTTTCTGTAAATTTGACCAAGCCTCCCCAAGGCAAATTGTTGGCATTCAAATCATGACCCCATGACCTAAATAATTACCACAGGAAACTCCATATCAAGTTGGTTTGGTTTTTACTCTTTTATAATATTTTCCCATCACTTCTGATTGTACTCACACCTCTGTTAAGCCTGAGAAGTTCACAAAGCACTTCAGTCTGATGGTCCTACTTTCTCCTCAAGACTTCACTTACAATGGTTTCACCATGTTTTCTCTCAGTGGTGGGGAAAAAAAGTCTGTTTAAAGGATCCATTTTCTATCACCTTTCCATTTAAGCACTCTTTTGTTGTTTGTTTTTTTTTTTTTAAGCTCCTACACCAAACTGAAGTTTATCCCTTCCACCTTTAAAGCACTTGCCAACATCGCTCTTCTGGGCCATCTCAGATTGTATCACGTTCCCAGCTGGAATGTGATCACAAAGAAAACATGCTGATCCTCCTCCCTTCAAAGCCAGATCCTCAGGAGACAAAAATCAGGACAGCATCTTTGACAGATCTACCTCGACTTCCCCTCTGGAGGAACTGACAACTTCTCTGTATCTGGCAGGAAAAAAAAAAAAAATTTGTCATCATCCAGTATGTAATAATGACATATTCTCTGTGCTTCCCTGGAGGAAGAGAAGTGCTTCCATTAGTTTTCCATCCCTCTGAAGGTGATACAGAAAAGAGGCTATAGCCTGCTGATCCTACATAACACCCAACAGCAGTCAGATGGGTATCAGCCAGTCTTTTAGTAAGTGGTATTAGTGCATGTGGCAACAGAGAGACTCTGCACTGCCTGAAATGAAGTTGAAATAAACCTGCCCTTGGGTACTCCTATGCTATCAGAAGCTGGACATGAAGGAATCAAAAAAATAAAAGCTTGGAAAAAAGACTGAACAACTCTGCTCAAGTAGAACCAAGCCAACAGGGCATTAGATAGATCTGCAAGACACCAAGCCCAGAGAACGTAAGATCTTCAGGAGATTCAGAGCTGGACATGAAGCTTCACCTCACTGCCACAAAAATTATCTTGTCTCATGTGACCTGATGCTCTGGAACCAAGTGGAAAGTAAGGACTCCTCCAAAGAAGAAGAACTGCAAGACCAAGGCAGCTTTTATAAGTTTATTTATGACACGCAGCAGCAGTACATTTTTGTTATCCAGAGACTTCCCAGTGATCTATTTATAGTTTCTGAAAACCAGCCAGGAGAAGCATATGAGTATACAAAAGCCACACCATTTTTAAGGCCAGCAAATGTTGCTGGTTTGTCTTTGATTTACACCTCAGTAACACTTCCTGTTACAGAAGCACAATGGATCTTCTCATTGTGTTAATCAATTTTAAAACACTGTTAGCTAAGTGTCTTTCTTGACCTTTTCTCTTTTGGGGGGTGGTAATATATCAGTCATCCTGGTACAATTACACAGTTTGAAAACCGCACTAACTCCATGCTGATGTTAACACACACAGAGAAATGCTTTTATTAACAGAGCTAAGCCTTGTTCACACAGTCACAAAGGTTGACCCATAGAGGTGCACGATGCAATTACTTGCCCTCAGAATAAGAGCCTCTCTCACATTTATCTGTTCCCAAGTGGGAAGGCAGTGCCAAAGCACACTGACTAAAATTGCAGAAACAATTCGGTTTTCAACTGGTTTCCAAGATTTTCCATGTTGTTAATAAACACAAGAACTGCTCAGGACTTAAAAGCCACAGTTATTAAGGTGAAAAAGAGGACTGTTGAGTGCCTGGAGGCTCAGGAGGCTGATGCCATACGTCTCGATCACCCCAGGGTCCGCTGCTATGCAGGAAGCCAAAAACACCACAGTGACTTCATGCCTCCATCAATGTCAGGGTCTTGGGTGACAATTCAATCTCCAAAACACAAAGCCCATCAGTGCACCCTGGCCCAAACTACCTGTGCAATACCCAGAAGCCTCCAATTATGTCCAAAAAAAGCCATGTCATTTGAACAGTGTGCTGCTGTGAGGCCGGAATGGAAAAGCTTTTCCAGAGCAGGGGTTGATTTCACACTCCCCCACCAGCCAGAGCAGCCCAAGGCCGCTTCCCGCAGATAACGGGGCTGCGGGGAAGGGTTATCACAAAAACAACATGGGAAACATGGGCTGGCTCCAGATCCACGCTGTACCTGGGAATCGCATCCAGCGCACAAACACGATCTCCTCCTACGCGCAGGGTGAACTGGGAGAGCGGGCAGCAGGATGACAATCGCCGTCATTTCACTCCTACGAGGCTTTCTCCCTTTTCCCACGACAGACTGTGGGACAGACTGGCTGTCTGTCCCTGGGCTCAGGCTGTAGGCAGGCACAGCACGGAGCAGCCACGCTGTCCCTGGCCACCTCTGGAAAGGGGAAGGGCACAGCGCGGCCAGGCAGCGCCGCAGACGGACAGACGGACAGACAGACAGACCTCCGACCTTTGGCTGTGCGGCTCGCAGAGGCGCACACAGCTCTGCTGCTCACAGCCCTCCTTGGCCTTCCTGGCCCCCAGTCAGACTGTACAGCAGGGAAGGGATGGGAAGGAGGCAGGAAGGGCCTGCAATCAGTTTTAGCTCTCATGCCTGATCAGAACAAGCTGGGCAGTGCTGCCTACGCTAACTCAGCAAGAAGCATTGCAACAAGTTGTTCTTATTTACAAGTGTTGCCTTCCCTCCCTTGGATTGCAACTGAACGTCAGTGTTTTAATACAGACTCCCAGGCACACTGGAACCACTTTACATGGTAAAGTGTATTTATTTAAAGTGTTTAATATTTAAATATATTTAAAATAGCAATTTATAACAGCTACACCTGCTTGGCATTAATGGCATGATATTAATGAGAAAGAGGGTCCTAGTAATAGTCTGCCTTTGAAGGAATACAAACATTTCCTTCCCACTACCTTCCCAATTCCCTTTTTCCCCAAATAAAGGAAACAGTCAGATGGTTAATAAACACATTATTCTGTTGGGCAAAGCTCTTCTAAGTAATAAAACACCTGGAGTTTCTAAATTAAATCATAACACTGTTCAGAAAGACGTTCCTGAAGAGCAGTAATCTGCGATTTCAGGAAGTTAGGAAAACAGAAAGGCACTAGGGATAGTGGCAATCTGAACACAGGAGCTTCCACTAAAGCAGGGACTTGTTCTGACTGAGCAGAATCCCTGGAAGCAGCAGGGCAATGTTTGCACAACAGACCTCGCAGACAGAGCCATTGACGGTACCAGGAAAGGGGAGGAAAGTGAATTACACCGTGGATTTGGGAGCCAAAAGAGAAAGGGCATGTCTCAAGCTAAATTCATCTGCCTTGGCAGTATTCCTGCAAGGATCACAAACTTGTGACCACTAAATATAGCAGAGAAAAGGAATCTACTGCAAGTAACTCTCTCCAGCAGCGCTCACTGTTTTACGCAGCCAGAAGGAAAACACAAAAGAGAGGTTTGTTAAGGAAATGGAAAACGAAGCTTGCCGAATTTGAAGGGCAAATTACAATTTAAATGATGGGCCCTAGCCTGTCAGCTGTGAATTCATCAGCTTCTCTCTCAAGCGTATCCAATCAAGGCTACAGCGATGCAAGCCTCCCCAGCACACCTCTCCTCTGACTTGGAGGGGCTGCCTCTCCAAAGAATGAGTATCTCATGCCCCTTTAATTCTTCCAGTTGAAAATTCCCTTTAAAGTGTTAGTTCAGGGTCTTGTTTGTTTTATGCCTTCTGTCCCACGTACTTGGAGGACTGTGGGCAGAGGAGCCTTTATACAAGCACAGCCTGCACGTTCGCATGCCTGTGCTAGTTCTGCACGCATAAAGGGGCCCCTCAACAGTGGTGTCTCCCACACTGGCAGTGCAGGACCTTCTCCACTAAGAAAAGCACTTTCCTTTACTACATAAGACAAATAAAATATCTTTGTCTTTGCATTTAAATAATTAGCTGCTTCAGGGGAAAGAAAAAAACCCCACAAACCTAAATCTCTGATTTATTGTATTGTTTCAAGCTTGTAGAGTAACTTTTTGCGTGCAGTGAAAACCTGGCAATCACTGTTCCTCCTGCCAGTGAAGATCACTGATTACTGATGCCAGAGAAGATCAAACAGCCAAAGGGGTCATAGACAACCCAAGAGAAAGAACTTGGTGTCGCACAGTAAACTGGTAGAATAAACTGTTCTTGCTAAACAAAATAAAAAAAAATACAGGTGCAATTGCAAAGCCAAGTACTCCAAATTAGAAACAGCCCAGATTAAAGAATGCCTTACTTATATCATGCATTCCACTTCTGCACACTCAGGGTGACAACAGTCTTCCCATCCAAGTCTGAATCACAGGGTGTCCAGGCTGTTTTCTCTGAGAATCAGGATTTCTTAACAACGCACACAAACCAGGACAGATGCCCGTGAGCCCCATGCATCTCCCTCGCTGAAAGGCACCGGCATTACTGACACAGAAGTTACTTACAGACAAGTCCAGTCAAGCACCAGAGGCTGTGTTGTGTAAGCAGAGCCGCTGCACCATCCTGTCCCGGGCCAGGCAGCACGGCCGGGGCCAAGCAGGTGAGGTAAGACATGAGCCAACCCAGCCCGAGCCAACTCCAGCCCACTGAGTCTTGTCTGTAGATTTTAGGGACACACCTCTCAGAATCACCATTCAGAACAAAACCCCAGCAGAGAGATGGCGTGTGATCACCAACACAAGCCCTTGCAACAGGATATGCTTCAATTTCCTCACAATCCACACACTGGCTTTCAGTACAGTGAACTCCTGGACTGGCTTCTCACAGAATTTTTGCAAGAAGAAACAGATTTAGAGTCACCTCTGAGCTCTGCAAAGGTGATGCCTTCACTCACCAACATTATCAGTAAAGCCATTCCAAGGCTACCCACAGCACCAGGAAGGCACAATTGCTCTGCAGGAACACTGTTTGCTCACACTAAATTGCACAGATACCCACTTCCACCCCCTTAGGAACTCCTGAGGTGACCTGGACATGTAATTGGGAAGAAAATCCAGACTTTTCACTTCTCCAAAATGAAGCCGGTCCTGCTCCAGATTCCCTCTTCCAATAACAAGCTCTGCTTTCTCCATCCCAGGGGTATTTCGTCACCAGCATTCCACCCAGTTTTGCATAAGAAACAACACTGCACACAGTTTATCATACTCTCTTTTTCTTTAAAAAAAAATCAACAAACCTACCAAACAACCTTAAACCTGTCAGCCTCCTAACTGTAAAACCACTTGTTACAGTCTGAGCAGTTGAAGAAACAGAAGGACAATGCCAGGAAATACCTGGAATTGATCTTCAAAGTTTATTTTTGGAGACTGGCTTTTCTCCCAGCTCTTATTTAATAATTTGCTCTTTCCCTCCTCT
Source organism: Parus major (assembly GCF_001522545.3). Taxonomy (NCBI): domain Eukaryota; kingdom Metazoa; phylum Chordata; class Aves; order Passeriformes; family Paridae; genus Parus; species Parus major. Next base: position 55,289,838 of record NC_031774.1, read on the forward strand.
CACCAGTTGTTCTTTCTGGGGTCAAACTGCAATCTGCTTCACCTCCTAGAGTTCACCCACAGACCCCCTAAGAAGAACTTCAGGAATCAAATTCTGGCTCAGACAACACATTCTTTCTATTTCATGGCTATCATATTCTTTCTCATGTATCAAGAAAGATAGAATAGTCTGGTATTTGTCTAGAAGCAGAGGTGCACAGGATCCATTTAACACTCAGTACCTGCCTGTGCTTCATATCTTTGCTACACAAGCAAATTTCTTCAGCAAAGTCATTCCCTCAACATTTAGCTCATTTAGAAAAACAAGTCTTTCTTCTGTGAACTAGTTCTCCACACTGCAGGAATTTTTTCCTTAGCCTACCTGATTTACCAGCACAGATAGGCTTTTGCTACAAGAGCTGGTGATTTCTTTTCCATGCTGCTAAACAACACAATGGTGGCAGCAGCACCTCAGAGGTGACCAGGGTGTGGCTCCCCGGATGGCTCCCTGAGGTTTGCATGTAGATATTATCTATTGCACACTTGGATGTGTCTGTTTAAAGAGTTTCCACACATCACCCAGCCACCAGGGAACAGCCACACCTGCTGTCCTGGGCAGCATAAATGGTTGCACATTTACCCCAAGGTTTAGGTGCTTGTGACTGAGAGCACCCACACAGTCACCCACAGCAACCTCGTGGGTGTACAATACATCAGCATTGTGCCTGAACCATGGGTTTTTGCAAGAGAAAGGACAGGGAAAGGAGGATGAGTCATTTTGCAAAAGGTTTCCATCCAAATGAAGTGAGTACCTACAGGGTGCTGTCCACCACTGAGAGCCAGTGCCAGCCTCGCCCCTGGGAGTGCAGCAGATGGCAAGGCAGCTGCGAGGAGCTGGGGCAGGAGAAGGAGCACACCCCTGGGAGCCCACAGTGTCCTCATTGCTTCCACCTCTGCCACTAACCTGATGTGAGACCTTGAAAACGCCACTCTGCAAATCCCTTCGGCCTCTTATTTATAGCAGATTGTCAGGTCCAGCCCGAAGCTTGTCCGAGTCCAGGGACTGACCAGGGGTGAAGGGTGGATTTAAAGTGGATGTTGCTGTCTGCTCCCCAGTCTCAGGTACAGCCAAACACCTTACACTGCACAACCAACACTGAGCCTGGTGGAAATGAGGACACTCAGAGCCCTCCTAGACACGCTGCGGGGACTTGAGACACTTTGGCCGAGATTCAGCTCTCCTGACACTAAACAGCCAGAGGAGCAATACCTCTGTAAGTGCTCATTGTTTGAGCTCAGCAGAAACAATGGAGAGGAACAGGCACTTTTAGGGCAGTTTGTCCAATGTATTTTTAGATGTCCAACTCAGTGTGGATGAATCATGGCTCAAAAGCGTGTGCTCCTCTCCAGTGACTATGAAAGGAGTCTGGAGAACTGTTTCTCGTGCAGATAGTTATGTTATATAGTTTGGCAAGATGAACCGTGGCCTTTTAAGATGGGGAAAAGGAAGGAAACAAAGCAGCATCCCCTCAGGTTACACTGAAGCGAGAACACCCTCCAAGGGATCTGTGCTTCCTTTCCCCAGAAACACCTTGTAACTAGATGACACACAAACACCTTCACCCTTGGGCTTGTCTTAGCTAGAAGAATTTCATTCAGTTATTGAACTTGAATATTTCACCAAATATTCCTGCAAGCTGAGCTGCACATTGCTCACGATTCAAGAGCCTCCAAGAAGCTGGACGTGCTTCTTGTGAGTCAGCTTTCATTCCTTTCCCTGCATCATTTAGGTGGTTATTAACAACACAAACCCACAAAACACGGAGGTCTCTAATGAAAATTGAACAGAACCCATTTCTCTTCTCTACAACCACTTCATGGATGGATGTACACCGGCTGTGTGTCACAGACCAAGGGGTGTCCAGTGCATTCCTTCCCCCCTCTGTTTAACCCCTTTGCTCCACCATCTACCAACTCCTGGTCTTTCTCCTGGCAACCAACAGGCCAGAAGATTCAGAAAGCACAACTTTTTCCCACAAACCCCACATTCCTGCCTCCTCCTTACACTTCCACGAAAGTAACTACAAGTGCTTTGTTTTCCATTTTAATTGTAATTTCCTTTGATAGAACTTGCAGCCTAAGTCTTAATGCTCAGATAACTAATGCCATTCTTTTCTCTTCTTCCTCATCTCTGGTCACAAAGAGTGCTTGTACCAGGGTCAGCAGTTCCTTAAAAACCTTCTCGAGCCAATCTGTGCAGCTGCATTGTGCAGGGAGTTATCAGCAGGCTGCAGGAAGGTTAGAAAGCAAACATGCCTCCCTACAAGCCTGAAGTTATGCCTGGAGTCAAAGCTCCGTCCCGTTTCCCCTCCTGTAGGGAGATAACAGCCTGTTCTGCACCAGCTCTTTCCCTCACACAGCTTTCTGCTGTGCACACAAGCTGGGCTAAACAGAATTTTTAGCCCCACTCCCTCTTCTGTACCTGTCCTGGTCCCTCTGCATCTCCACAGAAGCAGATTTTTCCACCTCCTGCTGTACTGTCATTTAGGTGATCTGCAGAGGCTGTCTTCTTTGTACCCTCCCCAACACCAGGAGCCCTGTGTGACCCATGAAGGTGGCAGAAAGCTGGCCAGTATTCAGCAACAGTACTTAGTCTTCCCATCTCCACTCCATAATCCTTCTGCAAAGAAAATGCTCCAAACATGAGAAGTCTCTCCCCTGTCAGCATTACCCCAAGCCAAAATACATTCATCCTGCACAGTGACTGCTTGCTCCTGGCACCCTTCATGCTCTGAAGGATGCAAGTCAGTCCAGGAAGGGTAAGGCAGTCAAATTCATGTCCTTTGGGATAATACACATTGTATTTTATGATTCATAGTCCTGTAGCTATAGATTCTACTTCAGGTAAAAGCTCCTGCTCCTCCAGCAGGAACTGCAGTGGGGTGAACATTGCCTGCCCCTTAACATGGATATATTAGTTGTACTTCCATACATTTACACTCCTGACCAATTCATCCACACCAGCTGAAGCAAAAAACTCCCTCTGACCCAAGCCAGGTCTTGATCCCTCCTCTGGAGAGCAAAAACAGCAAAATCAGATCAACCTGCTCTGCCAGTGTCTACATGGCCACCTCTGCCTCAGTTACAGGAGTCCTCCAGCCAAACCGTCCAGGGAAGAAATTCAAGGAAGGAAAGATT